>NC_092149.1:82350148-82457648 GCF_045791955.1 Oncorhynchus clarkii lewisi
GAAATCCTAGAAACATGTTTGCATCCTCATTAATGCATTTGTTTCTATCCATTCAATTGAGCCATAATAGACAAATACATTTTTCACAAAATAATTAATTAACACCATACTTGTGTTAAACATTTCATTACAATAATTGATCTTTGTTTTGACGTTTTCCTTAATGTATAAACATTGCATGCAACACACATTTTAGGAAGAGCAAATTATATTCTTCCATTGTAGCTAACTTGCATGTTTACAACAAGACACAAGCTAGCCAGAGACAAAGATAATTAGCTAAACCATATGAGGACTAAGGGAAGAACTATAAAATGTGACAGAATGTGTGGTGTTACTCTGAATAGTATAAACAGCATTTGGCCAGTTGTATTGCGTTGGAGGCTGGCAGGGATGATCTGTGTTTTGGAGCTATGTGGACCCTGTGCCACACTACAGGACTCAGGAGACCACAGAGACCACTAGCCAGGCTACAGAGACCACACCAGGCTACAGAGACCACTAGTCAGGCTACGGAGACCACTAGTCAGGTTACAGAGACCACACCAGGTTACAGAGACCACTAGCCAGGCTACAGAGACCACTAGTTAGGCTACAGGGACCACTAGCCAGGCCACAGAGACCACTAGCCAGGCCAAAGAGACCACTAGCCAGGCCACAGAGACCACTAGCCAGGCTACAGAGACCACTAGCCAGGCCAAAGAGTCCACTAGTCAGGCTACAGAGACCACTAGCCAGGCTACAGAGACCACTAACCAGGCTACAGAGACCACTAGCCAGGCCAAAGAGACCACTAGCCAGGCCAAAGAGACCACTAGCCAGGCCAAAGAGACCACTAGCCAGGCTACAGAGTCCACTAGTCAGGCCAAAGAGTCCACTAATCAGGCTGATCTTCTGACACCTCCACATCTGTTGCTCTCTCACTCCCACCCATTTGTCCCACTGACCGGGGGGCTACAACACACGGTTGAGGGATAAGCTTTAGCTTTATCTGGCTTTCAGACAGCCCAAATGGCTTACATTAAACATGGCCATCGCATATAACACATGGCCTCCCGTGGCCCGAGGAGTGACATGTATACCCCCCACTTAATAGACCATTTGAGGTGACAAGTAAAATGAGGAAACTGATGAGGAGATGTCTTAGCCTGTTTTCAGCCATTGGAATAATTTGAGATGAATTAACTGACTGATTCAGTATATTCAGAATAATCAATCATGTTTTGCATATTCCTTTTTCAAATCCTTCAAATATAGATTTTTTTTGTTGTTGTGGAATTTGTATTTATTTAAATAAACAGTCCCCACAGAATCATATTTTATACATGTCAGCATACTGTCAACAACCTGTCATTTGTCGGGCTGTCATGTCAGTAAACTATACAGGGTATCAAATACAGACAAACTTAACAGACAAACACTGCTTTATTCATTTTAAACCAAACCAGCACAGCATGAGCAGGAATACCTGAAAATGTTAAGCGTCTCATTGTATATGATGAAGTGGTAGCCTTACATCACCTGGCCTTGGCAAGGACACCGGTATAGAGCAGTATAAAACGTAGCTAACAGGAATGCTATCCAAAACCTTGTTATTTATATTCTGTTCAGGGACATTTTCTCCCAGTGACATATGCTAAAGGATTAATGCCTAGGGTGTCACCAAAAGCCTGGTCCTGTGCCACGCCATCTTGGCTGTTCGGGCATTGTAAAAAAAAACATTACAAGGTGGAGGAAGAGAGCAGGTTTGCTGTTTGGAGCCAAAACTGTCGTCAAATGGCCCATATTGGTATCAGTGTTAAGGGCCTGTTATTAGAGAGACAGAGTTCCTAAAAATTGCTACTATGATTATTGTGTTATGGCCTGCCAAGAAGAAGATTAACATTATTCTTAACTTTAATTAAAATCCCTTCAGTCTACAGCAGATGGTCTAACCCATTAATCTACTCTAATGCTCTTACTGCCACCACACAGGTCCTAATCAAGCTGTGATCTGCCTTAATCACCAATCTTAAGTGGCAAACAAGTATCACTCCTAGGCTACTTTAAGAAAGAAAAAAAAGGTGCTATGTAGAACCTAAAAGGGTTCTTCAGCTGTCCCCATAGGAGAACACTTTGAATAACCCTTTTGGGTTCCATGTAAAACCCTTTCCACAGAAGGTTCTACCTGGAACCCAAAAGGGTTCTACCTGGAACTAGAAAGGGTTCTTCTACGGGGACAGCCAAAGAACACTTTTGGGACCCTATTTTCTAACAGTGTAGTAATAGAGATCAGTGTGATGTGTCATGTGTTTTTAATCTGCATTATCTGGGTTACTGTGACCCAATGTAGCACGCCACCAGAACCTGCTACTGTGACCCAATGTAGCACGCCACCAGAACCTGTTACAGTGACCCAGTGTAGCACGCCACCAGAACCTGCTACTGTGACCCAATGTAGCACACCACCAGAACCTGCTACTGTGACCCAATGTAGCACGCCACCAGAACCTGTTACTGTTACCCAATATAGCACGCCACCAGAACCTGCTACTGTGACCCAATGTAGCGCGTCACCAGAACCCGCTACTGTGACCCAATGTAGCACGCCACCAGAACCTGCTACTGTGACCCAATGTAGCGCGCCACCAAAACCTGCTACTGTGACCCAATGTAGCGCGCCACCAGAACCTGCTACTGTGACCCAGTGTAGCGCGCCACCAGAACCTGCTACTGTGACCCAATGTAGCACGCCACCAGAACCTGTTACTGTTACCCAATGTAGCACGCCACCAGAACCTGCTACTGTGACCCAATGTAGCACGCCACCAGAACCTGCTACTGTGACCCAATGTAGCACGCCACCAGAACCTGCTACTGTGACCCAATGTAGCATGCCACCAGAACCTGCTACTGTGACCCAATGTAGCACGCCACCAGAACCTGTTACTGTGACCCAGTGTAGCACGCCACCAGAACCTGTTACTGTGACCCAATGTAGCATGCCACCAGAACCTGCTACTGTGACCCAATGTAGCACGCCACCAGAACCTGCTACTGTGACCCAATGTAGCACGCCACCAGAACCTGTTACTGTGACCCAATGTAGCACGCCACCAGAACCTGTTACTGTGACCCAATGTAGCACGCCAGCTTAGAAAATAGGGTTCCTAAAGTGTTCCAAAAGGGGTTCTATGTGGAGGGATAGGGTTCTACCAAGAACCGTTTTGATCAGAAGAACCTTTGAAGGAAGACAAAGGTTCTTTGGAAGGCAAAGGATTCATCCAAATAACTGTTTTTAGAAGAAAGTCTGCTTTGATGATTCTTTGGAAGGCAAGAAGAGTTCTGCATTGAACCATATATAATATTTCCTAGCATGCTCTATTGCAGTGAGATTTTCAGAATTGTTTGTTTTACTGTATTATCTGTGTTTTTGCATTTACATTGATTAGTTCATGTATTTTATGCTACACAAAAAATAAATAACATACATGTATCTAAACTAATCTAATTTGTTGGATTAATTACTGAGATGGTTGTTCCAGTTTAGAGTGATTGAGGTAGTCTCATTATTTAATCTACCCTACCTTGGCAGTCATTCTGAAAGCATGTTTAGGTTGATTACAATTCCACCTGTTGGATATCCTAACTCTGGTTGGATTCCAATAGGAATTATACTTCACTTTGCCAGCCAGTATAATGTGACTTTCAGGCCTGATGTGGCCTGAAAATCAGGAGATTCCTAACACCACTGTGTTATGGTATAACTATGACAAATAAAGGCTTTATGATATATGTTAGGTATTGTAATAAAACATAACATTTTTAAAGCTGGTTGGACTGTTCATAGAGGGTTCTAGGAAGAACCTTTCATGGGCGGTTCCAGGAAGAACCTTTAGATGATAAAATGGTTCATGGAAGAACCCTTCATAGAGGGTTCTAGGTAGAACCATATACAGGGGGTTATTTGAAGAAAGGGTTCTACCCAGCACCAAAAATGGTTCCAAAGAACCGAAGAATACTGTATGGTTGTATTTAGCATATTTTTTTCTAGGAGTGTATGATGTATTTTTTTTTTAAAGAATTGTGAGGTAAAATAAGGTTTTTGATTGATGACTTATAGTATTATGCAGACAACAGTTCCCCTGTTTAGCGTTTTGTCAGAATAAATTAATTGTTCCCTCACTGGTTTTGATCAAACATTCGGTTGATTCAAGAATTGCTGGTCGTTAACCTTCGAAAAATATGACCATGCGAAATTCCACAAGTACGCGTGAGTGGTAGATAAGATTAACTCCTAAGCCTCTTAGTGACAAACAACTAATTGGACACAAGTATCAATCAAACTCATTCACATTAGCCATGAAATCCTGGATTTCCACACCCGGTCAGTCTGGAGGCAAAAGAGAGTACTGGGTAGAGGGCTTCTGGTCTTCCCAGTCTGCCTGTTCCCAGTCTGCCTGTCCTGGGTAGAGGGCTTCTGGTCTTCCCAGTCTGCCTGTTCCCAGTCTGCCTGTTCCCAGTCTGCCTGTTCCCGGTCTGCCTGTTCCCGGTCTGCCTGTTCCCAGTCTGCCTGTTCCCAGTCTGCCTGTCCTGGGTAGAGGGCTTCTGGTCTTCCCAGTCTGCCTGTTCCCAGTCTGCCTGTTCCCAGTCTGCCTGTTCCCAGTCTGCCTGTTCCCAGTCTGCCTGTTCCCAGTCTGCCTGTCCTGGGTAGAGGGCTTCTGGTCTTCCCAGTCTGCCTGTTCCCAGTCTGCCTGTTCCCAGTCTGCCTGTCCTGGGTAGAGGGCTTCTGGTCTTCCCAGTCTGCCTGTTCCCAGTCTGCCTGTTCCCAGTCTGCCTGTCCTGGGTAGAGGGCTTCTGGTCTTCCCAGTCTGCCTGTTCCCAGTCTGCCTGTTCCCAGTCTGCCTGTTCCCAGTCTGCCTGTTCCCAGTCTGCCTGTTCCCGGTCTGCCTGTTCCCAGTCTGCCTGTCCTGGGTAGAGGGCTTCTGGTCTTCCCAGTCTGCCTGTTCCCAGTCTGCCTGTTCCCAGTCTGCCTGTTCCCAGTCTGCCTGTCCTGGGTAGAGGGCTTATGGTATTCCCAGTCTGCCTGTTCCCAGTCTGCCTGTTCCCAGTCTGCCTGTTCCCAGCCTGCCTGTTCCCAGTCTGCCTGTTCCCAGTCTGCCTGTCCTGGGTAGAGGGCCTCTGGTCTGCCCAGTCTGCCTGTCCTGGGTAGAGGGCCTCTGGTCTGGCCAGTCTGCCTGTCCTGGGTATAGGGCCTCTGTCTTCCCAGTCTACCTGTTCCCAGTCTGCCTGAGCTGGGTAGAGGGCCTATGTCTGCCCAGTCTGCCTGTTCCCAGTCTGCCTGTCCTGGGTAGAGGGCCTCTGTCTGCCTGTCCTGGGTAGAGGGCATCTGTCTGCCTGTCCTGGGTAGAGGGCCTCTGTCTGCCTGTCCTGGGTAGAGGGCCTCTGGTCTGCCCAGTCTGCCTGTCCTGGGTAGAGGGCCTCTGTCTGCCCAGTCTACCTGTCCTGGGTAGAGGGCCTCTGTCTGCCTGTCCTGGGTAGAGGGCCTCTGTCTGCCTGTCCTGGGTAGAGGGCCTCTGTCTGCCTGTCCTGGATAGAGGGCCTTTGTCTGCCTGTCCTGGGTAGAGGGCCTCTGGTCTGCCCAGTCTGCATGGAGAGGAGAGTTATCTGCAATCTCTTCCAATGCTCCCAAAACTTAAACATGTTTATTCACACAAATGTAAACATGTTTTCTTTGACTATCATTAATTATTTAGTACTTTAATTATTCATGAAAAGACACACTAATGTACACTGTACAGTAGACTCAATTAATACTGTCTAACAATATTATGCCTTGCAATTGTACAAGTAAACGTAAGTTGGGAGCACCTTTACACATTTCTTCATATGTTAATCAAAATTACTCCTTCAGTTCTGTTCGTGAATTAGCTTCAGCGGTGGTGGGAGTATAGCCCGAGAACAATTCCCGTGAATCTGTCAAATTCGTTCAGTTAGCAAGTTATGACAGCCTTTGGTTATTGCATTCCTCTCCTCTCTGTTACTATGGATGAACCATGAGCACAGTGCAATATTATAACATCACTAATCACAGATCAGACTGTGCATGAGCTTATTTCAGAAGCTTACTGACAGTCTTTCAGGGTATTGTTTGTTAATGGAGAATCAAACAATGGGCTTAGAAGCTCCAGTCGAGTCCCATACGAGGGCCCATGTGATGGACAGTATAAACACAGCATGGACTAAGACTGTGAGTTCAATGGAACTAGTAGATCAATTATTGTCATGGAAATATTTGCACAAGACAGGTTATAATATTGATGGATCATTTATATGAACTTGTTGAAAAAATATGTGCAAAGATGAGATGGCAAGTCACTTGTAGCTGTGAGCTCAATTCAACAGAACCAGCATCTCTACGGGCTCAATTCGACTGAACCAGCATCTCTGAGAGCTCAATTCAACTGAACCAGCATCTCTACGAGCTCAATTCAACTGAACCAGCATCTCTGTGAGCTCAATTCAACTGAACCAGCATCTCTGTGAGCTCAATTCAACTGAACCAGCATCTCTGTGAGCTCAATTCAACTGAACCAGCTGAGCTCAATTCAGCTGAACCAGCATCTCTGTGAGCTCAATTCAACTGAACCAGCATATCTATGAGCTCAATTCAACTGAACCAGCATATCTATGAGCTCAATTCAACTGAACCAGCATCTCTGTGAGCTCAATTCAACTGAACCAGCATCTCTGTGAGCTCAATTCAACTGAACCAGCATCTCGATGAGCTCAATTCAACTGAATCAGCATCTCTATGCTTGCACAGTATATATATTTCTCCCATCTTCAAATAAAATAAAATGACATACTAATGGTTTTAGGTTCTGTAAAAACTTCTCAGATTTTTCATAATAAGTTTTTCAGTTTTCAGAATAAGAAGTTTTTATGTGAGTGAGCAGACACTGCTGTAGTCATTGGTATGGGAGGTTCCGTTTTGATTTAGTTCCAGACAGTTTAATTGATGGTGCAGTTGACAGCTAAAACCAGCCTCAAGCTATCACATTCTCTAATGTAGACTACCTCATGCTAAATTCTCTTCACCTCTTTTAACCAGAGTCAGTAGACCAACAAATGCTTAATGCCCCGGTGACTCTTTTTAAGTGTGTCGTTTTTAACGCCTTCCTGTGCTTGCTCCATTGGGTGGCTCAGACAGATTTAGCTGCAACTTAAGAGGAAGGTGTCAGTCAGGCCTGAGCCCTTTGAAGCCAAAAACAGTCTATTTTTTTTTTAAATCAACACACACTAATCACCCATATGTTTGTCAACAGACAGTTTAGAACTTCACATGAATGCAGTTCTGGTAGACTACTTGTAGACTATGCCCCAATCATTGTTGTGGGCTAGTGTAACTATGTGACTATTCTCATGTTGAATTAAAGTGGGCTCGCGAGTGGCGCAGCAGTCTAAGGCACTGCATCTCAGTGCTAGAGGCGTCACTACAGACTCTGGTTTGATTCCAGGCTGTATCACAACCGGGCCATGATTGGGAGTCCCATAGGGTGGTGCACAATTGGCCCAGTGTCGTCCGGGTTATGTTTTGGCCGGGGTAGCCCATCAAAATTAAATAAGAATTAGTTCTTAAACTGACTTGCCTAATTAAAACATTTTTTAATAAAGGTAGACTTGTTTAAGAAATTCTTTCAACCTCGTATTATGTCCAGCACCATACCAGTGTGTAAATATGCGAAAATTATGCATTTATAAGTTCTTCTAGTTAAGAGGATTAGAAGAAAGGCTCTAAATCAAGTTAATTTCTAATTGATTTTCCTGCTCACCGCTATCTCATACGGTTTGAAAATCACTGTTTTATTATGTTAATACTTTTGATGACATCATCCTTTTTAATGTTACATTTCATTTTCGCATATATAGAATCTGGTATGGTGCTGGAGATAATGAATGTAAGGTTGAAAATGGCTTTTTGAGTATTACAATCAGTGGCTTACAATTTGTTAATTGTTTGTTCATTTTACAACATAAAAGTACTAAAATGCCATAATATTATTGGGTAGTTAATACATGGTGAACAAAGTATTCAGCGTATTTACAGTGAATACACGGTACATATATTTTAGGTAAATGGTGTTGATGATGATTTTTTTTATGTATTCATAAACAGACCAACACATCAGTCTAAAATAACCTCTGAATGAAAGTTATTTATTCAGATGGGAAAAGCCCAACTGGGTTAAAGATCTATTGAAGAAATGCTAATATACATGCTAATATACATGCTAATATACATGCTAATATACATGCTAATATACATGCTAATATACATGCTAATATGCATGCTAAAATACATGCTTCACTGTAAGGAAGTTTTTTTCTTACCATTATCAAATTACATTACCACAATCTAAAAAAATGCTGGGTTGTTTGTTTGACCCGACAGCTGGGTTGAAGGAGTTGGGTTGATTTCTTAAAAATAAAATTAAAAAAAGAGCAAGGATAGGTTGGTGAAGAAGGGTTATTGAGAGATGACCCAGTGGGTCTGATCAGAAGACTGGAGGTGTAGTTTAGTAGGGATGTGGCTTTCAGATAGTTCATTTTAGCCACCTGTGAGAGTAGTCATCTGTTCTGTTGTATAGTTATCACATGTTAAGTTTAAACACGAACTTTGTTGTCGCTTCAATGAGGCTTACAGAATTGTATGAGTTCCCTAAAAACCTGCAAATCTCATTGTTAGATTAGATACCACTTTATTAAAATAGTAAGAAATAATCTTAATATTCTAGAAGAATGTGTAAAATGCAAAAACAAAAATGTTTTACATGATGAACAGGAATTACATTTACTCTCATGGGTGGTCAATAAGATCTAGTTGAAAGCCACACCCCTTAATAAACCATGTCTCCTGATAATAACCTAAGGATTACATTTAAAAAGACAGAGCTGCTAGGTCAACCCAGCATTAAAGTATAAAATACCCAACTAATGGTTAAATTAACCCAGGTTTGGGTAATCCCAACAACCCAACATGTTGGGTTATTCACTCAACCCAACTGGCTGGTTCAAAAATAACTCAGCATGTGTTCTGTCCAATACCCACTGCTGGGTTACCAAAGAACCCAAATCAGGTTGTTTTTAGCCCAGCATTTTTTAGAGTGCACTGTATTTAAAAAGACCATTTGCACACTGTCGAGGAGAAGGGTGGTAGCAATTGGCGCCAGCTGGAAAGCAAACGTGCCCCATTTGGCTGGCCAGTTCAATGCCATTGGTCGGTGAGTCAACTAATTTGCATAAATCAAGGTTTATAGATCAACGCTCTCTTTGGACCATATCCAATCCAGTTGCTCGTGGCAAGGGAGCTCAACATCACAACAAGTTTACTTGCAGCTCGTTTTCTTTATGAAGTTTTCTGTCATCATCATTGCACTTTAAAATGGGATTCTGCGGGTTTCGAGGAGTTGGAGAGTGCGTGGTGTTTGCTATTCTGTTCAACTCGGTTCAGTCTACGACTACAAGGTACTACACATATGAAGAGGATGCGCCCGGGACAGAGATTGGAAATCTGTCTCAGGATTTAAAGATGGACCCAGCGGAGGACCCTCAAACATCTTTCCGCTTCATGCAGGAGAACAATTCGTGTGTGATTCAAATGAGGGAGATTGATGGACTTTTAACTGTTGGGGAAACAATTGACCGGGAGCAGCTGTGCCCGAGGTCCCCGCGGTGTTTTGTCACCTTCGACATAGTTGCCTTCTCCAAAGAAAAGTTTCAGCTGATTCACGTAGAGATCGAGGTAAGGGACATAAACGACAATTCACCCCAGTTTCTCCACAACGAGACGACCCTTGAAATATCCGAGAATGTTCAGCTGGACTCCCGATTCCCGTTGGACATCGCTGTTGACAATGATGTCGGCAATAACTACATCCAAAGTTACCATATCTCTCCCTCCAGCCATTTCATAGTTGATGTGCGCAGCAGGGAGGATGGAGTGAAGTATGCTGAACTTGTGCTTGTGAAAGCAATGGATAGAGAGGCTGAAGATTCCTATACAGTTGAAGTGACGGCAACAGATGGCGGAGAGCCACCCAGGTCCGGATCAATGACTGTTCATATCAAAGTGCTAGATTTTAATGACAACAGCCCAACGTTTGAGCACAACTCACTAAAAGTTGAACTTTACGAGGATTCTCCTGTAGGTTACCAAGTGCTTAAGGTGCATGCGTTTGATCCAGATGCTGGTATCAATGGCGAGGTAGTGTATGGATTTGTAGAAGACACATCATCTGAAGCAATGCGTATATTTAATATAGACCGGATTTCCGGTGCTGTAACTTTAAAAACATTGGTTGATTACGAGAAGAAGATATCCTATGAACTGAAAATTAAAGCATCCGATTTAGGCACTAATTCTATTCCATCGACTTGCAAAGTGGTTGTTGATGTCGTAGATGTAAATGATAACGCACCAGAAATCACCATCAAGCCAAAGACCTCGACGAGTGACGATGTGGCTTACATCACGGAGGCCGCAGCGGAGGAAAGTTTTGTGGCGCTAATCAGCACCTCGGACAGCGACTCTGGCTCGAACGGTTACGTGCGCAGTAGCCTACACGGGCACGAACATTTCAAATTACAACAGGCCTACGGGGACAGTTTTATGATTGTAACAACCACCACTTTAGATAGAGAAACGATCCCAGAGTATAACCTCACTGTAGTGGCTGAAGACCTTGGAACTCCTCCTTTCAAAACCATCAAGCAGTATACCATCAGAGTGACGGACGAGAACGACAACGCCCCCCTCTTCAGTAAATCAATTTATGAAGTTTCTGTCCTGGAAAATAATATTCCCGGGTCATATATAACTACTGTTGTAGCACGGGACCTTGATCGGGGTAAAAACGCCAAAGTGTCATATAAACTCATAGACTCAGAGGTTGTCGGGGAGGCTTCCATTTCAACGTATGTGTCTATAGACCCAGTGTCAGGGTCATTGTATAGCCTGAGATCTTTCGATTTTGAAACGCTCCAGCAGATTGAATTAACCATCCAGGCTGACGACAAGGGCTCACCTCAACTGTCAAGCACATCCGTGATCAGAATCAAAGTGGTTGATCAGAACGACAACTATCCCTATTTTACCTTTCCCGTTATGCTTAATGACTCTGCTGAAATTCCTCTTCCTGTCAATGCACCATTGGGGTATCTGGCACTACGGGTCCAAGGTCAGGATGAGGATGAGGGTATGAATGGTGAGCTCAGCTACAGAATCGTACAAGGTGACTCTAAGATATTTTCAATCAATAAAGACACTGGAGAAATAGCTTTAAAACAGGGTCTGGCCTCTGCTATTGGAGACGTGTTGGAAATCAAGATTGCACTGAGTGACAGTGGGAGATCCCCTCTCTCCAGCAGTGCCACCATTCGCTTTGTTGTCTCAGACTTGCAGCTCTCAGACGACCAACTTGTCATTGTATTACGGTCAAGTGATGAGGAAAGCGCAGGCTTGGATATTTCAGTAGTAGTAATCATTATACTCGGCGGGGGTTGTACTCTGCTGCTGATTGCCATAGCAATTGTTGTTATCACATGCAAACTGAACCGAGGAGGGAAGGACCATGACTCCAAGAGAGACGTGACTCACAGCCTGTTTGACTCCAGGCATCATCCCAGGCTCAACTCTGCAGAACCCAACATGTTCGGTGACCCAAGAGGTTTCCTCAATGAAAGGACTTCTTCATCTCTTGATGAGTCCAGCCTATATGAAGAGAAAAGTGGAGAGTTGGAGTCCCAGGTGGGTGAATTATTTGATTCCGTTTCAATAGTGTTTGTATACAACTGCACACATTAAAGTGTTGTACTACTCCTGATCCATGTAGCTGAAATGAATTCCCTTCCTGTTGTCTCTTGTGTTTGCTCTTTAGATGTTCCTGCCTCCCAAGCCTTTCCAAACATCATCTGTGTGGCAAGGGGACAAATACTACCCGCAAATTAGGTAAGAATACCATCATATTGATCATATTTGGTATGACGTCCATTTTAATCACTATTATTATTTTTCTTTCAATTTTTTGAATTTACATAACCAGTCACTGGAAGGTACTTAACATTCCATATGCATACTTCATGTGATCACAGTGGTTGTCCAGTGAGAGGGGGTGGGAGGTTGCAGTGGGGGGTGGGTGGTTGGAGGGGGAGGGGCATGCTCATAAGAGAGAAGGGGTGGGGGGGTTAAGGGGCTGGCATGCTCATAAGAGAGAGGAGGGAAACAAAGCAAACATCAGTAGTCAGACACAGTAGTGCGGTGGCTAATATATTTGATTCTATTGGCAGTGGCTAATATGTTCGCTTCTATTAGCAGTGGCTAATATGTTCGCTTCTATTAGCAGTGGCTAATATGTTCGCTTCTATTAGCAGTGGCTAATATGTTCGCTTCTATTAGCAGTGGCTAATATGTTCGCTTCTATTAGCAGTGGCTAATATGTTCGCTTCTATTAGCAGTGGCTAATATGTTCGCTTCTATTAGCAGTGGCTAATATGTTTGATTCTATTAGCAGTGGCTAATATGTTTGATTCTATTAGCAGTGGCTAATATGTTTGATTCTATTAGCAGTGGCTAATATGTTTGATTCTATTAGCAGTGGCTAATATGTTTGATTCCATTAGCAGTGGCTAATATGTTTGTTTATATTAGCAGTGGCTAATATGTTTGTTTATATTAGCAGTGGCATTGACCAGCAAAGCGTGAAGGACAGTGGAAAAGGAGACAGTGACTTCAATGACAGTGACTCTGACATCAGTGGGGATGGAGGCAAGAAGAACCTTCGCACCTTCCAGACCTGGGCCAAAGGTGAGTTTACGACCTTCACAATTTAGTACTGCAATTTTACAGTTCCTCGTAGCAGAATGATGAAGAGAACAGTTGACATTTTTATAGCTCTATATAGCACTGAAACTGCAGCGGATTCCACTGTGTCGGGATAACTCGCCCCTTCCACCACCACAAGTGTAGAACCCACCTGGCTATGTAACCCAGCAACAGCGAATGACTCTCAGTCACTTTGATTCTTTACTCCTTGGGCTTGGAAAGTAATTCTGTATGGGTGTGTGTGTGTTCTATTTCAGGTTCATTCCACGCCGCTAACACCCTCGCTGTGGATTGCCAAGGCACTTACTGTGTAATTCCAACCCAAAGCTTCCAGGCTCCCAGAGACAATGCATACACAATAGGTTTTATCCAAGCACCGGTCTACAACAATGCGCATGCCTATCCCCACTCCTGGAAAGACTCCGGCTACAACACAAGCATTCCCAAAGCAAGAAACACCATGCAGACATTCTCTAATCACACCGGCACCCTCCCATCTTACTTCACACATCAAAAGAGACAATCTCCTGCCGGACTTGATGAAATTCAGGAGCACAACCAAGATATTACTACAATGGCAACCATATCTGAAGTTGCCACCATTTTGTAAACAACCTGCTAAGTAAATATACAATTGGATTTTTATAGATACTGTAGTATTTAGCAGATACTGGTCAAAGTAGACAATGCAATATGGATGAAAAGGAACTTGACGTATAATGAAAACTGAATGTATATATTTTTTATTTGATTCAATTATGAAGATGTATATATTGATTTCTGTCTTATTGTATGAACATGTTTGTGAAAAATGTGTTTTGTTTTATGAATAAACACAATGTGAGATGTGTATTATGGTTTCCATGAGATAAGATAATTACACCATGCCTGTGGCCTCTTATGGTCACACACCAAGAACTTCACTCACTTGTCTGCACTTTCTCATTAACTCATATATAATGTTTAATATGTGAATGATAAGCTATATAAACAATCCATTTTTATTATATTTTGTTCATTATAATGGCTTACAGAAGAAACTGAATCAATATGCATCTAAGCAAAGTCCATTATTTAGGCAAACAGTGTCCTACAAATATATTGTGCTAGTTTAGACAAAATCATCTAGTCATGTTTATAGTAATCACGTTAGCTAATTCTTACATAGTGCTACTATGAAAGCCACCATGATGCTTGGCACTCAATTCCCAGTGATATTCAAGCGATCATCCTTTCATGCCATTGAAAAGCAGCAATGAACTTTAATTAAAGAGACGTCTGAGGTATACAACTTTACTTCAGGAAGAGAGGATCCTAAAACACATCTCTCGACTTGTATCATCAGCACATTTCTGTCAAAGTAATTTTCAGCAGCTTTGTGTTTTCAGCAAAGAAGTGCCATTCAAAATGACTAGTCTATCAACATTACTTTGACACAAGAAAAGTGAGTTCATACTGTCAATAGAAATTCAAAATATTTATTAAAAGAAAAAGAAAAAAAACACATAATTCCATCATAGAAACATCCTTGGGGAAGTGGAATGCCTTTCTTGACTAACTTAAAACGTGCTTAGGAAGTGTACTTCACAGCAGATATTTCAGTTGAGGTGTTTACACCACGGAATATGTCCCAGGATAGAACCTGTTCACCGAAACATCTGCAGCAAACCTCTAGTTTTTGGTATATCAGTGTTTTAAAGATACATTTTCTTCTGTCAAGACAGTTCCCCTTCGTGTTGTTCTATTGTGTCAGCTTTTGCTCGTGATGTTGTTGTTGTTAAAGATGATGATGATCACAAGTTGTGTCTTCTGCATTTCTGGTTGCCAGTCTTGTTTAGGTTCTGCATCCTGTGTGCTGTTTTCACAGAATCTATCTGTTCAGGGCCGGCATCAAAAGGAGCCTGCGATTTTCAAGAGCAAATAAGACACCCAAGATTTTAAAAAGCTTAGATAATCTAAATCTAGCCATCTGAAGTTGATGCCCCGAAGGAAGAGAGGAAAAGGAGTGTTGCTTGAAGTTTTGGCAGGGAACCTACAGTGCAATGCTAAGACCATCCGCTGGATGGGTCAATATTCATCAGCAAATCATCACTGTAGTTTTTTTCCATTGAACAAAGCTAAGACTATTATTAATCACAGTAAATTATATAATATATATGAACACATTGCTTGGAATGTAATATTGATTTAGTTGCATATTTTCTAGGAAGCTCTCACAATTTACCACAATGCATTGCCTTCAGAACAGACTCATTCCATATCCACCGATTGTATGGTCAGGGAAGCCACCAAGAATTGTGTCCTTGTCTTTGGAGATTGAATATCTAGTGACAAAATTTAAACTTATGAATACCTTACTGCAAATAGCCTATATGTCATGACATTAGATACACATTTAACAAAATAAAGTCATGCCTTGTATCTGGCTACCAACTTGTGCCAGAACTCTATTTCCACAAGGGGGAAATGCATGTATCAATCAATGGACTATGAAATGGCTTACTTCACCATTGCTTTAAAAAAAACTCAGCAAAAAATAAAAAGTCCCTTTTTTCAGGACTCTGTCTTTCAAAGATAATTTGTGAACATCCAAATAACTTCACATATCTTCAATGTAAAGGGTTTAAACACTGTTTCCCATGCTTCCCAACCATAAACAATTAATGAACATGCACCTGTGGAACGGTCGTTAAGACACTAATAGCTTACAGACGGTATGCAAGGTCAGTTATGAAAACTCAGGACACTAAAGAGGCCTTTTTACTGACTCTGAAAAACACCAAAAGAAAGATGCCCAGGGTCCCTGCTCATCTGTGTGAACGTGCCTTAGGCATGCTGCAAGGAGGCATGAGGATTGCAGATGTGGCCAGGGCAATAAATTGCAATGTCTGTACTGTGAGACGCCTAAGACAGTGCTACAGGTAGACAGGACGGACAGCTGATTCTCCTCGTAGTGGCAGACCACATGTAACAACATCTGCACAGGATCGGTACATCCGGACATCACACCTGCAGGACAGGTACAGGATGGCAACAACAACTGCCCGAGTTACACCAGGAACGCACAATCCCTCCATCAGTGCTCCGACTGTCCTCAATAGGCTGAGAGAGGCTGGACTGAGGGCTTGTAGGCCTGTTGTAAGGCAGGTCCTCACGAGACATCATCGGCAACAACGTCGCCTACGGGCACAAACCCACCGTCGCTGGACCAGATAGAACTGTCAAAAAGTGCTCTTCACTGACGAGTCGCGGTTTTGTCTCACTAGGGGTGATGGTCGGATTCGCGATTATCGTTGAAGGAATGAGCGTTACACCGAGGCCTGTACTCTGGAGCGGGATACATTTGGAGTTGGAGGGTCCGCCATGGTCTGGGGCGGTGTGTCACAGCATCATCGGACTGAGCTTGTTGTCATTGCAGGTAATCTCACCGCTGTGCGTTAGAGGGAAGACATCCTCCTCCCTCACGTGGTACCCTTCCTGCAGGCTCATCCTGACATGACCCTCCAGCATGACAATGCCACCAGCCATACTGCTCGTTCTGTGTGTGCGAAGAGCCTGGATCTCAATCCCATTGAGCATGTCTGGGACCTGTTGGATGGGAGGGTAAGGGCTAGGGCCATTCCCCCCAGAAATGTCCGGGAACTTGCAGGTGCCTTGGTGGAAGAGTAGGGTAACATCTCACTGCAAGAACCGGCCAATCTGGTACAGTCCATGAGAAGGAGATACACTGCAGTACTTAATGCAGCTGGTGGCCACACCAGATACTGACTGTTACTTTTGATTTTGATCCCCCTTTGTTCAGGTACAAAGTATTCAATTTCTATTAGTCACATGTCTGTGCATCTTGTTCAGCTTATGTCTCAGTTGTTGAATCGTGTTATGTTCATACAAATATTTACACATCTTAAGTTTGCTGAAATATGCATTTGACAGTGAGAGGACGTTTCATTTTTTGCTGAGTTTATTTTAGGTTAAAAAAGCTGCACATCGACTCGATTCCATAAGGTTTGATCGACAGTGTTGAATGAGAAGGTCCATTATCAGAACACCTTTGTGGATACATTTTTTTTGTGTGAATGTTAATATTATCTGTACAATCAGAAGCAGTAGTCTACTTTCAAGTTCTCACATACCTCACTCAATAACAATAACTTACTGCAATATTCTGTTGGTCTCCCCACCAACATGAGGTGTTACATAAAGCCTGCGCTGTGTTCACAACTTCATCATCGACAGATGAGCAGGAGTCACACAGGGCATAATGGCATTCAACTTCCGATGATGGCAGTTTATGTGCTGGCAGATTGCTAGTCTTTTTCATTCCTTTAGTAGTGTTGTAGTGGCCTCTTCTTTTCATCGCTTTGTAGGCCAAGGCCATCACTAGAGTGAATCCTATCAGGAAGACAAAACTCCCCATTGGAACATGTGCATAAAGATGGCATAACTCTGATATACAGTGCATTTGGAAAGTATTCAGACCCCTTTACTTTTTCCACATTTTGTTACAGACTAATTCTCATCAGTCTACACACAATACCCCATAATGACAAAGCAAAAACACATTTTTAGGTAAATGTATACATTTTAGCAAATGTATAAAAAAATTCAAAGATTAAATATCACATTTACGTTAACATATTCAGACCCATTACTCAGTACTTTGTTGAAGCACCTTTGGCAGCGATTACAGCCTCAAGTATTCTTGGTATGACGCTACAAGCTTGGCACACCTGTATTTGGGGAATTTCTCCCATTAATCTCTGCAGATCCTCTCAAGCTCTGTCAGGTTGGATGGCGAGTGTCGCTGCACAGCTATTTTCAGGTCTCTCCAAAGATGTTTGATCGGGTTCAATTCCGGGAACTTGTCCCGAAGCCACTACCTGCGTTGTCTTGGCTGTGTGCTTAGGGTCATTGTCCTATTGTAAGGTTAACCTTCGGCCCATCTGAGGTCCTGAGCGATCTAGAGCAGGTTTTCATCAAGGGTCTCTTGGTACTTTGATCTGTTCATATTTCCCTCGATCTAGACTACTCTCCCAATCCCTGCCGCTAAAAAACATGCCCACAGCATGATGCTGCCACCACCAGGCTTCACCGTAGGGACGGTGCCAGGTTTCCTCCAGACGTGACGCTTGGCATTCAGGCCAAAGAGTTCAATCTTGGTTTCGTCAGACCAGAGAATCTTGGTTCTCATGTTCTGAGAGTCTTTAGGTGCATTTTGGCAAACTCCAAGCGGCCTGTCATGTGCCTTTTACTGAGGAGTGGCTTCCGTCTGGCCACTCTGCCATAAAGGCCTGATTGGTGGAGAGCTGCAGAGATGGTTGTCCTTCTGGAATGTTCTACCATCTCCACAGAGGAACTCTGGAGGTCGTTCAGAGTGACCATCGGGTTCTTGATCACTTCCCTGACTAAGACCCTTCTCCCCCGATTGCTCAATTGCTATACGGAGGAGGTCAGAGAACTGGCAGTGTGGTGCCAGGAAAACATCCTCTCCCTCAATGTGAGCAAGACAAAGGAGCGGGTCGTGGACTACAGGAAAAGGAGTGCCGAATAGGCCGACATTAGCATCAATGGGGCTGTAGTGGAGCGGGTTGAGAGTTTCAAGTTCCTTGGTGTCCACATCACCAACAAACTAACATGGTCCAAACACACCAAGACAGTCATGAAGAGGGCACGACAAAACCTATTCCCCCTCAGGAGACTGAAAAGACTTTGCATGGGTCCCCAGATCCTCAAAAAGTTATACAGCTGCACCATCGAGAGCATCCTGACCGGTTGCATCAACACCTGGTATGGCAACTGTTTGGCATCTGACCATAAGGAGCTACAGAGGGTAGTGCGTTTGGCCCAGTACATCACTGGGATCAAGCTTCCTGACATCCAGGACCTATATGATATGCGGTGTCAGAGGAAAGCCCATAAAATTGTCAGAGACTCCAGTCACCCAAGTCATAGACTGTTTTCTCTGCTACTGCACAGCAAGCGGTACCGGAACGCCAAGTCTAGGACCAAAAGGCTCCTTAACAGCTTCTACCCCCCAAGCCATAAGACCGCTGAAGAATTCATCAAATGGCCACCGGACTATTACATTGACCCCCCCCCCCCCCCCATTTGTTTTGTACACTGCTGCTACTCGCTGTTTATTATCTATGCATAGTCACTTCACCCCTACATACATGTACATATGACCTCAATTACCTCAACTAACCTGTTTATTATCTATGCATAGTCACTTCACCCCTACATACATGTACATATGACCTCAGTTACCTCAACTAACCTGTGTATTATCTATGCATAGTCACTTCACCCCTACCTACATGTACAAATTACCTCTAACCTGTACCCTCGCACACTGAAGAGGTAACGGTACCCCCTGTAAATAGACTTGATATTGTTATGTTTTTGTGTAACTTTTTATTATTTTTTTACTTTAGTTTATTTGGTAAATATTTTCTTAACTCTATTTCTTGAACTGCACTGTTGGTTAAGGGCTTGTAAGTCAGCATGTTACAGTAAGGTCTACACTGTTGGTTAAGGGCTTGTAGGTCAGCATGTTACAGTAAGGTCTACACTGTTGGTTAAGGGCTTGTAGGTCAGCATGTTACAGTAAGGTCTACACTGTTGGTTAAGGGCTTGTAGGTCAGCATGTTACAGTAAGGTCTACACTGTTGGTTAAGGGCTTGTAAGTCAGCATGTTACGGTAAGGTCTACACTTATTTTATTCAACGCATGTGACAAATACATTTTGATTTGATTTGGTGTGTCCTTGTTCCCCAGACCGTTAATTTACTGAGTGGTTAGATGTTGTGTCCCCAGTCCCCAGTCTGTTAATTTACTGAGTGGCTAGATGGCGTATCCTCAGTCTCCAGCCTGTGGATGGATGGTTAGATGGTGTGTTTCTGAGATACAGGTTCCTGGTTTGTGGTTAGACGGTGTGCTTCTGAGATACAGGTTCCTGGTTTGTGGTTAGATCGTGTGCTTCTGAGATACAGGTTCCTGGTTTGTGGTCAAATGGTGTGTTTCTGAGATACAGGTTCCTGGTTTGTGGTTAGATGGTGTGCTTCTGAGATACAGGTTCCTGGTTTGTGGTCAAATGGTGTGTTTCTGAGATACAGGTTCCTGGTTTGTGGTTAGATTGTGTGCTTTTGAGATACAGGTTCCTGGTTTGTGGTTAGATTGTGTGCTTCTGAGATACAGGTTTCTGGTTTGTGGTCAAATGGTGTGTTTCTGAGATACAGGTTCCTGGTTTGTGGTTAGATGGTGTGTTTCTGAGATACAGGTTCCCAGTCTGTTCATTTACGGAGTGGTTAGATGGTGTGTTTTGGAGATTCAAGTCCCCAGCCTGTTAATTTACTGTGAATAATTTGTTTGCATCCTCCAAGTTAAGGAATGTTAATTCTGCATTCAGTCCCTCGTCAGCATCTTGAGCTTTGAGCCTCAGCATAGGCATATCAGTTGACACATCAGGTGCCAAGAATGTGAATGCAGCTGCATTTACTAAACAAGGGGATGTTATCACTGGTTTGCTGTCATTTTGGTCCATATTTCTTATCCAAACTAAGGTTGTTTTGAATTGCACTAGGTATCCACAGTCAATGGCCTGTACATGTGTAGGATCTTCATTTGATCCCTCTGTTGCAATAGAACTTTCCTGCAATGCAGAACATTTTAAAATTATTATTATCTGAAATATGATAACTTTGGATATAGTTTTGACCAACATCTTGATCAGATAAAAGTGACCGAGTTGGGTGACATCTACACAACATACCCCCCCTCTGAGTGGTACAGTACAAAGACAACGGCTATATAAAAAAAAAAAATGGTCACCTTTATTTAACCAGGTAGGCCAGTTGAGAACCAGTTCTCATTTACAACTGCGACCTGGCTATCACTCACCACATGTCCCTGCAATAATTACCCTAATTACCTTAGTATCAGTCGACATAATTCTTGCTCTGTTTGCCAAATTAAAAATTCAAGGCTTTTAAAATATCCATATATTTGTGAATCATGGCATTAATCAAGTGTGATGAGTTTAAATGAGAAGCTCCTGTATAGTTTAAATTTCTATCCTTGTTTTGTTTGTCAGCAACTATGGTCTTTACGGTATGCTAATAGCTGCAGCACACATGAAGCAGGAATCTGGCTTTAACCACACTACATCCAGGCCAAATCTTAGGTTGAAGAAAGATAGGTCTCACTAGACATATTTGACTGACGTAAATCCACCCGTAGTTGTATTAAAACCTTGTTTCTCTGAACATCGTCTTAATGCTCTAACACAATCTAAGACCCAGCGTCTTTTAGACCAATAGCATTCCTTTGGTCAGTAGGATTTGTTTTATGTTTAATCTCGAAAGAGGCACAGTGTGTAATCCCACTATCTGCTCTCTGCGAAGTGGAGACATCCATATTGTCCATTAAGTGATTGCATCATCAAATGGAACAAAATCTAAACTTGTGATGGAATTCATGTCACGAAAAATGATAACCATGTATTACCGTATGGATATTGCGTCCACTCAGCTGGGCTCCATAATGTGGTTTGTAAATACTTTTGATGTTATAAACATTGCTTAATCCCCGATGAGAGATAATTACAGTATCATGTTTAGACATTTATCGTACTTTATGTCTTTGTTAAAAAATACTTCACATAAATAAAATGTGACTACTCAGACTTGACGAATAGGCTGATGATTGCACTCAGTAGGGTCACCTCACATTGAAATATAGCTTTATTACGCGTTTATACGGAAAGGCGCTCGCACACCATTTCAGTCACATTGATAATTTCCTTTAGGAACAAGTTTGAGAGCAGAGTATGATGGATATTAATCAGCAATGAAAGTGATTCTCATAGGATCTCATTGGAACATATTTTGAGGAAAATATGAAATCTAAAATCAGTATTGTCCTTTAATAGTCCTAATTCCACCACTGCTCCTATACTCCCCACTGCTCCTCTACTCCTATACTCCCCACTGCTCCTCTACTCCTATACTCCACACTGCTCCTCTACTCCTATACTCCCCACTGCTCCTCTACTCCTATACTCCACACTTCTCCTATACTACACACTGCTCCTCTACTCCTATACTCCCCACTGCTCCTCTACTCCTATACTCCACACTTCTCCTATACTACACACTGCTCCTCTACTCCTATACTCCACACGGCTCCTCTACTCCTATACTCCACACTACTCCTATACTCCCCAATGCTCCTCTACTCCTATACTCCCCACTGCTCCTCTACTCCTATACTCCACACTGCTCCTATACTCCTATACTCCACACGGCTCCTCTACTCCACACTGCTCCTCTACTCCTATACTACACACTGCTCCCATACTCCTATACTCCCCACTGCTCCTCTACTCCTATACTCCCCACTGCTCCTATACTCCCCACTGCTCCTATACTCCTATACTCCACACTGCTCCTCTACTCCTATATTCCCCACTGCTCCTATACTAGTAAACTCCCCACTGCTCCTATACTAGTAAACTCCCCACTGCTCCTATACTCCTATACACCCCACTGCTCCTATACTCCCCACTGCTCCTATACTCCTATACTCCCCACTGCCCCTCTACTCCTATACTCCCCACTTCTCCTCTACTCCCCACTGCCCCTCTACTCCTATACTCCCCACTGCTCCTCTACTCCTATACTCCCCACTGCTCCTATACTCCCCACTGCTCCTATACTAGTAAACTCCCCACTGCTCCTATACTAGTAAACTCCCCACTGCTCCTATACTCCTATACACCCCACTGCTCCTATACTCCCCACTGCTCCTATACTCCTATACTCCCCACTGCCCCTCTACTCCTATACTCCCCACTGCTCCTATACTCCTATACTCCCCACTGCCCCTCTACTCCTATACTCCCCACTGCTCCTATACTCCCCACTGCTCCTATACTCCTATACTCCCCACTGCCCCTATACTCCCCACTGCCCCTCTACTCCTATACTCCCCACTGCTCCTCTACTCCCCACTGCTCCTATACTCCTATACTCCCCACTGCCCCTCTACTCCTATACTCCCCACTGCTCCTATACTCCCCAAGGCTCCTATACTCCTATACTCCCGACTGCCCCTATACTCCCCACTGCCCCTCTACTCCTATACTCCCCACTGCTCCTATACTCCCCACTGCTCCTATACTCCTATACTCCCCACTGCTCCTATACTCCCCACTGCTCCTATACTCCTATACTCCCCACTGCCCCTATACTCCCCACTGCCCCTCTACTCCTATACTCCCCACTGCCCCTCTACTCATATACTCCCCACTGCTCCTATACTCCCCACTGCTCCTCTACTCCTATACTCCCCACTGCTCCTATACTCCTATACTCCCCACTGCCCCTCTACTCCTATACTCCCCACTGCTCCTATACTCCCCACTGCTCCTATACTCCCCACTGCTCCTATACTCCTATACTCCCCACTGCCCCTATACTCCCCACTGCCCCTCTACTCCTATACTCCCCACTGCTCCTATACTCCCCACTGCTCCTATACTCCTATACTCCCCACTGCTCCTATACTCCTATACTCCCCACTGCCCCTCTACTCCTATACTCCCCACTGCTCCTATACTCCCCACTGCTCCTATACTCCCCACTGCTCCTATACTCCCCACTGCCCCTCTACTCCTATACTCCCCACTGCTCCTATACTCCCCACTGCCCCTCTACCCCTATACACCACACTGCTCCTATACTCCCCACTGCTCCTATACTCCCCACTGCCCCTCTACTCCTATACACCCCACTGCTCCTATACTCCCCACTGCCCCTCTACTCCTATACACCCCACTGCTCCTATACTCCCCACTGCTCCTATACTCCCCACTGCTCATATACTCCTATACTCCCCACTGCTCCTATACTCCTATACTCTTATACTCCCCACTGCCCCTATACTCCTCTACTCCCCACTGCTCCTATACTCCTCTACTCCTATACTCCCCACTGCTCCTATACTCCTATACTCCCCACTGCTCCTATACTCCTCTACTCCTATACTCCCCACTGCTCCTATACTCCCCACTGCTCCTATACTCCCCACTGCTCCCATACTCCTATACTCCCCACTGCTCCCATACTCCTATACTCCCCACTGCCCCTATACTCCTATACTCCCCACTGCCCCTCTACTCCTATACTCCCCACTGCTCCTCTACTCCCCACTGCCCCTCTACTCCTATACTCCCCACTGCTCCTCTACTCCCCACTGCCCCTATACTCCTCTACTCCCCACTGCCCCTCTACTCCTATACTCCCCACTGCTCCTCTACTCCCCACTGCCCCTCTACTCCTATACTCCCCACTGCTCCTCTACTCCCCACTGCCCCTATACTCCTCTACTCCCCACTGCCCCTCTACTCCTATACTCCCCACTGCTCCTATACTCCCCACTGCCCCTCTACTCCTATACTCCCCACTGCTCCTCTACTCCCCACTGCTCCTCTACTCCCCACTGCCCCTATACTCCTCTACTCCCCACTGCCCCTCTACTCCTATACTCCCCACTGCTCCTATACTCCCCACTGCCCCTCTACTCCTATACTCCCCACTGCTCCTCTACTCCCCACTGCTCCTCTACTCCCCACTGCCCCTCTACTCCTATACTCCCCACTGCTCCTATACTCCCCACTGCCCCTATACTCCTCTACTCCCCACTGCCCCTATACTCCTCTACTCCCCACTGCCCCTCTACTCCTATACTCCCCACTGCTCCTATACTCCCCACTGCCCCTCTACTCCTATACTCCCCACTGCTCCTCTACTCCCCACTGCCTCTCTACTCCTATACTCCCCACTGCTCCTATACTCCCCACTGCCCCTCTACTCCTATACTCCCCACTGCTCCTATACTCCCCACTGCCCCTCTACTCCTATACTCCCCACTGCTCCTCTACTCCCCACTGCTCCTCTACTCCCCACTGCCCCTATACTCCTCTACTCCCCACTGCCCCTCTACTCCTATACTCCCCACTGCTCCTATACTCCCCACTGCCCCTATACTCCTCTACTCCCCACTGCCCCTATACTCCTCTACTCTCCACTGCCCCTCTACTCCTATACTCCCCACTGCTCCTATACTCCCCACTGCCCCTCTACTCCTATACTCCCCACTGCTCCTATACTCCCCACTGCTCCTATACTCCCCACTACTCCTATACTCCCCACTGCTCCTCTACTCCCCACTGCCCCTCTACTCCTATACTCCCCACTGCTCCTCTACTCCCCACTGCTCCTATACTCCCCACTGCCCCTCTACTCCTATACTCCCCACTGCTCCTCTACTCCCCACTGCCCCTCTACTCCTATACTCCCCACTGCTCCTCTACTCCCCATTGCTCCTATACTCCACACTGCCCCTCTACTCCTATACTCCCCACTGCCCCTCTACTCCTATACTCCCCACTGCTCCTCTACTCCCCACTGCTCCTATACTCCACACTGCCCCTCTACTCCTATACTCCCCACTGCCCCTCTACTCCTATACTCCCCACTGCTCCTCTACTCCCCACTGCCCCTCTACTCCTATACTCCCCACTGCTCCTCTACTCCCCACTGCCCCTCTACTCCTATACTCCCCACTGCTCCTCTACTCCCCACTGCCCCTATACTCCTCTACTCCCCACTGCCCCTCTACTCCCCACTACTCCTATACTCCACACTACCCCTATACTCCCCATTGCCCTTATTCTCAGATGAATGGTAATTCACATTTGCCCGAGTGCCAATCTGTTGCTGCTCTCTTGTTAACTCCTGATGGAATTGTCATGCAAAAACATGTTTGTCTTGATAATGACATTGGTGTAGGAAAAAGCACAAACAGATCTGTGACCAGGCTAAGTTCGCACCACTAGGAAGAAACATCACGCTAAAGGTACCCTAAAGCGTCTAGTGGGGGACATCCATTAGTGTATGACTGGGGTGGAACTGGCCAATGATAAGTTGCGTAATATAAAGTGCAGTTGACGGACCGAACATGTCATAGATGCTTATGACATGGCTAAGGTGGATGGTGCTAGCTTGGGAGCTGCGGAATCATTGAAATTCAGATGATCGTCTATATTCATGAGTCATGCCATGCAAATGAGGAGCAATGTCATCTCATTTATGAGCAGTGAAGAATCAGTCTGTATCATCAGGCCCGAATGGGTTTCAACATATTGCCTGGCCGGCGGATTGTTTTTAAATATTAACATCTATTTGATTACGGTTAATTGTGCTCCTCTGCTAACGTAATTGACATTGTTTTTTTTCCCCATTCTGGATTTGCAATTACAATACCTTTCTGAAAATAAGTAATTGAAGCAATTCTAACATGTTTCAGATGCACCAGAATAAGACCTGTTTCAAAAGGTCTGTGGTATTTTATTCAGCATGGCCTTGTCTGTGTGAGGATTTATGGTGAAAAGTACACAGACAACAGATACAAAAAGAGAAGAAAAGGATAGGACTGTAGAGGGGAAGAACTGAACAATTAGCATTTTTGATTAACACATTTTGACCTTCATTGGTTTATTTTATTTTGTCATACATTTGAATGCCAGCAAAACTCCCAACAGTAAATCTGGACTATAAATACACAATACTAATGTATTATTCAAGTTAAGGTTGATAAAGATGTTAGTTTTCTCTCAAGGGCACTGTAATATTCAATTCATTCAGACCATACAGCAGTTTATCCCAGGGTATTCCATTCCACCTTGTAATATACATATCGAAAGCTACCCCTCTTTATTCTCAAGTCAGATCTAATGCATGAAATACAAAAGCCCTCTCTCTTCTTTACTGGAAACATTGTGTGACAATCTACAGCTGACATGGCAGTACTGTAATTACCTAGACAATGTACTTTCCACCGAGCAGATCCAGAGGCAATGACTCCTTAATCTATTACGTCTTACCTCTCTTACAGACAGACTTCATTACATCTAGTTTTTACTGTAATCTATGTTTTACCTCTCTTATAGACAGACTTCATTACATCTAGTTTTTACTGTAATTTGTTACGTTATAGTTTTCTTATAGACAGACTTCATTAGTTTTACTGACTTCATTTAGTTTTTACTGTAATTTGTTACGTCTTACCTCTCTTACAGACTTCATTACATCTAGATTACTCTAATTTGTTACGTTATACCTTTCTTATAGACAGATTTCACCATCATGGTTTTGTGTTCGACCAACGGTTATTTTATCATCTGTTGTCACTCCAGATGTCTGCCTAGTTGAGGGTCTCTCTTCGGCCTCCTCTTGTTACCCGCTGCACTGCTCCTGCCTGCCTCGCCCATTCTGGTACAGATGCCTGCCTGCCTGCCTGCCTGCCTGCTTGCCTGTCTCTCTCTCTCTCTCTCTCTCTCTCTCTCTCTCTCTCTCTCTCTCTCTCTCTCTCTCTCTCTCTCTCTCTCACACTGCAGACTTTTTTACTGTTTCTCCCTCGTACCTTGGGAGAAACCATGTGCTTGCTCTGTAAATGCACCGAGAACTCTGTACATTTCTCCCAAACAGCATGGGAGAAATCGGACTCTTACGCTTACATGTCAGCACTGTTCTCTTGGTACTTAACCATATCTCTGAACTTTACACATCTCCTGAAATATGTGGCGATAAAGACTATGGTGACTGTGGATTGTCGTTCAAGTGCTCTCTGTAAATTCAAATGTTGTATCCCCCAATCTAGACTTGCCATTATCTTGCTGCTTCTACTGTCTGGAAATGTGCAATCTAACCCAGGTCCTGACATTTTTCCGGCTATCACCGGAAAACTGAAAGCAGACCACTATCTTAAATCTACTTCGGCTAATTGTCACACCCTGATCTGTTCCACCTGTCCTCGTTATTGTCTCCACTCCCTCCAGGTGTTGCTTGTTTTCCCCAGTGTATTTATCCCTGTCTCTCTGTACCAGTGTATTTATCCCTGTGTTTCCTGTCTCTCTGTGCCAGTTTGTCTTGTATGTCCAAGTCAACCAGTGTGTTTTTCTCATGCGCCTGCCTTTTCTCTTTTTGCTAGTCCTCCTGGTTTTGACCCTTGCTTGTTTCTGGACTCTGTACCCACCTGCCTGACCATTCAGATTGTAACTGAGAGAACCTCTACTCTTAAAGGTCTATTAAAACAGCATTTACTGTAATCTGTTACTTCTTACCTCTCTTATAGACAGACTTCATTTACATGCAGCATTTACTGTAATCTGTTACTTCTTACCTCTTTTATATACAGACTTCATTTACATGCAGCCTTTACTGTAATCTGCTACTTCTTACCTCTCTTATAGACAGACTTCATTTACATGCAGCCTTTACTGTAATCTGTTACTTCTTACCTCTCTTATAGACAGACTTCATTACATGCAGCCTTTGCTGTAATCCCACACACGGCATGGGATGTGCAGAGAGAATTGATTTAAACCCGTCTGTCTTACTCAGCACATGTCATTGTCTGCAGTCCCATTTCTGCAGACTGTGTCAACACTCTGCTAGAGAAATCCCTAGTCCCGGGATGATGAGGCTGTTGATAGGGATGAATCTGTACCAGTTGCTCAACGGTTGTTTTCTGCACACTGCTGAGAGCGGATTGTCTCATATTGTTAATACCGATCACCCTGTTGACAGCAGTCAAATTAAACATTTGTCTAGTTGCCGATTGTCTTCCGTTCCATGTGGATGAAGAAATGAGAGACCTATGTGTCAACAATCAGTCTAACTGACTTGGTTGTGTAATTAGCCGCTGTGCTATGTTCTCAGGTTCCCAGAAGTTATTAGTGGTTTGCCAGTTTGCCTTAAAGTAATTGGAACACCTCAGAGACAACACTTGCGTGT
The DNA here is from genome assembly GCF_045791955.1 of Oncorhynchus clarkii lewisi. Lineage (NCBI taxonomy): Eukaryota > Metazoa > Chordata > Actinopteri > Salmoniformes > Salmonidae > Oncorhynchus > Oncorhynchus clarkii. The sequence goes on from NC_092149.1 coordinate 82,378,868, forward strand.
TGTTGTATCTGTGCAGGACTGACAGATACAACAACATTTTCTCGGTGGGTGACTTCCCTCCTCTTTCATGTTGCAACCAAAATGTTTGTGTTATTACATACAGCTGGGAATATCTTTTGGATATCAGAGCGGCGGTAACTCACCGGCATTAGGACCAGGAATACGACTTTCCCGAATTGGATCCTTTGTTCGTACCCTTTAGTGGCAATTTAACTTATTCCAGAGGCTGCTCCAAAACACCTTCGGCAGAGTAGAGGTATTCGGAGTGGACTTCTGGTTCGACTCAGGTGGCGTGCACACCATCCACCGCTTCCGAGTATATTACTCGCTAATGTTCAGTCTCTGGATAATACAGTCGACGAGCTCAGGGCAAGGATCTCCTTCCAGAGAGACATCAGGGATTGTAACATACTCTGTTTCACGGAAACATGGCTCTCTCAGGAAATACTGTCCCCGTCCATACAGCCAGCTGGGTTCTCAGTTCATCGCGCAGACAGGAATAAAGAACTCTCCGGGAAGAATAAAGGCGGGGGTGTATGTTTCATGATTAACTACCCATGGTGTGATTGTGATAACATAGTCCTTTTGTTCACCCGACCTAGAATACCTCACAATCAAATACTGACCGTATTACCTCCCATGAGAATTCTCTTCGGTTATAGTCACAGCCGTGTATATTCCCCCTCAAATTGATACCACGACAGCCCTCAAAAGAACTAGACTGGACTTTATGGAAACTGGAAACCACATATCTTGAGGCCACATTTATTGTAGCTGGGGATTTTAACGAAGCAAATGCGAGGAAAACGCTACCTAAGTCATACCAACACATTGACTAGTACTCGTAGTACTCGCTCTGGGAAAACTTTGGACCACTGCTTCTCAACTTATAGAAATGCATACAAAACTCTTTACAAGCATTTCACTACACCCGCAATAACATCTGTTAAATATGTGTATGTGACCATTAAAATTTGATTTGAACAGCTTCTACCCCCAAGCCATAAGAATGCTAAACAAGACTGCCAACTAGCTCTTCAAATAGCTAATTCTCTTGCACTGCACACACACTGGACTCTACACACACACACACACACACACACACACACACACACACACACACACACACACACACACACACACACACACACACACACACACACAAAACATGTGCATACATGCATACTGACCTAGCTACTTAGTTGACTGCTGTGGCTAGCCAAAAATGACTTGTTTTGAAAGTTTGATCATCTTATCCTTTGAGGCTTTAACAGTGATCTTACCACTATGCTTTCTTACATTCAAAGCCACTGGGAGATTTCCATGGCAGGCATTGTTGTCACCTTAGCTTGACACACAACAACTTGTGAGTGATAGGAACCCCGAGCACCATCACCAATCAGCCTACATTACACCACTGCACAACTAGCATAGCCATGTCAGCAAATGACTGCAGTCTGAATACACACAATTCCGATTTGATCGTTTGTTGCATGCTGTTTGGGACAGTCAGTATTCCAAAATGGAGTTGAAAACAAAACTGTTTTGAACATTAAGGCCTGCAGTGTGAATAAGATGTCAGTATGAAATATATTTATGACGTCTTATTCTGGTCGCAAACTGGTTGAAAACTGAAGTTTTTAAACTTATTTTTACTGACTTAGAATTACATATTTTTCTGACCACCATACAACCAGCTGGTCACAATTGTGACCACTATATTATGCAGCTTACTGGTTATAGTTAAGACCTGGTAATGACCACCTGACTAAAGCTTATTACCAACTGTAAAGTAAGTATTGCTGAGGAAAATGTTAGAAATTAAATGAACAATGTTTTCAATTTCCATCTGTTTCCATAGTCACCAATTAAAGTTTATATCTGCAATGTTGACATGATGACAATCTTTTCTATAAATTATTGTGATCACCATCATCTCTCTCTCACACTTTGACATGTTTTTGTGTTCATCCTCTCTCTGTCTCTCTCTCTCTCACACACACACACACAAAGAGAGACAGAGAAAGAAGACACGCATACACTCTCATCTAAACAGATATCAAAATGTCAAAAAGTTAGCTAGCTAGCTATAACAGGTAAAAATTCAAACTTGCCATGTCCATGGAGGATTAGCCAGAGCTAACGTTAGCTAGCTGAAATTAGCCAGCTAGCTAGTTAGCTAGCAAAACGTTCTTCTCGCCAACAAACTTTACAAGAATTTAGGAGAACAGGGACTACCACATATCCGTTTTTTATGTCAGCTGTTTTCCATCTGTGTTGCTGTGTAGCTTACCGGGTACTTTGTCCCAACAGCGCCTTATGGAATGTTGACACTCGAACAAGCAGTGCCTGCATCCATAGATCTATTGCTGCATGAGGCACAGATTCCAATCCAAGTTTTAGCTGGAACTGATATGCCTTCTTATTTAGCTACTGAAATGTAAATAAAATTATTGCACACATTATGTTAATTACTTTGAGAAAAAAAATCATATTCTCAGGGTCAAATTCAGGTGCAATAATTGTTTACTAATTATTGATGGAAATATATTGGGAGAAAAATAACGTTTTGTAAATCCTGGTGGATTGTAGTAGGATATTGAAATAAAAATATATAGACCTACGTGTTATTTGTTAAAATCCTGAAAACAAATGGAGTTGGTTATGATAGAACATCAAAACAGCATTTAGTAGGAATGTGCAGCACAATGAACTGTTCAATTAACATTATCAAAGACAAGCATTAGAAGCCACACACACACACACACACACACACACACACACACACACACACACACACACACACACACACACACACACACACACACACACACACACACACAGCAAGCTACCAGATATAATTAATTAAACAACCATTATTTAATTGCACTTGCTGCATTTTAACAGCAGTGCATTGTTGTAAGGGTGTCCTTGTATTATTGTGTATGTTCATCTTACATGCTGGTTGTCTAGAACGAATGTTATGGAAGTGAATGTGCACTTTTCAATTGGGTGGTCTGCAACTACGGAAAACACTGCAATAGCCTGTAGTAAAAGCAAAAGCATTGATAGCATTGGAGATCCCCTAAATTAGGGACCATATCTAATAGGACCGCAGAGACTGTCACAAATTTGAGCTATTAATGACCTATCAGTTCCGATGACTTGGAGGTGAAATATCACAATTCTTAGTGTTTTAAATGTGTATTTCATCACCTGCTGAATAAAAACCTCAAATGGCCCTACTCCAGAAAAAGTTAATCGGCCGGATAAGCTGAAGTGGACTCGGCTCGAGTACCATTAGCCGGAGCCCAGAGTAATATGATTCTGCCAGACTCGGGAAAAGCTCTGCCCGCATGAAGTCCCCCGAGTCTGAGTCCATGCCGAGTTCCCAGAGTCTCAAACGGAATAGGCCCGAGCCCAGCATGTTAACTGGGTACAGTATGCCACGAGACCCTAACCCGCTTGGTACGCTCTGCCAGCTGTTGTTTGCCAAGTGTGCTAGTTGAACCATGCCCTGCAGAAAAATATAATTTCTCCAATTGTTATAATTGTAATGGTTCTAGTGTCTTATATGCAATTGGTGCTTATATTATATTATATACATATTGGCCCACAAACACTATGCACATTTTTATATAGATTGGAGTCTATTAATTGAGTAGCATTTAGATAACTGGTAAGTAGTTAAATCAGATTTCAACAAAAAAACAGATATCTACCAAAATAAGACATATTTTTCATGACGTCAAAAAGATGTCATGACAAAGACGTCTTAATCTGGCTGTGATCTGGTTACAAGATGTCCAGACCAGTAACTCTTTATCATATTGTATCCCCAGTGGGTTAGTTACTCTGTCACTTCATACTAGCACACAATACTAATTTAACATTAGAAATTAATACATCGCTCTTTCAATCATTAGAAATGAATATATTGCTCTTCAACCATGAGAAATGAATATATTACTCTTCAACCATGAGAAATGAATATATTACTCTTTCAACCATGATAAATGAATACTTTGATATTCTTGTGGTAAAAATTGGATACAAAAGACCCTGTGACACCACTTTTGAAAATGAAATTTCCTTGCCAACAGATCAATCAAATTCAAACAAATGTATTTATATAGCCCTTCGTACATCAGCTGATATCTCAAAGTGCTGTACAGAAACCCAGCCTAAAACCCCAAACAGCAAGCAATGCAGATGTAGAAGCATGGTGGCTAGGAAAAACTCCCTAGAAAGGCAGGAACCTAGAGAGGAACCAGTCTCTGAGGGGTGGCCAGTCCTCTTCTGGCTGTGCCGGGTTGAGATTATAACAGTACATGGCAAAGATGTTCAAACGTTCATAGTGACCAGCAGGGTCACATAATAATAATCACAGTGGTTGTATAGGGTGCAACAAGTCGGCACCTCAGGAGTAAAAGTCAGTTGGCTTTTCATAGCCGATCATTCAGAGTTAGAGACAGCAGGTGCGGTAGGGAGAGAGAGAGAGTCAAAGGTAGCACGTCCGGTGAACAGGTCAGGGTTCCATAGCCGCAGGAAGAACAGTAGAAACTGGAGCAGCAGCACGACCAGGTGGGGACAGCAAAGAGTCATCAGGCCAGGTAGTCCTGAGGCAAGGTCACAGGGCTCAGGTCCTCCGGGAGGGGAGAGAGAGAGAATTAGAGGCAGCATACATAAATTCACACAGGACATCGGATAAGAAGGAAAAATACTCTAGATATAACAGACTGACCCTAGCCCCCCAAAACATAAACTATTGCAACATAAATACTGGAGGCTGAGACAGGAGGGGTCGGGAGACACTGTGTCCCCGTCCGACGATACCCCTGGATAGGGCCAACCAGGCAGGATATAACCCCACCCACTTTGCCAAAGCACAGCCACCACACCACTAGAGGGATATCTTCAACCACCAACTTACAATCCTGAGACAAGGCTGAGTATAGCCCACGAAGATCTCCCCCGCGGCACGAACCTGAGGGGGGGCGTCAACCCAGACAGGAAGATCACGTCAGTGACTCAACACATTTAAGTGACGCACCCCTCCTAGGGACGGCATGGAAGAGCACCAGTAAGCCAGTGACTCGGCCCTGTAATAGGGTTAGAGGCAGAGAATCCCGGTGGAGAGAGGGGAACCGGCCAGGCAGAGACAGCAAGGGCGGTTCGTCGCTCCAGTGCCTTTCCGTTCACCTTCACACCCCTGGGCCAGACTGTACTCAATCATAAGACCTACTGAAGAGACGAGTCTTCAATAAAGACTTAAAGGTCGAGACCAAGTCTGCATCTCTCACATGGTTCAGCAGACCATTCCATAAAAATGGAGCTCTATAGGAGAAAGCCCTGCCTCCAGCTGTTTGCATAGAAATCTAGGGACAATAAGGAGGCCTGCGTCTTGTAACCGTAGCGTACATGTAGGTATGTACGGCAGGAACAAATCGAGAGATAGGTAAGAGCAAGCCCATGTAATGGTTTGTAGGTTAGCAGTAAAACCTTGAAATCAGCCCGACCCTTAACAGGAAGCCAGTGTATAGAGGCTAGCACTGGAGTAATATGATCAAATGTTTTGGTTCTAGTCAAGATTCTAGCAGCTGTGTTTAGCACTGACTGAAGTTTATTCATCAAATCAAATTATATTGGTCACATACACATGGTTAGCAGATGTTATTGCGAGTGTAGCAAAATGTTTGTGCTTCTAATTCCGAAAGTGCAGCAATATCTAACAAGAAATATATAATATTTAGTGCTTTATCGGGGTAGCCAGAAAGTAGAGCATTGCAGTAGTCTAATCTAGAAGTGACAAAAGCATGGATGAACTTTTCTGCATCATTTTTGGACAGAAAGTTTCTGATTTTTGCAATGTTACATAGATGTAAAAAAGCTGTCTTTGAAATAGTCTGGATTTTTTTGTCAAAAGAGAGATTAGGGTTTAGAGGGAGCCAGTTTTTTATGACAAATGTTTTTTGTTTTTAGGGGTGCGGCCTCGTCTAGGGTATTACGCAGGTTAAATTTAGTTCATCAGTTAGGTGGTTAACCGATTTTTGTACTCTGACGTCCTTGGGTAGGTGGAGGGAGTCTGGAAGGGCATCTAGGAATTGTTTCGGGTCTGTGCAGATTATTTGTTGCGATTCCAAACATAATAAGATGGTGGTCCGATAGTCCAGGATTATGAGGAAAAACATTAAGATCCACAATATTTATTCCACGGGACAAAACTAGGTCCAGACTATGACTGTGGCAGTGAGTAGGTCCGAAGACATGTTGGACAAAACCCACTGAGTCGATGATGGCTCCGAAAGCCTTTTGGAGTGGGTCTGTGGAATTTTCCATGTGAATATTAAAGTCACCTAAAATGTGAATATAATCTGCCATGAGTATAAGGTCCAATAGGAATTCAGGGAACTCAGTGAGGAACGCTGTATACGGCCCAGGAGGCCTGTAAACCGTAAAAAGTGATTGAGTAGGCTGCATAGATTTCATGACTAGAAGCTCAAAGGGCGTAAACACAGAATTTATTTTTTTGTCAATTTTAATTTGCTAACGTAAAAGTTAGCAAAACCTCTTCCTTTGAGGGATGTGCGGGGGATACGGTCACTAGTGTAACCAGGAGGAGAGGCCTGATTTAACACATCAGACTTAAGCCATGTTTCAGTCAGGCCAATCACATCAAGATTATGATCAGTGATTAGTTCATTGACTATAACTGCCTTGGAAGTGAGGGATCTAACATTAATTAGCCCTATTTTGAGGTGTGTGATATCACAACACAACACAACACAATAATGACAGGAATTGAGGAGGTCATTATTCCAGTGAGATTGCTAAGGCGAACACCGCCATGTTTAGTTTTTCCCAACCTAGGTCGAGGCACAGACACGGTCTCAATGGGGATAGCTGAGCTGACTACACTGACTGTGCTAGTGGCAGACTCTACTAAGCTGGCAGGCTGGCTAACAGCCTGCTGCCTGGCCTGCACCCTATCTCATTGTGGAGCAAGAGGAGTTAGAGCCCTGTCTATGTTCATAGATAAAATGAGAGCACCCCTCCAGCTAGGATGAGGTCCGTCACTCCTCAGCAGGCCAGGCTTGGTCCTGTTTGTGGATGAGTCCCAGAAAGAGGGCCAATTATCTACAAATTCTATCTTTTGGGAGGGGCAGAAAACAGTTTTCAACCAGCGATTGAGTTGTGAGACTCTGCTGTAGAGCTCATCACTCCCCCTAACTGGGAGGGTGCCAGGGACAATTACTCGATGCCGACACATCTTTCTAGCTGATTTACACGCTGAATCTATGTTGCGCTTGGTGACCTCTGACTGTTTCATCCTAACATCATTGGTGCCGACGTGGATAACAATATCCCTAAACTCTCTACACTCGACAGTTGTAGCCTAACACGGAACCCAAACCGGCTGCGCGGGTACGCCATCGTGCATAGATTTATTTTGTCCCCCTACACCAAACACGATCACAACACGCAGGTTAAAATATCAAAACAAACTCTGAACCAATGACATTCATTTGGGGACAGGTCGAAAAGTATTAAACATTTATGGACTTGCACTTGCTAGCTAATTTGTCTTATTTAGCTAGCTTACTGTTGCTAGCTAATTTGTCCTGAGATATAAACATTGAGTTGTTATTTTACCTCTAAGTCCTCTACTCCGACAATTAGTCCACACATAAAATGGTCAACCGAATCATTTCTAGTCATCTCTCCTCCGTCAAGGCTTTGTCATCTTTGAACTTATATGGTGATTGGCATCTAAACTTTCATAGTATTACCATGACGACCGGCAACACAGTTCATCTTTCAATCACCCACGTGGGTATAACCAATGAGGAGATGGGAGGGGCAGGACTTGCAGCGCGATCTGCCTCAGAAATAGAAAGGACTTCTATTTTAGCCCTTGGCAACGCAGACGCTCATTGAAGCGCGTGAGCAGTGTGGGTGCAATATTTGAATAACATAGATTTCAATATTTATTTTAGTAGTCTGGGTATCAGCCAGAACCATCTTCAGATTAGCCTTCACGTCGGTAGCCCCGCCCCCTGGTAAACAGTGTATGATCGCTGGATGATTCTTTTTGAATACTGCGGGTAATGGAGTCGCCAATGACTAGCGTTTTCAATTTGTCAGAGCTAATGGTGGAAGGTTTCGGAAGCTCAGAACCCGTAACGGGTGGAGGAGAGACCAGAGAAGGCTTGGCCTCTGACTCCGACTTGTTGCTTAATGGGAGAACCGGTTGAATGTTTCTGTCAGCTAAATGAGCGAAACCGGCTGCGGGGACTGTGCGAGGGGATTTATACTACTATCTGTACTTATTGGTGGCACAGACGCTGTTTCATCCTTTCCTACACTTCATTTATCCTTGCTTAACGACTGCGTCTGAAGCTGGGCGCGCAGCACGGCTATCCTCACCATAAGGCGATCGTTCTGCTGTATATTATGAGTACAACGACTGCAATTAAATGGCATAATGTTAATGTTACTACTTAGCTTCGGCTGTAGAGCCATTTCCAGATAAAGCGTCCGAGGTCAAAAAGTTGAATGAAAAAAGTTGAAAAAGAGAAAAATAAAAATATTAAACAGTTATTAAAAATTAGAAAGTAAAAACCGTAAAGTCGGCAGGTGTAACAGTATAACTTTAGTCCGTCCCCTCGCCCCTACCCGGGCGCGAACCAGGGACCCTCTGCATACATCAACAACTGACACCCACGAAGCATCGTTACCCATCGCTCCACAAAAGCCGCGGCCCTTGCAGAGCAAGGGGAACCAATACTTCAAGGTCTCAAAGCGAGTGACGTCACCGATTGAAATGCTATTAGCGCGCACCACCGCTAACTAGCTAGCCATTTCACATCCGTTACACTCACCCCCCTTTTGACCTCCTCCTTTTCCGCAGCAAACAGTGATCCGGGTCACGGCACCAGTGTAACAGATGTATATGTACTCTCCATGCGTTGTGTTTTGTAAAAATAAATCACTTCGGCCAGTGGTCCCAGTTGAGCATAATTTATTTCTGCTGTTGTTAAATGGGAAACAGCACGTTAGTTGTGCAGGGCTTAACGGTATTGATGGCTGTCGATGGCAAAATCCCTTGCATCACATTTTCATACTGGGAGAACAAAATACAAAAATACAATACAAAATATAACATGTGTAAATAAATACCTGTTGTTAAATGGGAAACAGCACGTCAGTTGTGCAGGGCTTAACGGTATTGATGGCTGTCGATGGCAAAATCTGTAGCATGAAGACAAATGTGTTAGCAGTGGGCTTATGTGACCATTACATCGGTGTATGCTAGCTAACACACTTATTTACAGCAATCCTATGCCAAAGCACATCCCAGAAAGCCTCTCAATCCCTAACAGGTACCATATACCCACACATGTATAAATCAGTAACGTACAGCAAACGTGTACACATTGTAAAATAGAAAATAGAAAACAGTATTCAGAACGTGACCTACCCCTTGCATCACATTTTCATACTGGGAAGATCTGACGTTCGCGATCTCCCCCTATCTGCAAGCGGGGCCAATCACAACATCACCTTATTTTCATCAGAGTTGAACTAACCAATAAGAATGCTTTGAACATTAAATACACATTTTTTTAGAGGCAAGTGGAAACATAACCGACCCTGTTACATTCTCCCCTGCTGAATTACGTGTGCATACTACACAGAATCAAAATGAGGTATGCAATACCTTGCAATACATATGTCACCAAACATTCCAGTGCAAAGACTATTCTCTAAAGAGAATTAGGGGAATTCAAAGACCCCATAGGAAAACATGCCTGTTACATGTCCAGTACACTCAGTGACAATAAGAACCTTGGCCTACATGACCTCTGACCCATTACCTCCATGGGGTCACTTGAAAGTTAAAAGTTTTAAAAAATTATAGTAATAATTGGGCTACAGACTTGGATTCTAATCCTACACCCACACACGTACTCTAATGAATTCTGTATGAAAAACCCTCTGTGTCTGCATAGTCTCAATGAGTCTCACTGTGCGTTTCCTAACCCGACCAGCCCCTGACCTGACAGGTCTAACAGAGTTATCATTATGTTTAACCTGTTCAACTACAACCAACATTGGTGGGTCACTGTCCACAGTCGGTGGATAGTCAAGGTCAAGGGTTCTGTGACTGTTGCTGGAACTTGTCCCACCAGCGGCATCTTCAGAATGCCTTTCTTCCTCAGAGGGTTCGGACATTTCTTCTCCAAAGGTTACCTCTGACATGCTTGTGCCACAAGTGGCACCCTCAGAATGTGGTGAGTTCTGAGGGTCCCTCGCCAGTGGCCCATCTTCCAACACATCTGGGGTCTCTTTTCCAGAGGGCTCCGACTGTGTTTCCTCCGTGGTCTGTTCTGATACCCACACACTAGTCTTCTCACCAACGTCCATTTCTGGTATATCGTTCATGGATGAGTCCTCCATCTCTTCACTCTGATCCTCACGGTCTCCCATATTAGGTGTCGCCAAGGCTGTGTCATGGAGAGGCAAGAAGTTTACAGGCATTATCAGATTACGGTGGACCGTTTTCTCCTGGCCAGTCGACATGATCTGTATCTTGAAGATGTGGATGTCACTATTCTTCTCCGTAACAATATAGAGGTTGTTCTCCCTGCGATCCGCCAGCTTCCTCTTTCCACGTTCACCCTTATTCGCCAGCAGCACCCGATCACCGACCTCCACTGGAGCTCCTCTGATCTTCCTGTTGTAGAGGCCCGCATGCCTCTTCAGTTGTTTGGTTGCCCACACCTGTACCGTCTCCATGGCCTCCCTCAGGTCTCTCTTCAGGGACTTGGTGTACTCGTCATAGTCTACAACCTCTGAGTCTTGTAGCACCGTACCGAACATCATGTCGACAGGCAGATGTGGGGTTCTCCCAAACATCAACTGGAAAGGGGCGTGGCCCATGGTTTCATGGACTGTACAGTTGTAGGCGAAGGTCAACGACTTCAGCTTCTGGGGCCACCTGTGCTTCGCTCTCGTAGGTAAAGCCCTGATCATGTTTCCCAGCGTTCTATTGAACCTTTCGACTCCCCCGTTCCCTATCGGATGGTAGGGAGTAGTGTGCAACTTCTGGACTCCTGCAGCACTCAACAACTCAGCAATCAATTTACTTTTAAAGTTGGCCCCTTGGTCAGAGTGGATACGACAAGGAAAACCATACACAGAAGATGTTGTTCCACAGCTGAAGGGCCACTGCTATAGCTGATTGGTTCGGACACAAGAAGGCATGGGCCATCTTAGTAAAATGATCAGTGATGACCAGAACATCCAAGTACTTGTTGTTGGAGTCTTCAGCAGATCAGAAGTCCACACACACCAACTCGAGGGGCTCAGTCGTGATGATGTTCTCCAGTGGAGCTCTGGCCTCTGGCTCGGGGGCCTTACTGAACACACACCTCTTGCAGGTCTTGACATACTCTCTCACATCTGACTTCAGACCTTGCCAGAAGAACCTCTGTCTTGTCAAGTACAACGTCCTCTGTTGCTCCTGATGACCGGCTTCATCGTGGACACCCTTCAAAACTGTCGCCCTCATTGAGGTGGGTACTACATACTGGTACGTCTTCCTCTTTGACAGCAAACTTTCCTGCGACCTCAGGACTGCTGACACCGCTTCCTTTGACAGAGAACCAGGAGAAGGATAGGAGGTAGTTTGGCAGTCCATGACAATTTCACAGGCATCTGCCTCAATTGACGGTGAGCAGCTTTCGAGGTTGAATGGGTGGTTCGACCAGCGGAACACATCTTGCACCTTCTCAGCACGTACTCCCGCAGCTTCTTCCAGCAAGGCCTTGTATGGAACATTTGTGATGCGGTGGAGAGCGCTCGGCTGCACAAATGGCTGTCTACTGAGGGCATCAGCAATGACAGCAAAGTAACGTTAGCAACAAACCGCACAGAGGCACGTAAAACATACACATGTGAAGATAAGACATTTCTCCCCCTTACAACCCAGTAGACCTTGTCCTTTCTGTTGATTTGCTGCTACAACCCAGTAGGCATGGTCTTTTCTGTTGATTTTTCTGCCTCGTCTCCAATTAGGCAGGCACTGAGTTGCCATTGACTTGCTGGAGGGGATATCCACTGTTCTCCTTTGAGGCACCCTTCGATTGACAAGGAGAGGCAGTCGACCCTATAGAATGGTTTTATTCTGAGTTAAAGTACAATCATTAACAGCCTTTTAGAAGGACTGGAGTGGGGGTACTTCCTGCCATGCTACACTCCTTATCGGACTTTAATTTGTCCTTATCCATAACAGAGGATGGCAGAGGACTGCAACATCATCCAAATATGCCCCTTTACTGTCACAGGAGAAGTTGTGCATTCTGAGCTTCTGGGAAATTGATATTATGGAGGGACAGAGCAACGTGATGAATGCACATTACTCCCCTGATTGGACTGGTAGGTGATATCAGAGGATATAACTCACTTTGACCTTGTGCTCACTCATCACACAAAACACAAGGAGCAGACAGCGCCAAATCACCCATCCATCACATAGCAAGTATTATTGCCTTCAGATTGCTGATATCACCATGGCACTGTTTCAGATAGCTGCACTTCATTTTGTCAAAGCAGAAAAATTACATCTGAACCTAGGGTCTAATTAAATATTGCATAACTAAATGTGTCTCCATTCATATTCCATCCTAGGGTGTAGTAATTGATTTCATCGTCCCCAAGTTTTTTCATGATCAGAACGGAGACATCAAAAAGCAGTGACCCTCATTATAATCCCTTTGAAATTAAAACTTTAATTCTCTGCTCAGGCTCTCTCCGGTAGCTCCAACTATTTCTCTAGGGTGATTCCTTTCCTAACCTGATCCTTCAGTGCTGGTCCAAAGAGTATCCAGCCATCCATCCACCTACTGTATATCACTTCCCCATGCTGTATGTGGGCCCCTTGAGATAGGAGTTAGACTAGGCATCTGACACAACCCTCCCGAGGCTGAGGATCAGTGTGCTAGATTCTGTCTCAGTGGTACACAGGCAGGCACAGGCCCAGAAGTCAAGTAGCACATTGTTGTTGATAACACACGGGTCTTGTGGACTGAATGACATCACTACGCCACTCCATTTACAAGCCAAGGGCTCTATTCCCAGTTCAACACAAACAGAACCTGTTATACAGCATAATGCTTGTAGACCTACTGTTTTCTATTGTACTATTGTTATTTTCTACTGAAAGACACAAAAGTGGAGTTTGTGGGTTTTTTTGTTTTTTTTTGGAGGGGATGGTTAGATCAGCTTTAATTAACAGTGCAGATAGACTGTGGTCTGCATCAATGTAATGGTCTGCATCATTTTCAATCCCCCATATTTTTTGTAAATATACAATATATATATATATATAGAGAGAGAGATATGTTTTTATATATTTTCCTTTATTTTATTTCCCTAACCCTAAGGAACAATGTTGTTACTCTAATGTGATTACAGCGTCACTACACAGGGATAAGAGAATCTGTACCGAGCTGTTGTCTGGCTCATGGGGTGTACAGTAGGGTATATGCTCTCATACATTTTGAATTACTACATTTACACAATGTCTCAAGAGACATTATAATGTTGACGGTTCTACAACAAGTTCACTCCTGTACTATCATACAGCACTAGTGGATGGGCTAACCAACACAAACACTTAGAATACCCAGGCTGAAAATGTGCAGGATTCTCCACTGGTGTTCCTTGAAAAGAATTGTTTGATAAGCAGTTAATTTGCATTGTTCAGAGCATATAATTACATTAGGTCTTTTGAAGGTACATTTTCCATGGTAAACAGAGAGCTGATCCCCATAGGCTTACCTGACCAAAAAAGCAGCTATCAGAATGGTTTAGCTAAACCTGAGCAGGGAGACTGGTGAGGGACATCTGTAGGGCATGGAGGCACGTATGTCCACCCACCTCAGGAGGGCACACAGCACACAGGGCTGAATATCACACACGGACCAACATTCTGTGTTCCTACACTGCACATTATTGTGGTTCAGGAGTGAAATGCTTTCTGTGATGTCTTGTATCACCTACTACACATTCATTAACTTGGTGTTTTGGAGGAATTTCTTGAAGGCGATGAGCTGAAATACAGGCAGGCTGTGACTCAGATATGAGCTGAAATACAGGCAGGCTGTGACTCAGATATGAGGTGATAAACAGGCAGGCTGTGACTCAGATATGAGGTGATAAACAGGCAGGCTGTGACTCAGATATGAGGTGATAAACAGACAGGCTGTGACTCAGATATGAGGTGATAAACAGGCAGGCTGTGACTCAGATATGAGGTGATAAACAGGCAGGCTGTGACTCAGATATGAGGTGATATACTGTACAGGCAGGCTGTGACTCAGATATGAGGTGATAAACAGGCAGGCTGTGACTCAGATATGAGGTGATAAACAGGCAGGCTGTGACTCAGATATGAGGTGATAAACAGGCAGGCTGTGACTCAGATATGAGGTGATAATCAGGCAGGCTGTGACTCAGATATGAGGTGATAAACAGGCAGGCTGTGACTCAGATATGAGGTGATAATCAGGCAGGCTGTGACTCAGATATGAGGTGATAAACAGACAGGCTGTGACTCAGATATGAGGTAATATACTGTACAGGCAGGCTGTGACTCAGATATGAGACTAATATACAGTATAGAAAGGCTGTGACTCAGATATGAGGTGATAAACAGGCAGGCTGTGACTCAGATATGAGGTGATAAACAGGCAGGCTGTGACTCAGATATGAGGTGATAAACAGGCAGGCTGTGACTCAGATATGAGGTAATAATCAGGCAGGCTGTGACTCGGATATGAGGTAATATACTGTACAGGCAGGCTGTGACTCAGATATGAGGTTATATACTGTACAGACAGGCTGTGACTCAAATATGAGGTGATTAACAGTTTAATCTCACCCTTTAATCACGCCGTTACAAGGTGGAAAGTCAATTTCATAAAGGAGATAGGCTAAGTATTGTATTCATGCTCGAAGCTGTGTAACTACTGTTTACTACTTGTCATTCCGGCTTCTCCAGTATTACAGCAGCTCAAAATGTGCATTGGCATTGTGATGCACATTTGACTGCGGATCAATTCACAGTGAAACAATCAACTCACCCATGTGTTCATGCCACAAACAGATGCAGATGAAAGTTGATCACTCAAAGAAAAGCAATATGCTCGGGGGGGGGGGGGGGGCAGTTCTCGCCGTGTCACAAGCTCTTCAATCTCCACAAACAAAAACAACTATTGGGAAATGGAGAGGCACACGTGTAGGATAGAGGCATGCATTATGGATCTGAATTTCACATTCATTCAAAGGGAGCTATGATAATAGTAAGAAAAATGGATGAGTGTGTCAATGCAAACAGTATTGTCAATGGCCGTCCTTTCCGGGGGGGGGGGGGGGGGGTTTAACAGACGGAATGATAATTACAGCTTGCCTTTGTTGCTCTTATCTCTCACCTGCAGAAATGTCCAATTTATGCAGGCTGCACCCTGGGCTGGCAAAGTTGATGCTCCCCAGAGAAAGATGGTAGCATGTTTCAGACAATATAAACTAACCTGGGGACAACTCAAGGTTGATTTAGAGCGAGGAGCAACAAGCAATTTAATGATGAACCTGAAACCACACTGATCTTGCCCTTACAACTGACATTATTCCCTCTAAGAAATAATATGTCGGTCCATACCTTTGTATTACCTAGGAGACCGGTATTGCACTGCTCTGGTCAGGTGAGAATTAAAATGCAAATGTCACCTGATTGGAAAGAAGAATGGATTAAATGTCAGTCGATCTTCCCAGGATCTGTCGGTGATAATAACTATGGCTAGTGCATAGAAAAGGTGGAACGATATGAAATAGGAAACATTCTCTGAATATAAAGCATATCCCCACGTAGACCAATAATCCCTTATAGGAACTGACGACTTTGTTATGTCACCACTGTGATAGGGCTTTTTCTTTAGTTTTATCCTCTTGTGAGACTTCTATCTATAGCGACTCACTTACAGCCTGTATTCTTGAATCACGAACCACAGTCATTATCAGACCCTGCAGTGAAAGGAGACAAGACCAAATCAAAATGTGTCATTACAGTAATATGAAAAGTATAATTGGGTGGAATGGGAGTATTGGATACATGCTGTACAAAGTTATTTTGGGTGATCATGTCCGCAAACATTTCCACAGTCAGAAAAAACAGGGCTGTTGTTTTGAATTTTTGAACCTTTATTTAAATAGGCAAGTCAGTTAAGAACAAATTCTTATTTACAATGACGGTCTACCGGGGAAGAGTGCCTTGTTCAGGGGGAGAACGACAGATTTTTTACCTTGTCAGCTCCGGGATTCAATCTTTTGGTTACTGGCCCAACGCTCTAACCACTAGGCTACCTGCCACGCCAAGTAGCCTGGTACCAGCCCCTGGCATGACCCGCATTTCTGGCACAACAGGACTGACCACCTTTAATGAACTCTTTCTGGTATGACCAGTGCTTGACTTGGGCAGGAGCTCTCCTGGGTACCAGTAACTCAAATGTTCTACTGCTTGAGCTCCTGTTCCTCCAGCTTGGTCTCATAGACTAGAAGTAACATATTAAAAGTAAATCCGGGACACTCAATTTAGTATGATATGTCATGTTACGTTTGGTATGGTTACAGAAAGTTTCTTGAGGCAAAAACGAAAAGATTGTGATTGGTTGGTTGGGGTGGGGGTGTATAACGCAAACCTCTACCAACCCAAAATGTGCGTGTTTGAATCTCATCACGGACAACTTTAGAATATTAGCTAATTAGCTAATTTACAAATATTTACTACTTTTCAGCTACTTTGCAGCAATTACTTAGCATGTTATCTAACCCTTCCCCTAACCCCAACCTTAACCTTTTTAGCTAAACTTTCCGCTAACCCTAACCCCTAGCCTAGGTAACATTAGCAACAACAAATTGGAATTTGCAACATATCATACATTTAGCAAATTCCTAACATATCATACAAATTGTAATTCCTAACATATCATACGAATTGTAATTCCTAACATATCGTACGAATTGTAATTTGTAACATATCATACGAAATGGATGATGGACATCCACAAATGAATACATACCAAACGTAACATATCATACTAAATAGAGAATAATAAGAAATGCTCTGAGACCAGGTTGGTTCCTCTTATAGAATATTAGTTTAAAAGTATTGTGGAGCTCCTGCATCTAAATATAACAATTTGCACCCCAAATTTCAGTCCAAGTTAAGCACTGGGTCACCACTCTACCCAAACCCTCACAGGTTTTATCAGTCTTTTTATATTTATCCCTATTCCGACATTTTTCTATGATCCACACACACTATCTCTACTGCACATCCAGATGTATTCGGAACAACATCCACAAGCACGTTTTCATCTCCAGCTCCCTGCTCAGTGCGCTCACATCAGTAAGTGAGTCACGTACCAGCGGAACAGCCCTCCTTCAATGCGAACTTGCCAGACCTATTGGAGAAAACCCCCAAGGCAGGATCTGTCACTGTTTCACTCATTGGCTGGAAGACGATCAGAAACATGTTATATGCACCAAGATATAAACTGGAGTCGGTGTAGGGCGTATTGAGGAATCTTGTGGTAACCAGATCTCAATGCCAAGACGAGCTGTTTTCAACTGTTGACGTGACTGGAGAATTGAACACAGGAAGAAGAAAAAAAAAACAATTTTGAGCATATCGGAAAATCTACAACGTTGTGCACCTTATTTTTTGGATTTGTGTAACCTCTAAAGAGGCAGTGTTGATTCTCTTACCTCCGAATCAATGCAGGATGCAAGAGCACAAGGTCCAACTGGACTGGATTACCGGATTAATGGACTGATTATAGGACAATTATCGGGCAAAAGTCCTTATCGCTCTCCAGATGTTCGTGAATGAAAGGATGTAAAACGTGGTCCCGAAAAAGCATATTTATTGGTGCATCTGCTATAGGGATACTTTATGGGTTAGTTCATGTAGCCTACATGTTCATAACCAGTATGCAACAGTGTGTAGCCTAGCTCTCACAGAAAAAAAGTATACTGTGTACTGTAGATGGTAGCCGGCTACGCTGGAAAATGTGTAGTTAAATGAATGAATATCTCCGTATTTTTCTGTAAACTAGGTGTAGATGCCGCATGGGCTTTGCGCATTTGTACTGCCTAACCTTCAGCATAGAGTGTTGATCAAACGGATGTAACCTTGTAGCAACAAGGGAAATCATGAACGCTTTAAAATCACTAAATATATTTTATTCATCGCACAAGTGAATCACGTCTGCCACATGTTCAATTGTGTATTGCGTTAGGCTAATGCGTGATATGTCTTCGGGCGTTCATCTCTGTTTACAGAAATAGTTAATTATATCTGTATATGGCATGTGAAGGAGGTTAGAATAACCGCGTAAAAGAGGGGAAAGGCTGGCTCATAAATCGATTAAATATCCTCTGTCGTCTTGGATACAAAACTACCTGTTTCGTGTGATTTTAGTCGTAGTGTGGCACCTGGACAAATCAACAGGTTGGAAGTTAAAAGGGACATTTTTTAAGCACGCGCATCCTACACAGTAAAGGGATATGCGTCTTCCTGTCATATGTTTCCTTCTCTTCTGGGCTAAAGCCCGGACACTGAAAAATCTAAATTATTCTGTTCCGGAGGAGCAGGGACCTGGAACTGTTATCGGAAACATTGCTAAGGATGCCGGATTTGGACCGGTGGAGAAAGGAACCAAATCGAACTTTCGAGTTCTGGAGAATTCTGCTCAACATCTCATAGATGTGGATTCGGAGAGTGGGCTGCTTTTTACCAAACAGCGGATTGACAGGGAGACATTGTGCAAACGCAACCCTAAGTGTCAGCTCTCTATGGAAGTGTTTGCCAACGACAAGGAAATATGCATGATCAAAATTGATGTAGTGGATATAAACGACAACTCCCCCAGTTTCCCCTCAGATCACATCAATATTGATATTTCAGAGAACGCAGCTGCTGGGACACGGTTCCCTTTAACAATTGCACACGACTCAGATTCTGGACAAAACGGAATAAAGACTTATCAGGTCACCAGAGATGATTACAATACATTTTCTTTGGACTTGAAATTGAGGGGTGATGGAACCATATATCCTGAATTGGTGGTTCAGCGCCCTCTAGATAGGGAAGATCAGTCTCATCACACCCTCCTTTTGACAGCCATTGATGGAGGGGAGTATCCAAGATCAGGGTCCATGCAAATCAATGTGAGAGTTACTGATTCAAATGATAATAGCCCAGTATTTGACAAACCCGGCTACATGCTGGAGCTTCCTGAAAACTCACCGCCTGGGAGAATGCTGATAGATGTGAATGCAACTGATCAAGATGAGGGCAGCAATGGACAGGTAGTCTATTCTTTCAGTGGATATGCATCCGATAGAGTCCAGGAGTTGTTTTCTATTGATCCCAAAACAGGTGTCATTAAGATTCAGGGAGAAATTGACTATGAGGATAATCCAACCATTGAATTTGACGTGCAGGCCATGGACCTGGGGCCTAACCCCATCCCTGGCCATTGTAAGATTTCAGTCAAAGTGCTTGACAAGAATGATAACTGGCCCGTTATAAGTTTTGTCTCCGTCCGCCAGGGAGCTATCAGTGAGGCAGCGCCTCCAGAATCTGTCATCGCCCTGGTGAGAGTCACTGATAAGGATTCTGGGAGGAATGGCCAGCTCCAGTGCAGGGTGCTTGGCAATGTACCATTCAGGCTGCAGGAAAACAATGATAATTTTTACACTCTGCTCACAGACAGACCTCTAGACAGGGAACTGAAAGACGAATATAACGTGACCATAGTGGCCAGAGACAACGGAATACCTTCGTTGAATTACACCAAATCATTTACAGTGAAAATCTTAGATGAGAATGATAATGCACCGCGTTTCACCAAGACAGTGTACGTGCTCCAGGTGCCAGAGAACAACATCCCAGGGGAGTACTTAGGCTCAGTTCTGGCTCATGATCCAGATATAGGTCAGAATGGAACTGTGTCCTACTCCATTTCACCGTCACACATTGGAGACGTGTCAGTTTACACCTACGTGTCTGTCAATCCTACCAACGGAGCCATATACGCCTCAAGGTCTTTCAACTACGAACAAACTAAGTTCTTTGAGTTCAAAGTTCAAGCTAAAGATGCAGGGTCTCCTCATATGGAGGGCAGTGCCACAGTCAGAGTCAGTGTGCTTGACGTCAATGACAATCTACCAGTTATTGTATTACCCCTCCTGATAAATGACACTGTGGAAATCATGGTCCCTAGAAATGTAGGTCTGGGGTACATAGTGACCACGGTGAGAGCGGTCGATCAGGACCACGGGGAGAGCGGTCGTCTGACCTACGAGATCTGGGAGGGTAACGAGGAGCACCTGTTTGAGATGGACCCTGTGGCCGGCGAGGTGAGGACTGCCCATGCTGTGTGGGAGGACGTGGCCCCAGCTGTAGAGCTGGTAGTGAAGGTAACCGACCACGGCAAGCCCCCACTGTCTGCCGTGGCTAAGCTGATCATTAAGGCCAACACAGGAGCCATGGCAGCAGGGGAGTCCAGCGCCAGCGGGGAGCAGCAGCACTGGGACATGTCCCTGCCCCTCATCATCACCCTCTGCATCATCTCCCTCATGCTCCTGGCTGTCATGACTACCATCGCCGTTAAGTCCAAGCATCAAGATAAGGAGGCTGGGAATTATAACTGCCGTATGGCCGAGTACTCCAACTCCAATCCCCCAGTTGGAAACGGCAAGAAGAAGAGGATCAACAAGAGCGACATCATGCTGGTGCAGAGCGAGGTGGAGGAGAGGGACTCTGTGAGCAGGATGAACGTGGTGAGCAGCCCGTCTCTCATCACCTCGCCTATCTGTTTCGACTACCAGGCGACCAGCCCCCTGCCTCTCACGCTGCCCAGGTCAGAGGTCATGTATCTGAAAACCACTTTCAACAGCCTGACGGTACCTCGGGCTGGCTGTCACTCAAGCTTTGCGGGGCTTACCACAGAGACTCCTACGAATATAATGTCAGTGATACAGGTAAGAAACAGAATCATTGTCAGCCTTTTATTCTCCATTCATGGATTCTAATCTGCCACAAGAGAGGTAATTCTTCAAATCAATACTCTCAGGCACCATGCAATCACATATCCTTCTTATCATTTTTATTCCCTGCCTGGCGCCCTACAATATTGCCAATTGAAGGAGTCAAAAAATGCAGCCAATACAGGATAATACGCCATATTGAAGAAATATATTAAAATATATGTTGGCACCGGTTGTTAGCGTGCTTGAATAGACTGTTTGCAATCTACTTCTCCTCCACAGAGATCCTAACCATTTTGAAATTGGCCCATTATGATTCGCTTCTACCAGCACCTTACAGGTGGTCTGAATAATCAGAAACTCATTTCTGTTAGATATGCAAACCATGTGAGTCTTGGACTGCGCTGCTGTGCTGCCACTGCCAGATCTATCTGTGAAAACAAAACCCTGCCCGAAATGTGGGATTGGACAACAGCTTGTCTGATCACATTAGTAAAATATTATGTGCCAGACAGCTAGATGCATACAGCAAAACCTTACAATCCCATTTCTTGCCCTCCACAAACATGGACCAGTTCCACAAATCCAAATCCTATGTTGGCACGATAAGGCCTTTACCAGGGTCCAGCTCTACCTTGTACAAAATGACAGGGTTGCTTTATGCAAGCCAGCATATTCAATTGACAGGGAATGCATGTAATTGTATTTAGCACAGCAGTGTTTTTCAGTTGTTAATGATGTAAATATCTAGGACAGTCTCCGAGATGATAACACTGATGACAAGGTCTGTTGCTAGGGCACGTTGCTATGGCATGTGGGTGTGATCAACACAAACACAATAATTCTCATGATAAGTAGAAACGTGGATGCAGATGACAGTGGCTGCTACATTACTGCTCAGCCTCGCCAAACAGGCACGTGTAGTATGGACGTGAAGGAGATTTGTTCTTTTCAGGGTGCCACTTTTGGAACATGTTGTACTACCGTGTTTCATATATTCCTAAATGATTCAAATGTACAGATCAGAATGTAGGCCAAGCCACAGCTATGGGCATATCCTTTGAATATCTCATGTTGCACACATTAAAACAATATTTTAAAAAGATGTCTGGAGCACAATAAACTAATAATTTCTCTCTGATTTTATTCTCAGACGGATAATTTTCCTTCGGAGCCGAATAACGTGGCCAACAGGCAACCATTTGCTCAAAGGTAAGGTCGCTGTATGACAACGACCTAACCGCCTCATTTTGCATCGTAGTCAATATCAAGACATCGGGCTATAAAAGCATGTCAAAATAGGGCGCAGAGGCGATCACAAGAGAGATAGACAGACACTACCACCAGTGAGTTATTTTTTTATATTTATTTCATGTTTCACTCCCCATCCTGCAGCAGCTCAACTTTTAAGGATGCAGAGCGAGCGAGCCTCCGAGACAGTGGCCATGGTGATAGTGACCAGGCTGATAGTGACCTGGATACTAATAAAGGCTGCGCCTGCAACACGTCTGCCAGGGGGGCCCTCAAGATGAAAGCCACAGCAGTTAATGGCCAGCCTCTTGACCAGGGTGAGTGGAAGCTCTCTCTCTCTCTGACATCGTGAAGATGCTTAACAGACCCTTGTATCAGACCCCCTGCACCAAGCCAACATGCACTACAAACACGTGTGTTGACAGTCTGTCTATCCCTATAATCCTACAGAACCGCCCTCAGTGTAAAGCTAAAGTAAATGATGATTACACAGTGTACACCTCAAAGAGATTACTGAAATCATAATACTTAAAAGAGATTGTAGCAGTATGAATTCTTTGCAGCAGTAATGAAATCTTAGCTCTGTGAGACAGCTTTGTATTGTAGCTCAGTGCTGGTGCAGAAATGTTGAACTACACTGCCAAGATGACATGAAGGCGTCATAGTGGAAAATAGACGATAGTTAAGGGGATAAAAGGGTCCATTGACAGAAGGAAATGATATTCAAACACCCTCTGCCAGCTTTGTAAAGTGTACCTCTATGGCTGTCTCATTTGAACATTTCATTATTTGATTATGAACTTTCTGCAAGCCTTTGCTTGCATCACAAGACAGGGACAAAAGAGCATGACAGACACTTTCAGTACAAACAGACATGTAGCGTTTGGTGACTGCTGACAGAATACTTTCTTTCTCAGGTGCTTTTAATGGACTGTTAGAATGGTAAAGATGTACGTACGATAGGGAATGATAAATAGGACTATTTCGTGCCAGTTATGTCAAAAGTCTTGTTAATGTTCTCAATACGTACAAGCGTTGATGAGTTTGAAACACTTTCCGCCAGTCAAGTGCTTTTCACCACTTGTCGGATTCTGATTGGTTTTATGTAGCTCTTTTTCTGTGCGATACAATGAGGCACATCTCCCATATACACCTTTCAAACCAAGATGTTTTTCTGTCAACTTTAGCATCTCGTCAGCTTTAGCATCCCGCCAACTTTAGCATCTCGCCAAGTTTAGCATCGTGCCAAGTTTAGCATCGTGCCAAGTTTAGCATCGTGCCAAGTTTAGCATCTCATCAACATTAGCATCCTGCCAACTTTAGCATCCCGTCAACTTTTTGCCTACTTTTTGTTATAAATTAAATGTATAACCAACCTAGTCATTATTACGACTTGATCACAACAACATTGCATTTTGGTACACCAGAAGTACATTCATTTCTCTATTTTATTTCACCCATTTTTCTCCCCAATTTCATAATGTGCAATTGGTAGTTACAG
This sequence comes from Oncorhynchus clarkii lewisi, assembly GCF_045791955.1. Classification (NCBI taxonomy): domain Eukaryota; kingdom Metazoa; phylum Chordata; class Actinopteri; order Salmoniformes; family Salmonidae; genus Oncorhynchus; species Oncorhynchus clarkii. The sequence continues at coordinate 82,402,737 of NC_092149.1, forward strand.
TCTTGTCCCATCAGTGCCTTAGACTGCTGCGCCACTCAGGAAGCCCAGTAGTTCAACATTCCTTCCCCATCAGAACCCAAAATATAAGCTTGTTTTACTCCAATGTTTGTAAACATAGAAAATGTAAACACACTGTATAGCCTCAATACATGTTTATAACTATACTTCTGATATTATGGATGGTCAGTTCTTGCATCCATAGCTCAGTCTTTGAATTTGAGAGTGGTTACATTTCTCCAGCCCCCCCCCCCCCCCCGCTTTTTTACCCAAACAGTGATGGGGAGTACACTTTGTTATTGTTTTAGCTCCTTTAACAAGTGGATTGTTTTTCTCTTCACTTGCGGTCACTTAGTAGCCAAGGCCTACTCCAGACCAAAAGCCTGTTTCTTGTCTTAATAACCCTCTGGACTCCAAGCTCTGGGGGGGGGTCATACCAAGGATCATTTTGCGATTTGATTTAGAATTTTAAGACCCCTTCAGGTATTACAAAAATATATGAAAATATTATTGGATGAAACATTGGCATTACTGCTATAAGCCAATAGAAGGGCATTGAATAAAATATTCCCTACATGGAGCAACAGATAGTCTCAAAATGAAGTTTGTTCTGAAGTGTGTTTGTCTTTTATCTGAGAGTTATAAGAATGATCAGTAAACTATATATATACATATATTTTTTACATGTACAGTGTATTCGTTGAATATTCCGACCCCTTGATTATTTTTTATTTTTTTTCCCTCATCAATCTACACACAATAAACAAAGCAAAAAACAGGTTTTTAGAAATTGTTTCAAATTGCAAATTTAACATAAAAAACTCAAATATCATTTATATAAGTATTCAGATCCTTTGCCTTTCGGCAAACTCCAAGTGGGATGTCATTTTTACTGGCCACTCTACCATAAAGGCCTGATTGGTGGAGTGCTGCACCATTTTTGTATGGACTTCACTTTGTGCACAGGGGCATTGTCATGCTGAAACAGGAAAGGGCCTTCCCTAAAAATGTTGCCACAAGGTTGGAAGCACAGAATAGTATAGAATGACATTGTATGCAGTACCGTTATGATGGACCTTTTCTGGAACTAAGGGGCCCAAACCATGAAAAACAGCCCCAGACCATTATTCCTCATCCACCAAACTTTACAGTTGGCACGATGCATTGGGCGTTCTCCTGCCAAACCCAGATTCATCCGTTGGATTGCCAGATGGTGAAGCGTGATTCATCACTCCAGAGAATGTTTTTCCACTGCTTTAGAGTCCAATGGTGGCAAGCTTTTCAGCACTCCAGCCGGCGCTTGGCATTGCACATGGTGATCTTAGGTTTGTGTATGGCTGCTCGGCAATGGAAACACATTTCATGAAGCCCCCAACAAACAATTATTGTGCTGACATTGCTTCCAGAGGTAGTTTGGAACACGGTAGTCATTGTTGCAATCGAGGACAGATGATTTTTATGCGCTACGCGCTTCAGCACTCTGGGGTCCTGTTCTTTGAGTTTGTGTGGCCTACCACTTCGCGCCTGAGCCTATGTTGCTCCTTGACGTTTCCACAGCACTTACAGTTGACCGGGACAGCTCTATCAGGGCAGAAATTTGATAAACTGATTTGTCGGAAAGGTGGCATCCTATGACAGTGCCACGTTGAAAGTCACTGAGCTCTTCAGTAAGGCCATTCTAATGCCAATGCTTGTCTATTGAGATTGCATGTGCTCAATTTTATACACATGTCAGCAAAGGGGCTGAAATAGTCAAATCCACTAAATTGAAGTGGTGTCCAAATATTTTAGTATACAGTTGAAGTAAGACGTTTACAAACACTTAGGTTGGAGTGATTCAAATTTGTTTTTCAACCACTCCACAATTTCTTGTAAACAAACTATAGTTTTGGCATGTCAGTTAGGACATCTACTTTGTGCATGACACAAGTCATTTTTCCAACAATTGTTTACAGACAGATTATTTCACTTATAATTCACTGTATCACAATTCCAGTGGGTCAGAAGTTTACACACTCTAAGTTGACTGTGTCTTTAAACAGCTTGGAAAATTCCGGAAAATTATGTCATGGCTTTAGAAGATTCTGTTAGGCTATTTGACATAATTTGAGTCAATTGGAGGTGTACCTGTGGATGTATTTCAAGGCCTACCTTCAAACTCAGTGTCTCTTTGCTTGACATCATGGAAAAATCTGAATAAATCAGCCAAGACCTCAGCAAAATTGTAGATCTCTGGTTCAAGTCTGGTTCAAGTCTGGTTCATCCTTGGGAGCAATTTCCAAACGCCTGAAGGTACCATGTTCATCTGTACAAACAATAGTACGCAAGTATGAACACCATGGGACCACGCAGCCATCATACCGCTCAGGAAGGAGACGTGTTCTGTCTCCTAGAAATTAACGTACTTTGGTGCGAAAAGTGCAAATCAATCCCAGAACAACAGCAAAGGACCTTGTGAAGATGCTGGAGGAAACAGGTGGAAAGTATCTATATCCACAGTAAAACAAGTCCTATATATAAGGCCGCTCAGCAAGGAGAAGCCACTGCTCCAAAACCGACATAAAAAAGCCAGACTGGGGTGGCAGCATCATGTTGTCGGAGAACTTTGCTCAGGATGGACTGGTGCACTTCACAAAATAGATGGAATCATGAGGAAGGAAAATTATGTGGATATATTGAAGTAACATCTCAAGACATTAGTCAGGAAGTTAAAGCTTGGTCGCAAATGGGTCTTCCAAATGGACAATGAACCCAAGCATACAGTACTTCCAAAGTTGTGGAAAAATGTCTTAAGGACAACAAAGTCAAGTTATTGGAGTGGCCATCACAAAGACCTGACCTCAATCATATAGAACATTTGTGGGCAGAACTGAAAAAGCTTGTGTGAGCAAGGAGGCCTTCAAACCTGACCCAGTTACCACAGCTCTATCAGGAGGAACGGGCCAAAATTCACCCAACTTATTGTGGGAAGCTTGTGGAAGGCTACACAAAACGTTTGACCCAAGTTAAACAATTTAAAGGCAATGCTACCAAATACTAATTGAGTGCATGTAAACTTCTGACCCACTGGGAATGCGATGAAAGAAATGAAAGCTGAAATTAATAATTCTCTCCACTATTATTCTGACAGTTCACATTTTTAAAATGATGTGTTGATCCTAACTGACCTAAAACAGGATTAATTTACTACGATTAAATGTCGGGAATTGTGAAAAACAGAGTTTAAATGTACTTGGCTAAGGTGTATGTAAACTTCTGACTTCAGCTGTACATTGTGGCGGCAGGGTAGCCTAGTGGTTAGAGTGTTGGACTAGTAACCGAAAGGTTGCCAGTTCAAATCCCCGAGCTGACAAGGTACAAATCTGTCATTCCCCTTGAACAGGCAGTTAACCCACTGTTCCTAGGCTGTCATTGAAAATAAGAATTTGTTCTTAACTGACTTGCCTGGTTAAATAAAGGTAAAAAAATGTGTTTATCTCCATATATACTGTACATTACTTCCAGGACCTGCCTAAAACAAAGGTGTAAATTCGATGGATGTATTAAAATAGACCATCCAATACTCCCACTCTTGAACCAGCCGCCATGTGCACGGGAGATATAATAGGTCCTGGTGAAGGAGGTAATAGTCACAGTCTGTCTGCAGTTGGAAACATAGTGGAGGACTTGACTGAAGTGGGGCCGGCTCTCATTTCCACTGTGGTTATCATTTCCCTGGACAGTACTGTGGTCATCAGGTGGACAGTACTGTTGTCTTCAGTTCCCTGGACAGTATTGTTGTCATCATTTCCCTGGAGAGTACTGTGGTCATCAGGTCCCTGGACAGTACTGTGGTGATCAGGTGAACAGTACTGTTGTCATCATGTGGACTGTTGTCATCATGTGGACAGTACTGTGGTCATCATGTGGACAGTACTGTGGTCATCAGGTCTCTGGACAGTACTGTGGTCATGAGGTGGACAGTACTGTGGTCATCAGGTGGACAGTACTGTGGTCATCATGTCCCTGGACAGTACTGTGGTCATCAGGTGGACAGTACTGTGGTCATCAGGTCCCTTGACAGTACTGTGGTCATCAGGTCCCTGGACAGTACTGTGGTCATCAGGTGGACAGTACTGTTGTCATCAGTTCCCTTGACAGAGCTGTTGTCATCAGGTGGACAGTACTGTTGTCTTCAGTTGCCTGGACAGTCCTGTTGTCATCAGTTCCCTGGACAGCACTGTGGTCATCAGGTGGACAGTACTGAGGTCATCAGGTCCCTGGACAGTACTGTGGTCATCAGGTCCCTGGACAGTACTGTGGTCATCAGGTGGACAGTACTGTGGTCATCAGGTCCCTGGACAGTACTGTGGTCATCAGGTCCCTGGACAGTACTTTGGTCATCATGTGGACAGTACTGTGATCATCAGGTTCCTGGACAGTACTGTGGTCATCAGGTTGACAGTACTGTTGTCATCAGGTTCCTGGATAGTACTGTGGTCATCAGATCCCTGGACAGTGCTGATGTCATCAGTTCCCTGGACATTACTGTTGTCATCAGTTGGACAGTACTGTAGTCATCATGTGAACAGTACTATGGTCATTAGGTCCCTGGACAGTATTGTTGTCATCAGGTGAACAGTACTGTGGTCATCATTTCCCTGGACAGTACTGTGGTCATCAGGTGGACAGTACTGTTGTCATCAGGTCCCTGGACAGTACTGTGGTCGTCAGGTGTACAGTACTGAGGTCATCAGGTGGACAGTACTGTGGTCATCAGGTCCCTGCACAGTGCTGATGTCATCAGTTCCCTGGACGGTTCTGACAGTTCTGAGGTTATCATGTGGACAGTACTGTGGTCATCAGGTCCCTGGACAGTACTGATGTCATCAGGTTCCTGGACAGTACTGTGGTAATCATATCCATGAACAGTACTGTTGTCATCAGGTGTACAGTACTGAGGTCATCAGGTGGACAGCACTGTGGTCATCAGGTCCCTGGACAGTACTGATGTCATCAGGTCCCTGGACAGTACTGATGTCGTCATGTGGACAGTACTATTGTCATCATGTGGACAGTACTGATGTCATCATGTGGACAGTACTGATGTCATCATGTGGACTGTACTGTTGTCATCATGTGGACAGTACTGATGTCATCAGGTCCCTGGACAGTACGGATGTCGTCATGTGGACAGTACTATTGTCATCATGTGGACAGTACTGACGTCATCATGTGGACAGTACTGATGTCATCATGTGGACTGTACTGTTGTCATCAGGTGGACAGTCCTGTGGTCATCAGGTCACTGGACAGTACTGTGGTCATCAGGTGGACAGTACTGTTGTCATCATGTGGACAGTACTGATGTCATCATGTGGACTGTACTGTTGTCATCATGTGGACAGTACTGATGTCATCAGGTCCCTGGACAGTACTGATGTCGTCATGTGGACAGTACTGTTGTCATCATGTGGACAGTACTGTGGTCATCAGGTGGACAGTACTGTGGTCATCAGGTCCCTGGACAGTACTGTGGTCATCAGGTGGACAGTACTGTGATCATCAGGTCCCTGGACAGTACTGTGGTCATCAGGTGGACAGTACTGTGGTCATAAGGTGGACAGTACTGTGGTCATCAGGTGGACAGTACTGTCGTCATCAGGTGGACAGTACTGTGGTCATCAGGTGAACAGTACTGTGGTCATCAGGTGGACAGTACTGTGGTCATCAGGTGAACAGTACTGTGGTCATCATGTGGACAGTACTGTGGTCATCATGTGGACAGTACTGTGGTCATCAGGTCTCTGGACAGTACTGTGGTCATGAGGTGGACAGTACTGTGGTCATCAGGTGGACAGTACTGTGGTCATCATGTCCCTGGACAGTACTGTGGTCATCAGGTGGACAGTACTGTGGTCATCAGGTCCCTTGACAGTACTGTGGTCATCAGGTCCCTGGACAGTACTGTGGTCATCAGGTGGACAGTACTGTTGTCATCAGTTCCCTTGACAGAGCTGTTGTCATCAGGTGGACAGTACTGTTGTCTTCAGTTGCCTGGACAGTCCTGTTGTCATCAGTTCCCTGGACAGCACTGTGGTCATCAGGTGGACAGTACTGAGGTCATCAGGTCCCTGGACAGTACTGTGGTCATCAGGTCCCTGGACAGTACTGTGGTCATCATGTGGACAGTACTGTGATCATCAGGTTCCTGGACAGTACTGTGGTCATCAGGTTGACAGTACTGTGGTCATCAGATGGACAGTACTGTGATCATCAGGTCCCTGGACAGTACAGTGATCATCAGGTCCCTGGAAAGTACTGTGGTCATCAGGTGGACAGTACTGTGGTCATCAGGTTCCTGGACAGTACTGTTGTCATCAGGTCCCTGGACAGTACTGTGGTCATCAGGTGGACAGTACTGAGGTCATCAGGTGGACAGTACTGTGGTCATCGTGTGGACAGTACTGTGGTCATCAGGTCCCTAGACAGTACTGTTGTCATCAGTTCCCTTGACAGAGCTGTTGTCATCATGTGGACAGTATGTTGTCTTCAGTTGCCTGGACAGTCCTGTGGTCATCACGTCCTTGGACAGTGCTGTGGTCATCAGGTCCCTGGACAGTTCTGTGGTCATAATTTCCCTGGATAGTACTGTGGTCATCAGGTGGACAGTACTGTGGTCATCAGGTCCCTGGACAGACTGTGGTCATCAGGTCCCTGGACAGTACTGTGGTCATCAGGTGGACAGTACTGAGGTCATCATGTGGACATTACTGAGGTCATCCTGTGGACAGTACTGTGGTAATCAGTTGGACAGTACTGTGGTCATCAGGTCCCTGGACAGTACTGTAGTCATCAGGTCACAGGACAGTACTGTGGTCATCAGGTAGACAGTACTGTGGTCATCAGGTGGACAGTACTGAGGTCATCAGGTAGACAGTACTGTGGTCATCAGGTCCCTGGACAGTGCTGTGGTCATCAGGTCCCTGGACAGTTCTGTGGTCATAATTTCCCTGGATAGTACTGTGGTCATCAGGTGGACAGTACTGTGGTCATCAGGTCCCTGGACAGACTGTGGTCATCAGGTCCCTGGACAGTACTGTGGTCATCAGGTGGACAGTACTGAGGTCATCATGTGGACATTACTGAGGTCATCCTGTGGACAGTACTGTGGTAATCAGGTGGACAGTACTGTGGTCATCAGGTCCCTGGACAGTACTGTAGTCATCAGGTCACAGGACAGTACTGTGGTCATCAGGTAGACAGTACTGTGGTCATCAGGTGGACAGTACTGAGGTCATCAGGTAGACAGTACTGTGGTCATCAGGTCCCTGGACAGTACTGTGGTCATCAGGTCCCTGGACAGTACTGTGGTCATCAGGTGGACAGTACTGTGGTCATCAGGTCCCTTGACAGTACTGTGATCATCAGGTCCCTGGACAGTACTGTGGTCATCATGTGGACAGTACTGTGATCATCAGGTCCCTGGACAGTCCTGTGGTCATCAGGTTGACAGTACTGTGGTCATCAGGTGGACAGTACTGTGGTCATCAGGTCCCTGGACAGTACTGTGATCATCAGGTCCCTGGAAAGTACTGTGGTCATCAGGTGGACAGTACTGTGGTCATCAGGTTCCTGGACAGTACTATTGTCATCAGGTCCCTGGACAGTACTGTGGTCATCAGGTGGACAGTACTGAGGTCATCAGGTGGACAGTACTGTGGTCATCGTGTGGACAGTACTGTGGTCATCAGGTCCCTGGACAGTACTTTGGTCATCAGGTGGACAGTACTGTGGTCATCAGTTCCCTAGACAGTACTGTTGTCATCAGTTCCCTTGACAGAGCTGTTGTCATCATGTGGACAGTATGTTGTCTTCAGTTGCCTGGACAGTCCTGTGGTCATCACGTCCTTGGACAGTGCTGTGGTCATCAGGTCCCTGGACAGTACTGTGGTCATAATTTCCCTGGATAGTACTGTGGTCATCAGGTGGACAGTACTGTGGTCATCAGGTCCCTGGACAGACTGTGGTCATCAGGTCCCTGGACAGTACTGTGTTCATCAGGTGGACAGTTCTGAGGTCATCATGTGGACATTACTGAGGTCATCCTGTGGACAGTACTGTGGTCATCAGGTGGACAGTACTGTGGTCATCAGGTCCCTGGACAGTACTGTAGTCATCAGGTCCCTGGACAGTACTGTGGTCATCAGGTGGACAGTACTGTGGTCATCAGGTGGACAGTACTGTGGTCGTCAGGTCCCTGGACAGTACTGTGGTCATCAGGTGGACAGTACTGTGGTCATCAGGTGGACAGTACTGAGGTCATCATGTGGACAGTACTGTTGTTATCAGGTGGACAGTACTGTGGTCATCAGGTCCCTGGACAGTACTGATGTCATCAATTCCCTGGACAGTACTGTGGTCATCAGGTGGACAGTACTGAGGTCATTAGGTGGACAGTACTGTTGTCATCAGGTCCCTGGACAGTCCTGTGGTCATCAGGTGGACAGTATTGAGGTCATCAGGTCCCTGGACAGTACTGTGGTCATCAGGTGGACAGTACTGTGGTCATCATGTGGACAGTCCTGTGGTCATCAGGTGGACATTATTGAGGTCATCACGTCCCTGGACAGTACTGTGGTCATCAGGTCCCTGGACAGTACTGTTGTTATCAAGTCCCTGGACAGTACTGTGGTCAACAGGTGGACAGTACTGTGGTCATCATGTGGACAGTACTGTGGTCATCATGTGGACATTACTGTGGTCATCAGGTCCCTGGACTGTACTGTTGTCATCAGGTGGACAGTACTGTTGTCATCATGTGGACAGTACTGATATCATCAGGTCCCTGGACAGTACTGTGGTCATCAGGTGGACAGTCCTGTTGTCATCAGGTCCCTGGACAGTACTGTGGTCATCAGGTGGACAGTCCTGTTGTCATCAGGTCCCTGGACAGTACTGTGGTCATCAGGTGGACAGTACTGAGGTCATCATGTGGACAGTTCTGTTGTCATCAGGTCCCTGGACAGTACTGTGGTCATTAGGTGAACAGTACTGTTGTCATCAGGTGGACATTACTGTGGTCATCAGGTGGACAGTACTGTGGTCATCGTGTGGACAGTACTGTGGTCATCAGGTCCCTGGACAGTACTGTGGTCATCAGGTGGACAGTACTGTGGTCATCAGTTCCCTAGACAGTACTGTTGTCATCAGTTCCCTTGACAGAGCTGTTGTCATCATGTGGACAGTATGTTGTCTTCAGTTGCCTGGACAGTCCTGTGGTCATCACGTCCTTGGACAGTGCTGTGGTCATCAGGTCCCTGGACAGTACTGTGGTCATAATTTCCCTGGACAGTACTGTGGTCATCAGGTGGACAGTACTGTGGTCATCAGGTCCCTGGACAGACTGTGGTCATCAGGTCCCTGGACAGTACTGTAGTCATCAGGTGGACAGTACTGAGGTCATCATGTGGACATTACTGAGGTCATCCTGTGGACAGTACTGTAGTCATCAGGTCCCTGGACAGTACTGTGGTCATCAGGTGGACAGTACTGTGGTCATCAGGTGGACAGTAATGTGGTCATCAGGTGGACAGTACTGTGGTCGTCAGGTCCCTGGACAGTACTGTGGTCATCAGGTGGACAGTACTGTTGTTATCAGGTGGACAGTACTGTGGTCATCAGGTCCCTGGACAATACTGATGTCATCAGGTCCCTTGACAGTACTGTGGTCATCAGGTGGACAGTACTGAGGTCATTAGGTGGACAGTACTGTTGTCATCAGGTCCCTGGACAGTCCTGTGGTCATCAGGTGGACAGTATTGAGGTCATCAGGTCCCTGGACAGTACTGTGGTCATCAGGTGGACAGTACTGTGGTCATCATGTGGACAGTCCTGTGGTCATCAGGTGGACAGTATTGAGGTCATTGGTCCCTGGACAGTACTGTTGTCATCAGGTCCCTGGACAGTACTGTGGTCATCATGTGGACAGTCCTGTGGTCATCAGGTGGACAGTACTGTGGTCATCATGTGGACAGTACTGTGGTCATCATGTGGACAGTACTGTGGTCATCAGGTCCCTGGACTGTACTGTGGTCATCATGTGGACAGTACTGTTGTCATCATGTGGACAGTACTGTTGTCATCAGGTGGACAGTCCTGTTGTCATCAGGTCCCTGGACAGTACTGTGGTCATCAGGTCCCTGGACAGTACTGAGGTCATCATGTGGACAGTACTGTTGTCATCAGGTCCCTGGACAGTACTGTGGTCATTAGGTGAACAGTACTGTTGTCATCAGGTGGACATTACTGTGGTCATCAGGTGGACAGTACTGTGGTCATCGTGTGGACAGTACTGTGGTCATCAGGTCCCTGGACAGTACTGTGGTCATCAGGTGGACAGTACTGTGGTCATCAGTTCCCTAGACAGTACTGTTGTCATCAGTTCCCTTGACAGAGCTGTTGTCATCATGTGGACAGTATGTTGTCTTCAGTTGCCTGGACAGTCCTGTGGTCATCACGTCCTTGGACAGTGCTGTGGTCATCAGGTCCCTGGACAGTACTGTGGTCATAATTTCCCTGGACAGTACTGTGGTCATCAGGTGGACAGTACTGTGGTCATCAGGTCCCTGGACAGTACTGTAGTCATCAGGTGGACAGTACTGAGGTCATCATGTGGACATTACTGAGGTCATCCTGTGGACAGTACTGTAGTCATCAGGTCCCTGGACAGTACTGTGGTCATCAGGAGGACAGTACTGTGGTCATCAGGTGGACAGTACTGTGGTCATCAGGTGGACAGTACTGTGGTCGTCAGGTCCCTGGACAGTACTGTGGTCATCAGGTGGACAGTACTGTTGTTATCAGGTGGACAGTACTGTGGTCATCAGGTCCCTGGACAATACTGATGTCATCAGGTCCCTTGACAGTACTGTGGTCATCAGGTGGACAGTACTGAGGTCATTAGGTGGACAGTACTGTTGTCATCAGGTCCCTGGACAGTCCTGTGGTCATCAGGTGGACAGTATTGAGGTCATCAGGTCCCTGGACAGTACTGTGGTCATCAGGTGGACAGTACTGTGGTCATCATGTGGACAGTCCTGTGGTCATCAGGTGGACAGTATTGAGGTCATCAGGTCCCTGGACAGTACTGTTGTCATCAGGTCCCTGGACAGTACTGTTGTCATCAGGTGGACAGTACTGTGGTCATCATGTGGACAGTACTGTGGTCATCATGTGGACAGTACTGTGTTCATCAGGTCCCTGGACTGTACTGTTGTCATCATGTGGACAGTACTGTTGTCATCAGGTGGACAGTCCTGTTGTCATCAGGTCCCTGGACAGTACTGTGGTCATCAGGTCCCTGGACAGTACTGTGGTCATCAGGTGGACAGTACTGAGGTCATCATGTGGACAGTATTGAGGTCATCAGGTCCCTGGACAGTACTGTGGTCATCAGGTCCCTGGACAGTACTGTTGTCATCAGGTGGACAGTCCTGTTGTCATCAGGTCCCTGGACAGTACTGTGGTCATCAGGTCCCTGGACAGTACTGTGGTCATCAGGTGGACAGTACTGAGGTCATCATGTGGACAGTATTGAGGTCATCAGGTCCCTGGACAGTACTGTGGTCATCAGGTCCCTGGACAGTACTGTTGTCATCAGGTGGACAGTACTGAGGTCATCAGGTCCCTGGTCAGTACTGTTGTCATCAGGTCCCTGGACAGTACTGTTGTCATTAGGTGAACAGTACTGTTGTCATCAGGTGGACAGTACTGTGGTCATCATGTGGACAGTACTGTTGTCATCATGTGGACAGTACTGTTGTCATCAGGTGGACAGTACCGTTGTCATCAGGTTGACAGTACTGATATCATCAGGTTGACAGTACTGATATCATCAGGTTGACAGTACTGATATCATCAGGTTGACATTACTGTGGTCACAGCCTCTTCTGGCTGTGCCGGGTGGAGATTATAACCGAACATGGCCAAGATGTTCAAATGTTCATAAATGACCAGCAGGGTCAAATAATAATAATCACAGTAGTTGTCGAGTCTGCAGCAAGTCAGCACCTCAGGAGTATATTTCAGTTGGCTTTTCATTGCCGGTCATTGAGAGTGTCTCTACCGCTCCTGCTGTCTCTAGAGAGTTGAAAACAGCAAGTCTGGGACAGGTAGCACGTCCGGTGAACAGGTCAGGGTTCCATAGCCGCAGGCAGAACAGTTGAAACTGGAGCAGCATCACGGCTAGGTGGACTGGGGACAGCGAGCAGTCATCATGTCAGGTAGTCCTTAGGCATGGTCCTAGGGCTCAGGTCCTCCGAGAGAGAGAAAGAAAGTAAGAGAGAATTAAAGAGAGCATACTTAAATTCACACAGGACACCGGATAAGACAGGAGAAGTACTCCAGATATAACAGACTGACCCTAGCCCCCCGACACATAAACTACTGCATCATAAATACTGGAGGCTGAGACAGGAGGGGTCAGGAGACACTGTGGCCCCATCCGATGATACCCCCGAACAGGGCCAAACAGGAAGGATATAACTCCACCCACTTTGCCAAAGCACAGCCCCCACACCACTAGAGGGATATCTTCAACCACCAACTTACCATCCTGAGACAAGGCTGAGTATAGCCCACAAAATACTGTTGTCATCGGTTCCCTGAACAGTACTGTGGTCATCAGGTCCCTGGACAGTACTGTTGTCATCAGGTAGACAGTACTGTTGTCATCAGGTCCCTGGACAGTACTGTGGTCATCAGGTACCTGGACAGTACTGTGATCATCAGGTCCCTGGACAGTACTAAGGTCATCAGGTGGGCTACTTTCCACTCCATTGCTATGAGCTGTGTGTTTGTGGTATGCCCAGGAGGACAGAAATGGTTGCCAGGGGGATGTGTGTGTGTGTGTGTGTGTGTGTGTGTGTGTGTGTGTGTGTGTGTGTGTGTGTGTGTGTGTGTGTGTGTGTGTGTGTGTGTGTGTGTGTGTGTGTGTGTGTGTGTGTGTGTGTGTGTGTTGTCAGGGGAAACGGCAGGGCCAGTTTCTCTGTGGGATGTGTAAATTCAATCCTACCTTTCTGGAGCACATATTTCTGAATGTATTCTCCAGACCCTGTCCAAAGACCAATCAAATGGAACGATACTGAAAGAGATGTTTCATATGTTCAGAAACGGAATTGACACACAGCACAGATGCTTACTTGACTGTAATGTCAATTAATTTATAGACCTGCATTTAGTGAGATAAGATCATTGCAAAGAACAGGTACAATGCGTTTAATATGAATAGCTTGTGTTATGGATTTTTTTTCTGATGTACTCAGAGTTGTGTCTTTGGTTGTACAATATGTTGTTTTAAAGCTAAACTGATTGTTACACTGAATGGTTACTGTTGGTCCGTTTTATATTGAATTGACAGGCAGTTTGCAGACAGTTTTCTCCTCTTGGGCAATCGGTTTCTGGTATGATGTATTTGCTCTATAGGCCCAAATTGCCCTCGTAGTGAGGTGTAGGTTGATGTGTCCTTTACCTGGACAGGAGGATCATATGGCCTGGAATAATAGTTTCAACTTAGTACAAAGTCACCACAAGCCCTAACAACAGGGTGGATTGAGTATTGCTTTTTTTGTTGTTGTGTATTTTCACCTTTATCGTAGACTCCTCTCGACTTTGATACAGGCGATGAATGCACCAATAGCTGTCCTCCCTTCGAAGTATGTCCTGTCACCAGGAGCCTCTAGCTGCGTGTGTACCGGGTGTCTCTGTTGCTAGGCTTTTTCTATTTACCACGACCAGGCAGGTTCTTTGTCTTTGAAAACATTTTTTTCCCCCCTTCAGCTTAGATGTAATACCACCACCCTTGTGATCCCTTTAAATGGCTTCTCTGTGTCTCTGGCTTTTAACAAGCATCCACAAGGCACACGCCTGCAATTGTAGACCCATTAAAGATGATTAGTCTTGGAACTCTATGGTGCTTTCAGAGATTTTAATTATACTGACTCGGGCACGTACATGGCAAAACACAGCCAGATGTCTACTCTGGCTATGTTTTGTAAGATCCCCCACATTGTCTTTAGGAATAGTTACAGGACAGCTGTTCTCTCTTAATTTGACCACTCTGTTGTCGCTAAAATAAATCCTGCGTCACAGGAAATGCTAACTTGTATTTGAGTTATAAAAATGCTTCTAAAGTTTCGAATTTCCACAATTTCAGACTTAATTTGCACTAATGAAAAATGGATCAACCCATAAAAAAATGTCCATTAACTATAATCCACATAATAATGAACATTTCCTGTTACTGCAGGATTATTTTCCTGCTGTGAGAAACTGGTCAAATTAAGATCCTACATCTGTATGTACAAAGGGAAGTTCCTAACGTGTGATTGGTCCGTGTTGTGTGAGACATGGCAAATCTGCATACCATCCACCACTGAAAGGTGTATCTTGGCAAAGGGTGTGCAACTCGTTTGACACAAACACACTAACTTTGATAACAAAGAGCTATTGTTTCGGGCAAAGTGAGAGTCTTCGCCTGTAAGCTGTGAAAATAAACTATCCCTGTGAGTCAAGGTATGATAGTTTCCTATATTTAACCACTTTCCATATGCATTGCAAAATAAACATAAAATGCCTTGTTGGCACCTCTCTCAACAGGTGCTCAACCCATATATTAATTCTTAATTGTCTGAACTCATTTGAATTCAACGCACATAGTGAGAAGGCAATGTAACACTGGATTTTTAGTCACCACAGTCATAAAAACTGTAGTCCAAAATATCAACTGTGCAAATGCTTCCATGAACCTTTTCAATACACAGACCTCTCTCTCTACATCATTGTCAAAGGCTAGTTTCTTTACAGTGGGGATAGCTACCTTTAAAACTACATTTAAATGAGTCTCTTTCCTGGTCGTACTGCCTATGTTGTGGTTGTTATACAGTGCCTTCGGAAAGTATTCAGACCCCTTTACTTTTTCCACATTTTGTTATGTTACAGCCTTATTCTAAAATGGATTTAAATGTTTTTTTCCCCTCATCAATCTGCACACAATACCCCATAATGACAAAGCAAAAACGTTTTTTTTTAATGTTTTGCTAAATTGTTTTGTTACTTTGTTGAAGCTTTACAGCCTCGAGTCTTTATGGGTATGACACTACAAGCTTGGCACACTTGTATTTGGGGAGTTTCTCCCATTCTTCTCCGCAGATTCTCTCAAGCGCAACAGGTTTTTTTTTCAGGTCTCTCCAGAGATGTTCGATTGGGTTCAAGTCCGGGATCTGGCTGGGCCACTCAAGGACATTCAGAGACTTGTCCTGAAGCCATTCCTGCGTTGTCTTGGATGTGTGCTTAGGGTCATTGTCCTGTTGGAAGGTGAACCTTCGCCCCAACCTTCGCCCCAATCTCTCTGTACTTTGCTCCATTCATCTTTTCCTCGATCCTGACTAGTCTCCCAGTCCCTGCCGCTGGCTTCCGTCTGGTCACTCTACCATAAAGGCCTGATTGGTGGAGTGCTGCAGAGATGGTTGTCCTTCTGGAAGGTTCTCCCATCTCCACAGAGGAACTCTTGAGCTCTGTCAGAGTGACCATCGGGTTCTTGGTCACCTCCCTGACCCTTCTTCCCCATTTGCTCAGTTTGGCCGGGCGGCCAGCTCTAGGAAGAGTCTTGGTGGTTACAAACTTCTTCCATTTAAGAATGATGGAGGCCACTGTGTTCTTGGGGACCTTCAATGCTGCGGAAACGTTTTGGTACCCTTCCCCAGATCTGTGCCTCGACACAATCCTGTCCCAGAGCTCTACGGACAATTCGACCTCATGGCTTGGTTTTTGCTCTGACATGCACTGTCAACTGGGGGACTTTATATAACAGGTGTGTGTCTTTCCAAATCACGTCCAATCAGTTGAATTGACCACAGGTGGACTCCAATCAAGTTGTAGAAACATCTCAAGGATGATTTCACGGAAACAGGATGCACCTGAGCTCAATTTCGAGTCTCATAGCAAAGGTTCTGAATACTGTTTTTTTTTATTTTAGAAATTTGCCAACAAATTTTGTATTGTGTGTAGATTGATGAGGATTTTTATTTATTTCATTCATTTTAGAATACGGCTATAGCGTTACAAAATGTGAAAAAAGTCCAGGGGTCTGAATACTTTCCGAATGCACTGTATGTATATATATGTAAAACTGGTGTGGTTTTCCCGCTGACTGGAGTTGAAAAACAGACAAAAACAATTGCACTTCCCAGGCAGCATATTTGGTACCTTAGAAGTTTGTAGTTTCCTATTGGTTCTGGTAACAAAGCCATACATTTCCTGACCAGTAAAACTGCACGTTGTTTTTAAACATTCTGCGAACGGAAGTGAAAACTTTGCCTCTTCTGGGAACATTTATTTTAGGTTGCAGGGAGGTTCTGAGAATGTTTTACTCTGGTCCGTTGAAAGTTTTATTAAAACTCTTGAGATCAGAAATATTGGTTGTTTGAGGTTTTAACCCCCCCTTTTTCGTGATATCCAATTGGTAGTTACGATCTTGTCTCATCACTGCAACTCCCCAACGGACTTGGGAGAGGCGAAGGTTGAGAGTCATGTGTCCCCCGAAACATGACATGCCAAGCCGCACTGTTTCTTAACACACTACTCGTTGTACTCAGAAGCCAGCCGCACTAATGTGTTGGAGGAAACACCATCCAACTGACAACCAAAGTCAGCTTGCTGCCTCCGGCCTGCCACAAGGAGTCACTAGAGCACAACGAGCCAAGGAAATCCCCCCCAGCCAAACCCTCCCCTAACCCGGACAATGCTGGGCCAATTGTGCGTCGCTCCATGGGCGTCCTGGTCACGGCCAGCTGTGACACAGCCTGGGATCAAACCCAAGGCTGTAGACCGCTGCGCCACTCAGGAGGCCATTTTTAAGGTTATTTTTATCACTTTCTTAAGACATTCACAGAATGAAGAATTTTAATAACAATGCTAGATTATTTTGGGTTAACTCTTTTGAGCTCCAAGCGCAGATGGAAATTCATTTCCTTAGGCATTAATCATCCAAAAACATGTATGAGATTCAAACCTATAATCTTGTGTTCTCTGTCCATGGAATTAGTCCACTGCACCACCAGGATGGAGCTAGGATGACATGTGTTTTTAAGCTTACAAAGCTGTTCATTTTAGTCTATTCAAACAGACCTCATTTCAAAGAAAAAAACACTCATTAAGATCCGGTGTGGCCAATTAGTGGGCGAGGCCAATAAACCTGAACACACTTAACAAGATAGAGGTTAGAGAGAGTTTTGTTGATGCTGAGAATGGAATGTATATGTTTTTTAAAATAACCATGAATAGAACCATGAGGAAACCTGAAGGAAACGTTATGTTGAAGTACTGAAATTCCTGTAGAAGAAAGTTGTTTCTTAACGTTCTCTGAACTATTTGAGAACATGGCTTTAGATAGAACAATGAGGAAACCTGTAGGAAACATTATGCTGAAATATGGAAATTCCCATAGAAGATTGTTGTTTCTTAACATTCTCTGAACTATTTGAGAACATTCCCAATGTCAAACCAGTTGGAGAGCATTCCTAGAACATTTCCACCATTTACATTAAATCTAACCATGTTGGAAGTTTTAGGAAATGTTCTGTTAAAGAAATGAAATGTGCTGAGATTATTCCAAAGCCAAGCAACTATCCTGCAACATTCCCAGAAAGTTGTGGGAAGGTTGTTTGCTAAATAACCATAGGACAACCACGCTCTCACCAAGCTGTAAGAAACATATGGTTCTCAGAACGTGATGCGCTAGCTGGGATGGTTCTCAGAACGTGATGCGCTAGCTGGGATGGTTCTCATAACGTGATGCGCTAGCTGGGATGGTTCTCAGAACGTGATGCGCTAGCTGGGATGGTTCTCAGAACGTGATGCGCTAGCTGGGATGGTTCTCAGAACGTGATGCGCTAGCTGGGATGGTTCTCAGAATGTGATGCGCTAGCTGGGATGGTTCTCAGAACGTGATGCGCTAGCTGGGATGGTTCTCAGAACATGATGCGCTAGCTGGGATGGTTCTCAGAACGTGATGCGCTAGCTGGGATGGTTCTCAGAACGTGATGCGCTAGCTGGGATGGTTCTCAGAACGTGATGCGCTAGCTGGGATGGTTCTCAGAACGTGATGCGCTAGCTGGGATGGTTCTCAGAACGTGATGCGCTAGCTGGGATGGTTCTCAGAACGTGATGCGCTAGCTGGGATGGTTCTCAGAATTGTATGTGCTAGCTAGATTGACTGTAATCTGTTGTTAGTCTGCCTTGCTGGATATGCCTTCAAAAGCACAGGGATTGTAATGTGTGGGATCCATGTTGCAGTTTTGCCAAATCGAACAGTCTCTTTTGATTTAATATGCATTTTGAATTCACATTTTCTCTTGATCGTAGTCCTGACAGACTGGAAATTTGAGTGGTTGTACTAATTCCCTAGAAATGATTTATTCATTCTTCTATAGTTTTTATTTGAGTAGGTTTGGGAGGACATATGGGTCTCTAGTGCTGAAATTGAGCTCTGAATTACATTTTATTATTTATCTTCAATATTTGATAATACCTCAAATGCACCCATCCCTTTGTAAAGTGGTTGTCATTTAATAGCAACTTTTTAACTCTTTCCATAGGACAAGGCAGATCTGTTCACTGCACAGATGAATGTCGTGCGCTGGGCCATTCTGACAGATGCTGGATGCCAAAGCTACGTGTAGGAGGCCAAGCAGACAGCGGCGATAATCGCACCGACCTTTTCATCCCAGTGGGAATGGAGGCCACGGCTGAGACAGAGATTTATGGCAGCCTCAACCGCAGCGCAGCCAGAAAAACCCTCAGCACGTTCGGCAAGGAGCAGCGGGACAGCACCATCCTAGTGGCCAACATCAAACCCTACTTCAAGTCTCAGCGTGCCCGCAGTCCCCTGCTGCAGGAGTGCTCTTCTGGGTCCAGCAGCCCCACCAAAGGGAACACACCCCTGGACTCCCACACCAAAGGGCCTAGGGAGGAGGTGGGGAGGGACGGGGAGGGTGGCTCAGACAGCAGTGCCTATGGACCCCCAGACGGCCAATGTTCACCGCCCCATACGGAATTGGAGGAGCCGTCATACATGGCCTGCGGCCTCACGCCCAAGTCCCTGTCAAACAGCCTTATCCACAGCTCTGAGATCAGATCTGGGATCATCAGCCAGGAGTGTGTGGGGATGGAGTGTGTCAGTCCAAACCAGCGGGACTCTGGGGACTGAAAGGTCAGGGTCTGGGCCTCATCTGGGTGCCGTGTGATGCGGTCACAGATGAATGACGGAAGGGTAATTTATGTTCACCCAGGAAGGTTCCAGACATTGTACTGTATAACCAAAAACCATCAGACATTAGCTCTGTCTTTTTTTAATTCTGTGGTTTGTTGTTAAACGTAAAGGAAAACATGTATGTCCATGGTTCTGACTGCTGTGAGCAAGAAGGGGAAGAAAAGCATTGCTTTCATGCTATTATGTGTTTTCATGCTATACTGTTCAATTTAGATGTCCGTGTTTTACACAATTCAAGCTCCAATTTTGTGAGGCTGTTGAACGAATTGCTGCTGTTAAGGTATTAAGTCCAGTCTGCTTTTGTTAAGTGATATGCTTTTGTCTTCACTTACTGTAGTGTATGAAAAACATCCGCTTGGATTTATAATTTAAGTGAAATACAACGTGAAGTGTCTTATAAACGTTTAAATTCGACTCTGCTCTGGTAAACCAGGGAATGTCCCTTTTCATAAAACCATTTGAGGTTGCTGAAAAATCAAGCCGTTTTTTACAAATGTATTTGTAATTTTATCGTTGGTTTATGTGCAAAAAAAAGCTGAGCTTTCAAGTGAATATGAGCTACTGTACTTGTGTATTGTATTAAATTTGTATACACACGTGCTACAGCGGAACACAGAATGTAATTATTTTTGACAAATGGTGCCTCTAAAGCTATCAAGCTTTATTCTGCCTGAGGATCATAATTATCTCTCCAAGGTGTGGTTCAAGGACCGACATGATTTATCTTGCTTAATCAACTGTCAGAAAAGGCTGCAACCCCACAAACACACCAAAATGAGCCGTGACTATTTACAATAGCGGTCGAGACCCCACTCTAGTTAACTTGATATTATCATACTCATTATGCAATCATGACTCTTACCACAGTCACCTTTCTTTTTAACACCAACTAATTATCTTTAACAGCAACTAATTATATTTAACACCAACTAATTATCTTTAACACCAACTAATTATCTTTAACAGCACATAAATTAAATCAGACCATATGAAGTGGTTTAGTTTATTCAAGGTGTCGACCTCAGCTAGTGTACCTCATTACACAGCAAATCAGCCAAGCCTATGCTGCTTCTATGCTGCTCAAGCATTAAAGTAACTGCCAAATGAAAATCTCACTTTAAAAAGTTCATATTCTGTTAACTCCAAATAATGTTGTTGACTCCTCCTATACTCATATTTGTGGCAAAAGCATCAATTTGGAGAAAAAACACTTAAATCCCCCCCCCCCCCCCCCCCCCCAGCTTAAAGTTGTATTTCAAACAGACCGTTTAAAAAATGCTTGCTATTTTCTCATAGAACACGATGTCATCTCCCTGAGGAGGATAAGCAGGCCAATCAGCAGTCTACTTGCGTGAATATTTTTAATGAGTATACACCCACACCTTTCCAACACAGAAAAGCTGCATTTTAGCATACCTAATTACATACCTAATTTTTTAAGGAAAACTATTTCACTCATATTGTACTGTAAGTAATTATAGGTCATATTCCATAGAAATCTTGAAACAGTGGTCAGTTACTTTAAACAAGTCTCCAATGTATGTATGGTACAAGGACATTTGTTGATGTAGTAGCACTAGCATACCTGAATTTAAGGCCAGCTGAATCAATGTTCCTCTACCTCTGCACCACCCTGAGGAGAACCACCCTGAGAATAACCCACCCCGAGGAGAATCACCCTGAGGAGAAACCACCCTGAGAAAAAAAAACCCAGAGAAGAAATCACCCTGAGGAGAATCACCCTGAGAAGAAACCCTTCTGAGGAGAATCACCCTGAGAAGAACCACCCTGAGGAGAAATCACCCTGAGGAGAAATCACCCTGAGGAGAACCACCCTGAGGAGAATCCACCCTGAGAAGAACCACCCCGAGGAGAATCACCCCGAGGAGAACCACCCTGAGATGAACCACCCTGAGGAGAACCGCCCTGAGGAGAATCACCCTGAGGAGAACCACCCTGAGGTGAACCACCCTGAAGAGAACCACCCTGAGGAGAATCACCCTGAGGAGAACCACCCTGAGGTGAACCACCCTGAGAGGTATAGAAATAGTTTGTCAAGAGAATCTCAAGAGGCGTAAGAAAAAACCCTCAGTGTACTAAAATCTGCAGCAGAGGTAAGTACTTCAGGTAAAATTGATGGACAACAGCAATGATATGACAGCCCAAAACATTTGGAACGTCTTCCTAATATTGAGTTGCACTCCCCACTTTTGCCCTCAGAACAGCCTCAATTTGCCTGCACTAACCATGGAACTGCATGATGACACGGCCAAGTATTGCGCCATGCATTGGGTTCAAACTGTTATGACTTGGTATGCGCTCCGCTCCATAATGATTTAATTAACCTATGTGTCTTTTTTATATATATATATATATTATCAACTGTAAATAATGATCCTCAGCAACAACCACACGGCCGCCGTGACAGCGTTTTACAGAGGAAGCAAATGAGGTTCGCTGGACCTTATTCATGGTTTCGTCTCATGTAAAGGTGGTGGAATTATTAGGGAATTAAGTCAAAGTCAGGATACTGCGTATCTGTATACACACCTCTGCTACACCTTAATTTATTCGATCCGTAGACACACCTCCTCCACCTTAATTTTTTCGATCTGTAGACACACCCCCTCCACCTTAATTTATTCGATCTGTAGACACACTTCCTCCACCTTAATTTATTCAATCTGTAGACACACTTCCGCTTACACCTTAATTTATTCGATCTGTAGACACACCCCCTCCACCTTAATTGATTCGATCTGTAGACACACTTCCTCCACCTTAATTTATTCAATCTGTAGACACACCTCCGCTTACACCTTAATTTATTCGATCTGTAGACACACCTCCTCCACCTTAATTTATTCGATCTCAAACAAATAGCGAGTGAATAGCAAGCTATTTTCATGCTGAAGTTCAAGGTCAGAATACTCATAGAAAAACTTGAATCACTTGCAGCTCATCTGGCTCTATACGGTAGGCTACTCTACTGCTCCTCTACTGGCTATTCACTCAATGATTTTTTTTATTATGACGCATTGATTTCTAGTTAGACCACCGCACGCGTCAGCAGCCTCTAAAAAAGGCTGTGTTTCGCAATAGCCAAATGATCCCCACGAATTGGTGTTTCTATTTTCCGCTGTGTCTTATCTGCAGACGTGTGACTTCTGTGTGTCATCTCACCGGGAACGCCACAGTGCTGGTTTCCTGGTTAACAGGATCCTGTCATGTTACCTCCTCCGGGGGAAAACATATTCATTTATATTTCTATTGGTATTTGTTTCCGTTGCTAGTATTGACACAATTCCAGACCGAGATGTTGAGCTCATCTGCATAAATTGAAATATTCTTTGAGGGGGGTAAATTGCGTGGGTCACCGCAACAAATTCCCATTGAAATGCCAGGAACTAACATCACATCTCTCACCCTCTACTTTATTCCCCAGAATTTTAAACCACTTGAAAGCAAAAACAGGGGACAACAGAATGTCAATCTGAAAGTACTCAGGCAATTTCATCACATTTACCCCTGAGATCCTTTAAGATATCCCTTCAAGAAATGGCTACAGGTTAAACTCCCAAGTCAGCGGCAAATTATGCAAAATATGTTCTTTGAAGAAAACACTCCTTTAATTAACACGGTGTGACAATGACTTGACATATAAAAAATAAAAAGTGGTGTTGAGGACAGCTGAATGCAGATTATGGACAGGCATAGCACACACTGTGGGACGGATGAACATGACTTGTCTCTCACACAATGATTACAGTCAGAATTAATAGGAATTACAGACAATGACAACGATCAATGTACTACCCCCCCCACCACCCCCCCCATTCTTCACCATTTTACACCAATTATTTATTCCAATGAAATAGGACCATTCAGTTGACATGCCCACCCTGAGCACATACACTTTATATTCAATAACACATAGGCAATAAGAGTTTGTCTTTACCTCCACCAAATACTGTGGGAAATGCTTCCACTTGGTTGAAAGCTGTTGGTGGGGATAAACCCTGAGAGCATGTCATAAACAATATTGAGAGAGTACCTTCCCTTCAAGTTAAAAACACCAGTCAACATTAGTCACCCTAAAGAGCCTTTCTTTTTCAAGTTAAAAACACCAGTCAACATCAGTCACCCCAAAGAGCCTTTATTTTTCAAGTTAAAAACACCAGTCAACATCAGTCACCCCAAAGAGCCTTTATTTTTCAAGTTAAAAACACCAGTCAACATCAGTCACCCTAAAGAGCCTTTCTTTTTCAAGTTAAAAACACCAGTCAACATCAGTCACCCCAAAGAGCCTTTATTTTTCAAGTTAAAAACACCAGTCAACATCAGTCACCCCAAAGAGCCTTTATTTTTCAAGTTAAAAACACCAGTCAACATCAGTCACCCCAAAGAGCCTTTATTTTTCAAGTTAAAAACACCAGTCAACATCAGTCACCCCAAAGAGCCTTTATTTTTCAAGTTAAAAACACCAGTCAACATCAGTCACCCCAAAGAGCCTTTATTTTTCAAGTTAAAAACACCAGTCAACATTAGTCACCCCAAAGAGCCTTTCTTTTTCAAGTTAAAAACACCAGTCCCCATTAGTCAGCCCCAAGAGGATTTATGTTTCTCGTTAAAAACACCAGTCAACATCAGTCACCCCAAAGAGCATTTATTTTTCAAGTTAAAAACACCAGTCAACATCAGTCACCCCAAAGAGCATTTATTTTTCAAGTTAAAAACACCAGTCAACATCAGTCACCCCAAAGAGCCTTTCTTTTTCAAGTTAAAAACACCAGTCCCCATTAGTCAGCCCCAAGAGGATTTATGTTTCTCGTTAAAAACACCAGTCAACATCAGTCACCCCAAAGAGCATTTATTTTTCAAGTTAAAAACACCAGTCAACATCAGTCACCCCAAAGAGCATTTATTTTTCAAGTTAAAAACACCAGTCAACATTAGTCACCCCAAAGAGCCTTTCTTTTTCAAGTTAAAAACACCAGTCCCCATTAGTCAGCCCCAAGAGGATTTATGTTTCTCGTTAAAAACACCAGTCAACATCAGTCACCTCAAGAGGATTTATTTTTCTCATTAAAAACACCAGTCCCCATTAGTCAGCCCAAAGGGCTTTTTATTTCTACTTCTTTTGCTGACGAAGAAATGCGGTGCGTAAATAGAAGAACTTTGTAATAAGAATGATCAAAGTGTTGAAGTAAAAACACTTTCAGCTGATTTGACAGGACAAGAAAAACTACATTATTGTAAAGACTCAGTGTCTTTTTTCAACTTTTTTTTTACAGTGTTTCCAAGACTTTTTGCAAACCCTCAGAATTTCACTAGTATTTATTCACGCTGTGTTTAATGCACTGAAAGTCAAAAGAAAAAGACCTAGCAGTGGTGCAGTCTTTTTTTCTCTTAGAAGATCATGACACTGTTGACTGCATGTAGTTTTCAGTCTCACCCCTGGGAATTCACAACCATTTTATAGACCTTGTCGAACGCAAGAGAGAGATGGAGAGAAAAAAAAACACTGGAGTCCACAGTCATCCTTTCTTAAGTGCTCGTTAGAATTGTGTTACTGATGGCTTTTCTCTCTGGTAAGAGTTGTCATAGAGCTCCAAACTGTCAATCAACAGTGAAGAGTTGTAATGCAGCTCCAACCTGTCAATCAACAGTGAAGAGTTGTAATGCAGATCCAACCTGTCAATCAACAGTGAAGAGTTGTAATGCAGCTCCAACCTGTCAATCAACAGTGAAGCTTTGTAATGCAGCTCCAGCCTGTCAATCAACAGTGAGTGTTACAGATCAAGACAGGATAGAGAATAAGAAGGAAGTTTCAGCGGAACTTCTGATGGGCTCCTTTATTGGTCAAAACATCAATGTCTCTCTTACTACTGTCCTCTGTAGAGAATAGTAGTGTAGAGTAGTAGGGTCACTCAAAGTCAATATTAAATGAATAATTGTTTATTGTCAGCAAGCTGGAGAGGTCACAGTCAAACTTAGATGTATAAAGTACCGGTCTGAAGGGAGCTCTGACGGGGCAGTCCCGTTAGTTCTCTTATATACTGGTTATAGAAACGTCAGATGGGTATAGTTCATAGGGTTGGTTCTGGCATGCATCTGGCAACGTCTCCTCTGCCAAACAGTCTAAGGAGGTCATGACCCCTCATATCTTCACCAGGCACAGGCATGAACCAAGGATTGTCTATGACACCAAAGTCAAGTAACTACAATGAAGTAAACATGTCCTTCCCATTCCATCCTTTCATAATAATAATTACATTTTAAGGTAAGCATTGTTTAACTTCTATATCAATCTGTCTATTGAAGTAAGGGAAATCAACACAAACCAGACACTTCATCATTTCAAGCCCTTCCTTCTGAGTTGTACAATCCAATTGGTATGGTGTACTATCATCTTAATTAAGGTTGTACGTCTATTAATGAGAGCGTACTTATCAAAAATACACACACACACACACACAGCATATTAAATAACACACGCTGCCATTTGGCAACTTGGGATCTTCCAAACAGGGATTCCAACCAAGTTGCAGGCGTCCACTCTGATTGTGGGGAATTATTCTTAGCAACGGTGCTAATGTATTCGGCGAGATCAGTCATATTAGAAGAGCGATCTGGGACAAAAGTACAACATTCATTGCCAATGATCGCACCCTTGACCTGCCAAAAGATAGTCAAGAGCCTCTCTGTTTTGCAGAGCCAATTTACACAATAATTTTACCATTGCCAATTTTCTCTACGTCTCTAGAGATCTCCCGAATTTGATCTAGGGCACATGCATATTGACTTTCACAGGGAAGAGCGAGAACACATGATATAAAAGTTTCACACAAACCTTGATAAGAGTGAGATTGGGGAAAATAAAAGAAAAAGACCCCACACAATAAAACAAACAGAGTATTAACCGCTAACAACAATTCATTAAAAGTTGGGTTGTGTGTGGGTGCTGGCATGTATATAGTAAAATCGTAAGGTAAAAACAAACTAAATGGCCAGGTCTTACTAAATTTGGGAGTTCCCTTAACAGCTGGATCCGGGTACCTTTAAGATGATACAGTGTCCCGTAAAGCTGAATTTAGGCACTTTCTAAAGTAAACAATCTCAGAGCCCCTCTCTTGACATACAGTTCTGTACAACCTGTCCCTGGGACATGAACTTAGTTGAAATATAAAACCTGTTATTTAACAACTTTGCTAGGACCTTCAAAAAGTTGGCGATGTGTTATCAGCTCAATATTCTGTACTAAAAAACTTTTACCTGTGATCTACTTCAATTCTGGACACAGTTCCACATCATGGAAAGAGATTATTGTTTTAGATGACATTTACCTTCTTATTTAAATCTCTGGTGCTGCTCAAACTATAGAATTTTGTAATACATTGTCAAAAACGTGTCTTACTCAATTATTCATACCTCTGTCACAAATTTCCCCACTGTGTCTCTTGCAGCCTTTTTGAGTTCAGTTCAGTTCAGTGTGTACCGAAGGTTCCACAGGAAGCTTATCTATCACAAACAACAGATGACTTAAACACACGAGTAGTGGACCAGGCCTTGAAGGGTGAGCGGCTTCTAATTTAATATCAGTCCCAATGCTCAATCTTCAAATTACTAAAATATTGCATTATGAGCATCACTCTCAAACAACATTTTGCTCCCCCCCCCCCTATTGCAAGGTTTAAAAAAAACAAAAAAACATGATACATTTCTCCACATTAGAATGCATTGTTTTCATTTCAGTATACCTTCAAAAAGTTACTCTATATTTTCTATTACCAATCTCTGTTGGATGTTCAATTTCTGCTTCAATATTTATTAAATGTCTGTATATTAAGATTCATGTGTAATGCTTTGTAGGGATTATGTATTCACTGTGATGGCACTGTCTATCAGTCCCCTGCAGGTGGTATGCTCTGTCCATGAAAAGTCTCTACCTAGCAAGTTAAACGGTTGAGTAGGTGAATACAGAAAACCATTGGTTCTATTTAGCAGGGTATGGGGTTTATTTCAAAAATCTATTACCAGGGTGGAAGACATCTCATGAGTGTTTACAGTTTTATTGGTTAGGGGTAAGTCAAGTCCCATACAATGCCTTAACCTTCTCAAATGATCTATAAAGGAACCACTCTGAACATTCCTCGGAATAGTTTTTACACATCTTTCGTACGTCTACGTGTGGGTGTGCAAGTTTGATATTATTATGGTTTTCTATTGTTACCTTATCAGATCATCATAAGAACCCATTATACTCAATATTATGTTTATACAAAATTCCTCCTTTAGACTAGTGTTCCATTCGTACAAGGATTTACACTATTTCTATTTAACAGCATATTTGGGAATAATACTCTGTCCTTTCATATCTCCATACAGGACCCCTATATAACGTTATAAATAGTTATTCATGTCCACATGGCAGCGACGACCACAGTGCAGAGAGAGGTACACATATCGGGTTCTCAAGGAAATCTCAGTGTCCGGGGGCATCGATAAACTATTGATACATTGATACAGCCGTTACCCATCTCAACTGTTACCCTCTCAAACTTTTCAATGGCTTCTCCTGTCCGTTGGGCGGCAGGTTAGCCTAGTGGTTAGAGCGTTGGACTAGTAACCAAAAGCTTGCAAGTTCAAATCCCTGAGCTGACAAGGTACAAAATCTGTCGTTCTGCCCCTGAACAGGCAGTTAACCCACTGTTCCTAGGCCGTCATTGAAAATAAGAATTTGTTCATAACTGACTTGCCTAGTAAAATAAAATAAAAAGTGCTCACCTGTAGATCTATGGACGGTGGTGGACAGAACCTCCTAGATAATGTTATAGATCTGAAAACTCAGCTCACAGAACTGGTTGTACACCGGAGCTAGTCCCCTGACATCTCTCATTCACTCAGTAATTCAGCTACAGTTGAAGTCGGAAGTTTACATACACTTAGGTTGGAGTCATTCAAACTTGTTTTTAAAACGCTCCACAAATTTGTTAAGATTGAAATGTGTTTTTTAAATTGAAATTTAAAGTTTAAGTCGGAAGTTTACATACACATTTAAATTCAGTTTTTCACAATTCCTGATATTTAATCCAAATACAAAGTCATTGTCTAAGGTCAGTTAGGATCCCCACTTTATTTTATGAATGTGAAATGTCAGAATAATAGTGGAGAGAATGATTTATTTCAGCTTTCATTTCTTTCATCATATTCCCAGTTGGTCAGAGGTTTACATACACTCAATTAGTATTTGGTAGCATTGCCTTTAAATTGTTTAACTTGGGTCAAATGTTTGGGTAGCCTTCCACAAGTTTCCCACAATAGGTTGGGTGAATTTTGGCACATTCCCCCTGACAGAGCTGGTGTAAATGAGTCAGGTTTGTAGGCCTCCTTGCTCTCACATGCTTTTTCAGTTCTGCCCACATATTTTCTATATGATTGAGGTCAGGGCTTGTGATGGCCACTCCAATATCTTGACTTTGTTGTCCTTAAGCCATTTTTCCACAACTTTGGAAGTTTGCTTGGGGTCATTGTCCATTTGGAAGACCCATTTGCGGCCAAGCTTTAACTTCCTGACTCATGCCTTGAGATGTTGCTTCGATATATCCACATCATTTCCCTCCCTCATGATGCCATCTATTTTGTGAAGTGCACAGTCCCTCCTGTAGCAAAGCACCACCACAACATGATGCTGCCACCTCCGTGCTTCGCGGTTGGGATGGTGTTCTTCGGCTTGCAAGCCCCCCCTTTTTCCTCCAAACATAACGATGGTCATTATGGCCAAACAGTTCTATTTTTGTTTCATCAAACCAGAGGACATTTCTCCAAAAAGTATGATCTTGGTCCCCATGTGCAGTTGCAAACTGTAGTCTGGCTTTTTTTATGGCGGTTTTGGAGCAGTGGCTTCTCCTTGCTGAGCGGCCTTTCAGGCTT
This sequence comes from Oncorhynchus clarkii lewisi, assembly GCF_045791955.1. Lineage (NCBI taxonomy): Eukaryota > Metazoa > Chordata > Actinopteri > Salmoniformes > Salmonidae > Oncorhynchus > Oncorhynchus clarkii. The sequence continues at coordinate 82,431,976 of NC_092149.1, forward strand.
TGTCGATATAGGACTCGTTTTACTGTGGATATAGATACTTTTGTACCTGTTTCCTCCGGCATCTTCACAAGGTCCTTTGCTGTTGTTCTGGGATTGATTTGCACTTTTCGCACCAACGTACGTTCATCTCTAGGTGACAGAACGCATCTCCTTCCTGAGCAGTATGATGGTTGCGTGGTCCCATGGTGTTTATACTTGCATACTATTGTTTGTACAGATGAACATGGTACCTTCAGGCATTTGGAAATTGCACCTTCAATTAACTCAAATTATGTCAATTAGCCTATCAGAAGCTTCTAAAGCCATGACATAATTTTCTGGAATTTTCCAAACTGTTTAAAGGCACGGTCAACTTAGTGTATGTAAACTTCTGACCCACTGGAATTGTGATACAGTGAATTATAAATTAAATAATCTGTCTGTAAACAATTGTTGGAAAAATTACAAAGTAGATGTCCTAACCGACTTGCCAAAACTATAGTTTGTTAACAAGAAATTGTGGAGTGGTTGAAAAACACATTTTAATCACTCCAACCTATGTGTATGTAAAAGTCCGACTTCAACTGTATACTAAAGTATTTGGACACCACTTCAAATTAGTGGATTTGGCTATTTGAAGTGAAATAATCTGTCTGTAAACAATTATTGGTAAAATGACTTGTGTCATGCACAAAGTAGATGTTCTAACCAACTTGCCAAAATTATAGTTTGTTAATAGTACTATTTTCAATCCATTTATTATCAAAATTCCTTGTGTTACAGCTTAATATGTCATATCTTAAAATCACACAACTTTCACATCCTCATTCACTTAATACTATTCCCAAACACACTCAGTAATCTCCCCCATTACCCCATGTGCATCTTCAATGATTATTGTCATTACTTGGTATGCACCATGTGTATACTGCTATACATATAAATAACACCCTGTATTTAAAAACACCTTGTGTTATTTGCAGTGGCTGCAGACCACGTACACAGTTTTTCTAAATGCCTACAGACAGCTGTCAGTCAGGCTTTCCATGGTACCATTACACCCTCGCTCTAGTCTTATCATAAAACTACTGTCACGAGAATTTTCAATCCCATTGATGATAACAATCACTATAGCTTTGACCAATTCCCCCTAGGTTGTAAAGCTAGGGTTAATAAAAATTAGGCAAAGTCCCAGATTCCTGCAAAAGGTTGGTTCTTTATTCACAACTACGTTCTAAAGTCAACCAACATTTGAACAGTCTTTATAACCCCCTCTACACACACACACACACACACACATGCACGCACGCACGCACGCACACGCACACGCACACACACACACACACACAGTTTTATCACTTTTCTACCAGCCTTGGCAGTTTCTTACCGTTCTCTCCTCTCCTCACTAGGTTAGAGAGGCCTTGGAAGGGCCCTCTTGTTGTCAGCTTTTTCACAGTTATCATGTGTAATCTACCAGCCTCTGTTAGCTCGAACAAACATTTCTCCCTCTTAACTTGTCCCACACATGTATTATTGGAATATAGTCTTATAATTCTAATACATTTCATATAGTCTTATACGTTTCAGGGTGGAATTCTTTAATCATTACTTTAAACACATAAATTCCCTTATCAATCCACCCTTTGACTAAATATTACACACTGATACGTCAACCTTTATTTGGAATTATAAATGTCACACAATACATGTATTTACATCATATACTCGTCAACGACTATTCTAGGCCTAAATCCAATTATAACTCTTCTTTTTGGGATTTTCATTATGAACTTTATTAAATAAACAGTCTGTCTAGACATTGAAGATAGTCTCATCCAACATGGGCTCTTCGTGATTGAAGTGATCAGAGCCATCTACTAGGTTTGGAGGCCTGTATTTGTCATCCCACTGGTAGATGCTCGGAATCGGTCCGTACCTCATCATTTGTTGCGTCATCTCTCTTCTTGACACTACCCATCCCTTAAGCGGGATAATTGTCATCAGCAACCGCTGAATAGCATAGCGCCTCAGTCAAATAATATTACTAAAAATATTCATATTCATGAAATCACAAGTACAATATTGCAAAACACAGCTTAGCCTTTTGTTAACCTCTCTAGGGTAGGGGGCAGCATTCCGAATTTTGGATGAAAAGCATGCCCAAATTAAACGGCCTGCTACTCGGGCCCAAAAGATATGATATGCATATGACTGGTAGATGTGGATAGAAAACACTCGAAAGTTTCCAAAACTGTTCAAATAGTGTCTGTGAGTATAACAGAACTGATTTAGCAGGCGAAAACCTGAGAAAAATCCATTCAGGAAGTAGTTTTTTGTTTTTGTTTTGTAGTTTTCTATTCAATGCCATTACAGTATCCATTGACTTAGGACTCCATTTGCAGTTCCAATGTCTTCCACTAGATGTCAACAGTCTTTAGAAATAGTTTCAGGCTTGTATTCTTATAAATGAGGGAGTAAGACCAGTCTGAACGAGTGGACCCTAACGTTTTTTCAGGCGCATGTGCATTTCTTGTTTACCTTTTATATTGACAACGTTATTGTCCGGTTGAAATATTATAAATCATTTAGACTAAAAAACAACCTGAGGATTAAATATAAACACCGTTTGACATGTTTCTATGAACTTTACGGATACAATTTGGATTTTTTGTCTGATTGTTTTGACTGAGTTTGAGCCTGTGGATTACTGAAGAAAACACGCTAACAAAACGGATGATTTTGGATATAAAGAGACTTCCTCGAACAAAAGGAACATGTCTTCTGATTGCCACCATATGAAGATCATCAAAGGTAAGGGATTAATTTTATCTCTATTTCTGAGTTTTGTAACGCTTCTGCTTGGCTGGTTACTGTTTGTAATAATTTGTCAACTGGGCTATGTTCTGGGCTAGGTATGTTCTGGGCTAGGTATGCTTTCGCCAAAAGCATTTTATAAATATGACACTGTGGTTGATTTAACAAGAAGTTAATCTTCAAACCTATGTAAAATATGTTTTGTTTTCTGAATTTTTATGATGAGCATTTCTGTAATTGAATTTGGCGCTCTGCAACCTCACTGGATGTTGGCCAGATGGGACACTAGTGTCCCACATACCCTAGAGAGGTTAATCCACCTGTCGTCTCAGATTTTGAAATTATGCTTACAGGGAAAGCAATCCAAGCGTTTGTGTAAATTTATCGATCACATGACAAAACATTAAGTACACTTAGCATCAGGTAGATTGGTCACGAAAATCAGAAAAGCAATCAAATTAATTGTTTACCTTTGATGATCTTTGGATGTTTTCACTCACGAGACTCCCAGTTACACAACAAATGTTCCCTTTGCTCCATAAAGATGATTTTTATATCCAAAATACCTCCGTTTGTTTTGTTATGTTCAGAAATCCACAGGAAAGAGCGGTCATGACAACGCAGACAAATTCCAAAAATATATCCGTAATGTCCACAGAAACATGTCAAACGTTTTTTATAATTAACCCTCAGGTTGTTTTTAAAATATATAATCGATAATATATCAACCGCAAATGTCTTTCACAGTAGGAGAGGGAAAAGCGATACCTATCCAAACTCTGTTGCGCGAGCAAAACTCATGTGACCACTTGACGCGATGTTATCGTTCTGGCTCATTTTTCAAAATAAAAGCCTGAAACTATGTCTGAAGACTGTTGACACCTTGAGGAAGCGGTAGGAAAAGGAATCTGGTTGATATCCCTTTAAATGGAGCAATTGGAGGCTATGGAACATGGAGTTTTCAAAATAGTAGCCACTTCCTGGTTTGATTTTTCTCAGTGTTTTGCCTGCAATATCAGTTCTGTTATACTCACAGACAATATTCTGACAGTTTTGGAAACTTTAGAGTGTTTGCTATTCTAATCTGTCAATTATATGCATATTCTAGCATCTGGTCCTGAGAAATAGGCCGTTTACTTTGGGAACGTTATTTTTCCAAACATGAAAATAGTGCCCCCTAGGTGTCTGGCTAGACTGTAAACTCTTCTTCCAGACTCATATCAAACATCTCCAATCTAAAATCAAATCTAGAATCGGCTTTCTATTCCGCAACAAAGCCTCCTTCACTCACGCCGCCAAACTTACCCTAGTAAAACTGACTATCCTACCGATCCTCGACTTCGGCGATGTCATCTACAAAATAGCTTCCAATACTCTACTCAGCAAACTGGATGCAGTTTATCACAGTGCCATCCGTTTTGTTACTAAAGCACCTTATACCACCCACCACTGCGACCTGTATGCTCTAGTCGGCTGGCCCTCGCTACATATTCGTCGCCAGACCCACTGGCTCCAGGTCATCTACAAGTCCATGCTAGGTAAAGCTCCGCCTTATCTCAGTTCACTGGTCACGATGGCAACACCCACCCGTAGCACGCGCTCCAGCAGGTGTATCTCACTGATCATCCCTAAAGCCAACACCTCATTTGGCCGCCTTTCGTTCCAGTTCTCTGCTGCCTGTGACTGGAACGAATTGCAAAAATCGCTGAAGTTGGAGACTTTTATCTCCCTCACCAACTTCAAACATCTGCTATCTGAGCAGCTAACCGATCGCTGCAGCTGTACATAGACTATCGGTAAATAGCCCACCCAATTTTACCTACCTCATCCCCATACTGTTTATATTTACTTACTTTTCTGCTCTTTTGCACACCAATGTCTCTACCTGTACATGACCATCTGATCATTTATCACTCCAGTGTTAATCTGCTAAATTGTAATTATTCACCTACCTCCTCATGCCTTTTGCACACAATGTATATAGACTCTCTTTTTTTTCTTTTTTTCTACTGTGTTATTGACTTGTTTATTGTTTACTCCATGTGTAACTCTGTTGTCTGTTCACACTGCTATGCTTTATCTTGGCCAGGTCGCAAATGAGAACTTGTTCTCAACTAGCCTACCTGGTTAAATAAAGGTGTTCTCAACTAGCCTACCTGGTTAAATAAAGGTGTTCTCAACTAGCCTACCTGGTTAAATAAAGGTGTTCTCAACTAGCCTACCTGGTTAAATAAAGGTTAAATAAAATACAAAAAATAAAAAAGAGGTTAAACCTTTCACACACGGGATCAAACAGCAACCACACAACATCAACACATTCATACAGGTGAAAGCAGCCCACAACACCGTGATTATAACATTTTCCGAACATATTATCGAACCACCCAGTCAGTGAGGTTTCCACCCCAGAGTTCTCCGCTAACTCGCTAGCCAATGTGGTTAAACCGGCCAGGGCCTTGGTCACTGATCCATCTGGAGCTGTGTTATTTGGGATGTAAGTACAGCACTCTGATCCAAATATCACACACTCACCACCCTTCTCGGCCAGTAACATATCCAATGCTATTCTATTCTGCCATAGCATCAAACTAGTTGCCTCTGTCTGTTCTGCTAACCCTTTTATCGCATCTCTAGTATAGTTGATGAAACGCTGTGTATTATAATAGATATCATTTATCCAATCTACATTCTTACTGAGAGTTGACCACCAGAAAATGCTTGACTCAAACCCTGCTAATATCTGGTTTCTTGCTTTAAATTCATCTGGCACCCCCCGTGGAACCCCAATATTATCAATATATACTCTGACGTGAAAAAACCCAGACGGAGAGCTTCTTCTTGCCCGCTTTACTGGCATTAGGTCATGATGTTGGATGAGGGTGAAAGGCATTCCTAACTGTTCAAGAGCACATCTGCCAGTCCAATTCGTAGGTAGAGTTGGCCATAATTCCACTCCCCCACACAACCACCAGACATCAGCTCTCGGTCTCTTGATCTTACTGAAGTCCTCTTAGCTCAACCACCCTGTCAGATCCCTCATAGTCTCATCAGTTGTGACATTTTCAGTCCTGTTACATTTTGCCACCTCCCCTACGTCTCTCCCATGAGTATTGTACTGGGCCAAACAGTAATAGTCTCCTCCTGCCACTATGAAAGGGGGAAGCCTAGATCTAATAGGCTCATGGGGGTACAAATAATGTAGATCAGTATAGCTATCATTGTCAGGCTTTCCTGTTTTCATGAAAAGCTTTACCATACACGCTACTCCTCCAGGTGCATTGGTTCCATCAAGTGGGAACACTGTAGTCGTTAATCAGGGTTTAGCTGTTGCACAGGCATAGCACTCTTCCTTAAATATAGACCTTGCTGTATATTGGATCCACTCCATCCACAAATTGGTATCCATAAACCCTGTTTCTACCTCTATAACTTCTTTAGTTTGAACTATCCACACCCGTCCTTGACTCTGGATGACTCCACGGGTGACGTTCGTTTTATCAGAGGTATTGCTTGTACTCTGGCTGGCTGTAGAACTATCACCAGCCCTAACCTCTACTACCCGGAATGGTACCTTAGTGTCGACAATGGTCTAGTCAAAGCCAACATACCATAACCCGAGATCCTCTTTCTTCACGCTTTTAATGGTAATTCGTACTTTTATGCAATACTTCCCTCGCTCCGGATTGCAGTCAAAAACCCTGACCTTTACTATAATCCATCTGTTTTTATGTTGGGAGTGTGGATTTACATAGCCTTCTCTCTATGTGTGAGCTATGACCTGATTCCATGAGTTACACAGGGATCTACACAGATACCTTCCCCATGAAGTCAGAGTCCTAGACTGCCAGGAGGTTAGGGACCCTATTTAGTCTGCATAGAGCTCAATTGAGACATCCTTCCCCAACTCTACTCTCACTTCCTTTTTATCCAGATTAAGTGACCTCTGGTATCTTGGTAATGCTAAATCCTCTTCTTTCACATTATGGGTCAAGTTACTACCTTCTGCATTTGCGAGTGGTTCATGATGTATTAGGAATATGGCTGCAACAATTAGACAGCTCAGACCGATCAGTACTCCTGTAAAGACCCACCCCTTTCCGGAGAACATATCACTGGCTAGAGGCCAACCTATACTTTCACTTCTATGAACGCACACAGTGATGATAGGTCGGGTTAGGGAATCTTCGTTAGATTGGTGACCCTCGAACCTTATTGGTATTCGGTTCTTCTCCTAACTCTGTGATTGTTCGACAGTGTCAGTGTGTCTCACCCTCTTGCAGTGTGTAATATGGACCCAGGTGGCTTTTTCCGCTATTCTTACTGCAAAGTCTGTCACCAGTAGCACCTGGTATGGTCCTTCCCACCGTGGCTGTTTCCAGTCTTTTTTCTTCAGGGATTGGACCCAGACCCAATCTCCTGGTCGGATCTTGTGTGTCACCTTACTCTGCAACTCTCCTGTTGGCCATAGAATCTTTGACATACGGGTGTGGTTACTAACAGTCTTCTCATGTGTTCCGCTAGTATATCTTCAACTTCTATGTCTGTCCGTTTTGGTCTCCCTAACTCTGGCATTCTATATGGTCTACAAGATTAGCTAAAATGTACTCCATTATTTAAAGAAATAGATCCTAGTAAACCAACTCTAGGGATAATATCTTGACCCAATATTTTCCCTCACTTTGGGATAGTTCAGTGAAGTCCATTTCCAATTGTTGGAATGGATATTATATTCTACCTGAGTGGTGCTCTTACTCTACCCTGATGATTATTCTGTGCACAGATAAAAACATCTGGAACAAAATCTTATTTTTTTAAATTTGTAATCCCGTGTGCTACGAAGTGCTTTCCTAACCTGCTCTACCACCTGCTCTACCATCCCCCCTATTGACACATGGCTCTGCTCTAAGTATTACCCTCTGATTCCCTCTTTGTAAGTCTAATACCATTCTCCAATCATTACTGGGGGCTGCTTTCTTTACGGGAGAATTGCACTGTGCATCTCCTTCTCTAATTACATCCCCCTCTACCAATTCCTCAAAGGTGGGAGTAATCTCTTTTATGGCCTCTGGCTTTCTGTGGGGGTGACGGCCACATTCAACAGAGTCATTGTATCTCTTCCCAACAGATTAACTAGACATAACCTGGAGATAAGGACTGGAATACATGCCTGCCCCGCCCTGCCGACTTCTCCTGTTTTTAGAACCTATGGAGCAGACAGTCTTTCCACTACCTGATGTCCAGATGCTGAACGGACCAAAATCTTTTCCCCATTTATTCTTACTCCTTCGAGCTTAAAATATGTCTTAAATACTTAACCTAATTCTATCATAATTAAAACGAATTCTTGCTAACTTTATAACCTTATTCAACAACAAAATATAATAATACTATTATATCAATTTCACAGCCTTGTTGTGTTACTCTTCTCACAAAAATATAATCTGCATACAACAACAGCTAACTACCTAAGGGAAAATAAAACTTAGCCAGGTTACTAAAGATTACTTAAGCCAAAATAGTTGGAGTTTCAAAATAACCTTATGACAATTTTTTATGAACCCACCTTCGACCCATTTTGTACATATAATTCTCCATGAGAGTAATGTATAAAAAACTACTACTGGTCAAAAGATAAGACAAAATTTCAAATACCATAATCAAATTAAAATCACTACTACACTGATCACTAAAAAACTCCACCAAGAAAAATGATTGTGCCCTTACGGTCATAGGAAAATAGACTTAAGGAAGCCTACCCTTAGTCATAGGCTATGGCCTTTCTTTCTTCTCATTGGTTCAAATTACAAATATGTCTAATAACTTTAAACTCCTTCATAATTATCAATTACACAAATTACCTTAAAATCAGTATTACAAATTACCTTAAATTCATTATCCCAATGGCTTTCCAATGAGGCTGATCAAACCACAATGGAAAGTCGTGATAGAGGTCATAGGTCATACAAACCCTTCAAATAAGTGTTTCTTACTATATTAGACAAATTAAAGAAAAACAGTCAAACATTTTCTACATGCTGTATCCCAGGTTCCCAGAACATTTCTTTGTCAAAAGAATTCACGTGTTTAATTAAAAATAAAAATAAATAAAAATAAAATTCCATGTGTGTGCGTGCCCCTTTAAGATACCTTGGCACTATGACAAATTGAAATCTCACCAAACCCAAAGGAAATAGTACACACGAATCAAACAGTAGTCTTTTTACATTTTTTAGAAATACCAACAAATACGCTATGTATTGTGTGTGGGTATTTATAAACCCTAAGGTAAAAACAAACAAAAACAGTAGTAGTAGATGGTTTACGGCCTCTATCTCACTCACTCTCCCCAAGATTATAGCCCCAGGAAACATTCCAAAGAGAGACAATGAAACACTAATTTTCCCAGAAGAAAAACACAAACACTTGGTCAGCATTCATCATACTACACCAATACAGAAACCCAAAAGTTAACTACAAACAAAAACTGATAATAATGATAATTCCACTGTACTCCCTCAAATCATTCGTTTTAATCTACATCAATGTATATGTATGCTTAATTGAACATGCGCTACCCTTAGATACTATTATCCTGCTATTAGATCAATGTCCAACAAATATGTGATAGCTTTTTCTCCTTAGATTGTTCCTGTTACCCCACTAAACGTAACCTTTTTTTCTTTCTGTCGCAAATGTAGTACATTTCTCAGCGTAAGGAATCCGTGATATTTAATCAAAAGTTGGTGCTGTCTCATATCCATATCTCTCTGCTCTCGCTCTCGTTGTCTCTGTCTCTCTTTCTCTCTCTATTGTCGCGCCTGTCCTTCCCCTTATGTTTGCAGTTTCGGTGGTTGTGTCCTACTCAGTCACAGTGTTTACAGGGAGCCTAACACTACCCAGGCGAAATGTTCTGTCTCATCTCAATTGAAACACTTTCTGTCATCTGATCCTGTATATTTTTTCCCTTCTCTCTTAGGTCTCTTCCCCATATTAAAGCCTCCTTTATGCTTATCTACAATTACCCCGATAGTTAGTGTTAAATACTCTGCTCCAGTCTGTTCTTTCTTTCCTTTTCCTCCTCTGATTCTGGTTGTGGGCGCCTGACGTTTTTCATCTCCGTTCCTGCCTTTGACCCTCTCTCCTGTCTTTCCTGTCCTTGTTCTTTCTACAGTCTCTGTGATTATGGCCTACTTTATTGCAGTGTTTACAAGGCGCCTCACAATCTCTAGCAAAATGACCTGGTTTGTTACAGTTGAAGCATCTATCTCCCCCTTTCTCTTGACTGTCTCTCTCCGGACTCTGGTTATGGGAATCGAGTCTACTGAGGGCTCTAGGTGGTGCAGCCCCATAAACACACTCTCTTCTCTTTTTTCCTCCTCTCCCTTTTCTCGACTTTCTCCCTTTCTCTACCTCTATCCACTTTCTCAATAAGGTTGTGAAATCCTGTCCTCTGTGTCTCTTCCTCCCTTCCTCCCTCCCTCCCTCGGCTCCCTGAGGACCAGCATATTGGGGAGGTGGTAGCGGTACGGGCGGCACCTAGGTCTGGCTGCCTCAGTCTCACCACCACCTCGTCGTCTGGATTTTCCTTCCACGCCTGGTCTACCAGGGAGAGGTATAATTTGGGTTTAGGTGGTGTCTCTGTGGGAGCCGTGGGAGTCCTCTCTGTCTGCTCCTGGCTACCTACTTCTTCCTACTTAGTAGCTTCCTTTTTCTTTGCCCCTTCGGCTCTCTTTCTAGCTTCAGCCAGCCACACCCTAGCGGTATCAAGCCCTTCTGCCTGTTGCTCCTCTGTACTGTCCACACCCTAGCGGTATCAAGCCCTTCTGCCTGTTGCTTCTCTGTACTGTCCACACCCTAGCGGTATCAAGCCCTTCTGCCTGTTGCTTCTCTGTACTGTCCACACTCTAGCGGTATCAAGCCCTTCTGCCTGTTGCTTCTCTGGACTGTCCCCACATTCCTTATGTATCTGTTTGATCATTAATTCTAGTTTTTCTATATTTAAACGTCCATCAAATTCATACTTTTTTCTTAATTTGGGGCCGAAATAAATGTTCCTTTTATCCTTAGATTCCATATATCTCTCATCCCCAGTTAATCGGCCATCCATGGTATCCTCTATTGGTTTTTAGAAAATTATCCTATACGGTAGAGGGTTATATGGTTATTTACCTACGCGTGTTCTTAGAATGATCCTAAACCCTTTTTAATTGGATTTCTATCTGTTAATTATTTTAATGTATCTCTACACCAATACTCACAAGTTCAATTCTAGCGGGATTTCTATCTGTTAATTATTTAGATGTATCTCTACACCAATACTCAACAAGTTCAACCCTAGTGGGATTTCTATCTGTTAATTATTTTAATGTATCTCTACACCAATACTCAACAAGTTAAATCCTAGCGGGATTATATCTGTTAATTATTTTAATGTATCTCTACACCAATACTCAACAAGTTAAATCCTAGCGGGATTTCTATCTGTTAATTATTTTAACCTCTCTGGGATCGTTTGGGACGCTAGCGTCCCACCTCGCCAACAGCCAGTGAAATTGCAGGGCACCAAATTCAAAACAACAGAAATCTCATAGTTAAAATTCCTCAACCATACAAGTGTTTTACACCATTTTAAAGATAAACGTCTCGTTAATCCAACCCCAGTGTCCGATTTCAAAAACGCTTTTCGGCGAAAGCAGAACATATCATTATGTTAGGTCAGCAACTAGTCACAGAAAGCATTCAGCCATTTTCCAACCAAAGAGAGGTGTCACAAAAAGCAGAAATATAGATCAAATGAATCACTAACCTTTGACGATCTTCATCAGATGACACTCCCAGGACTCAATGTTACACAATACATGTATGTTTTGATGATAACAATCACTATAGCTTTGACAAATTCCCCCTAGGTTGTAAAGCTAGGGTAATAGAGTAGTAGAAAATTAGGCAAAGTCCCAGATTCCTGCAAAGTACTTTCTAAAGTCAACCAACATGTGAACAGTCTTCATAACCCCCTCTACACACACACACACACACGCACGCACGCACGCACGCACACACACACACACACACACAGTTTTATCACTTTTCTACCAGCCTTGGCAGTTTCTCGCCCTTCTCTCCTCTCCTCCCTAGGTTAGAGAGGCCTTGGAAGGGCCCTCCTGTTGTCAGTTTTTTCAGAGTTATCATGTGTACTCTGCCAGCCTCTGTTTTCTCAACCATACTTTTCTCCCTCTTAACTTGTCCCACACATGCATTATTGGAATATAATTATAATTATAATACATTTCACATAGTCTTACGCATTTCAGGGTGGAATTCTTTAGTCATTACTTTAAACATATAAATTCCCTTATCAACTACTGAATAGCCTTCTCTCTATAAGACTATGGGTACCATTTTATGTTGCTCACCTTGATTACATTTTTTTATCATTTATTTTACATTTTTACACAGATTAATTTAAATTGACTTACTGAAATCAGTTACCGTCCCTCAATTGTTCGCGGATGTCATGTGGAGTAATAGAGTAATAGAGTCATAGAGTAATACAGTAGTAGAGTAGTAGAGTAGTAGAGTAGTAGAGTAATATAGTAGTAGAGTAGTAGAGTAGTAGAGTAATATAGTAGTAGAGTAATAGAGTAATATAGTAGTAGAGTAGTAGAGTAATATAGTAGTAGAGTAATAGAGTAATATAGTAGTAGAGTAATAGAGTACTAGAGTTATATAGTAGTAGAGTAGTAGAGTAATAGTTGTAGAGTAGTAGAGTAATATAGTAGTAGAGTAGTAGAGTAATATAGTAGTAGAGTAGTAGAGTAGTAGAGTAGTAGAGTAATATAGTAGTAGAGTAGTAGAGTAATATAGTAGTAGAGTAGTAGAGTAATATAGTAGTAGAGTAGTAGAGTAATATAGTAGTAGAGTAATAGAGTAGTAGAGTAATATAGTAGTAGAGTAGTAGAGTAATAGAGTAGTAGAGTAATATAGTAGTAGAGTAGTAGAGTAATATAGTAGTAGAGTAATAGAGTAGTAGAGTAATATAGTAGTAGAGTAGTAGAGTAATATAGTAGTAGAGTAATATAGTAGTAGAGTAATAGAGTAGTAGAGTAATATAGTAGTAGAGTAATAGAGTAGTAGAGTAATATAGTAGTAGAGTAATAGAGTAGTAGAGTAATAGAGTAGTAGAGTAATATAGTAGTAGAGTAGTAGAGTAATATAGTAGTAGAGTAGTAGAGTAATATAGTAGTAGAGTAATAGAGTAGTAGAGTAGAGTACTGTAGCAGGGGAGTAGAGTAGTAGAGGAGAGGAGTTGAATATAGTAGAGTAGTAGAGTAGAGTAGAGGAGTTGAATATAGTAGAGTAGAGTAGAGTAGAGGAGTTGAATATAGTAGAGTAGAGTAGATGAGTTTAGAATAAGAGGGTAGGTTGGTAGATTAGTAGAGTAGAGTAGTGAAGTAGAGTAGAGTATAGTAGAGAGGTAGAGTATAATATAATAAATCAGTTTAGAGTACAGTAGTAGAGTAGTAGAGTAATAGAGTAGTATATTAGTAGAACAGAGTGGAGTAGTAGATTAGTAGTAGTAGTAGTAGAGCAGTAGTAGTAGAGTCATAGATTAGTAGAGTACAGTACAATACTACAGTAGTAGAATAGAGTAGTAGAGTTGTATAGTAGTAGAGTAGAGTACAGTAGTACAGTAGTAGAATAGAGTAGTATAGTTGTAGAGTATATTAGTAGAGCAGAGTTGTATAGTAGTAGAGACATAGAGTAGTAGGGTTGAGCACAGTAGTAGAGTAGTAGAGTAATATAGTAGAGCAGAAGAATAGAATAGAGTAAGGTACTAGAGTAGTAGAGTAGTGTGGAGTAGAGTGGTAGAGTAGCAGGGTATAGTTGTAGAGTGGAGTAGAATAGTATAGTAGACTAAAGTAATGTTGTATAGTAATAGAGTAGTGGAGTCGAGTAATATTGAATGGTAGTTTAGTAAAGTAGAGTAGCAGAATAGAGTAAAGTAGTGGAGTAGAGTAGAGTAGTAGAGTAGAGTAGGGTAGTAGCCTAGAGTAGTAGAGTAGAGTAGAGTAGAGTAGAGTAGAGTAGAGTAGTAGTAGAATAGAGTAGTGGAGTAGAGTAGATTAATAGAATAGATTAGTAGAGTAGAGTAGAGTAGAGTAGAGTAGAGTAGAGTAGAGTAGTAGAACAGAGTAGTACAGTTGAGTCGAGTAGAGTATTAGAGTAGAGTTGAGTTGAGTAGTAGAATAGAGTGTTGGAGTAGAGTAGAGTAGTATAATAGAGTTGAGTAGTAGAATAGAGTAGAGTAGTAGAGTAGAGTAGATTAGTAGAGTAGAGTAGAGTAGTAGAGTAGAGAACTGAATCGGGGTCTTTACTTACTGTTGTGAGTTAGAATAGCAGAATACACAAGGTGCAATTTCGACATTTGGTTGTGCATCAGCAGTTTTCCTCTTGCTATGTCAATCACTGACAGACAGTCATTTAGGTATGTATGTGGGAACACAGACCAGCAAGCAAATGCAGCCCCTCATGATGAGTTCAGATATTTTTGTGGGCCACACCCCCATCAATGTACAGTACCAGTGAAAAATGTGTACACACCTACTAATTTTTCCTTATTTTTACTCTTTTCTACATTGTAGAATAATAGTGAAGACATCAAAACTATGAAATAACACATAGAATCATGTAGTAACTCCCCAAAAAATGAAATGTATTTTATATTTGAGATTCTTCAAATAGCCACCCTTTGCCTTGATGACAGCTTTATACACTCTTGGCATTCTCTCAACCAGCTTCATGAGGTAGTCACCTGGAATGCATTTCAATTAACTTCTTAACAGGTGTGCCTTCTTAAAGGTTCATTTGTTGAATTTCTTTCCTTCTTCATGCGTTTGAGCCTATCGGTTGTGTTGTGGCAAGGTAGGGGTGGCATTCAGAAGATGGCTATTTGGTTAAAGACCAAGTCCATATTTTGCACAGCTCAAATAAGCAAAGATAAACGACAATCCATCATTACTTTAAGACATTGTCAGTCAATGTGGAAAATTTCTAGAACTTTTAAAGTTTCTTCAAGTGCTGTCGCAAAAACCATCAAGCACTATGATGAAACTGGCTCCCATGAGGACCGCCACAGGAAAAGAAGACCCAGAGTTACCTCTGCTGCAGAGGATAAATTCATTAGATTTACCAGCCTCAGAAATTGCAGCCCAAATAAATGCTTCACAGAGTTCAAGTAACAGACACATCTCAACATCAACTGTTCAGAGGAGACTGTGTGAATCAGGCCTTCATGGTCGAATTGCTGCAAAGAAACCACTACTAAAGGACACCAATAGACTTGCCTGGGCCAAGAAACATGAGCAATAGACATTAGACTGGTGGAAACTTGAGATTTTTGGTTCCAACCGCCATGTCTTTGTGAGACTCAGAGTAGGTGAATAGATTATCTCCGTATGTGAGATTCCTACCATAAAGCATGGAGGAGGAGGTGTGATGCTGTGGGGGTGCTTTTCTGGTGATACTGTCTGTGATTTATTTAGAATTCAAGTCACACTTGACCAGCATGGCTACCACAGCATTCTGCAACAATACGCTATCCCATCTGGTTGGTGCTTATTGAGACAATCATTTGTTTTTCAACAGGACAATGACCCAACACACCTCCAGGCTGTCTAAGGACTATTTGACCAAGAAGGAGAGTGATGGAGTGCTGCATCAGATGACCTGGCTTCCACAATCACCAGACCTCAACCCAATTGAGATGGTTTGGGATGAGTTGGACCGCAGAGTGAAGGAAAAGCAGCCAACAAGTGCTCAGTATCTGTGGAAACTCATTCAAGACCGTAGGAAAAGCCTTCCAGATGAAGCTGGTTGAGAGATTGCCAAGAGTGTGCAAAGCTGTCATCAAGGCAAAGGGTGGCTATTTGAAGAATCTCAAATATAAAATATATGTTGATTTGTTTAACATTTTTGTTGGTTACTACATGATTCCATGTGTCATTTAATAGTTTTGATGTCTTCACTATTATTCTACAATGTAGAAAATAGTAACAATAATAAATACAAACCCTTGAATGAGTAGATGTGTCCAGACTTTTGACTGGTACTGTAGTCTAACAGACTCTGTCCAAGGTGCCCTCACACCTCTGGTGCACATGTCTGCTTTGACTATGACAGATACATTGGAGTATTTTAGAGGAATAAGACTGGAGCCTTGAATCAATACGCAGTTTAGTGAATCAATACACTGTTTAGTGAAACACAAAGCTTGGCCGCCCGACTAGAATGACACAGGTTAAATAGAAGGACCTTGTCATGTGCTGCTTCGTGGGCTAGGATTGTTCTATATCCTGGTAAGATAAAAGGTGCTTTTCTCACAGGATACAAAATAGGAGGCGTATTATGAAGACAGACAGTACGCCTTTGTATTGTTCTAACGTTGACTGAAGGTTCATGCTGTAATGGAAACTTCAATGATGTGTTCCATCAAACTGTTTCTATTTAAAGTCGAAACTTGTCTCCTCTCCCATTTTGACAAAAAGGGGATACGCATAACAACTGTTTAACTTTAATGGTGGGGGCGAGAAGACATGTCCGTATTCATGTGACCTTGAACTGTCAGAACAAACTTCTCTGAAAAAAAACCTGATATGACATTATGTCCCATGTTATTCTGTGAATGTATTTCAATCAACACCAAATTAAAGACTTTGGGGTGGTGACAGTCAGTCATGACACTGTGCATTATTACATTGCCGTAAATCTCCGGCTCTGAAATTAAAGGGTCTTAAGTAGATATTTACCGTGAAGCCATTTTCTGACTAGAGGGTAAAAGGCCTTTTCTCAATTGGATTCGCTCAACTCCTGCGTCCTCTCTCCTCTATCGTCTCTCGCCTCCTCTTGAAAAGGTCAAAGGTAATCGAGGAGAAGCGTCGAGGAGAGTGAACTTGGACGAAAATGCGCTTGTATGAAATGAGGCTTTCCTCCACTCGCGTCATCAGGTAAATTACGTTTACAGGGGTGGATCACAAAATAAACACGTAAAGTGACCAAAACAAATCAAATTAGTTTAGCATTTATATAGATGAAACGGTACGTAGCATATTATTTTTAAATGTCTCCATGGTTTTCTCCTCCCTCAAAACAATAGCTGATTCCAAGGGGGTGTGGCAGATAGGGGAGGACACTCTTCCAGCTTCGCCCCACTAAGGAATTTACATCTCATCAGTGACTTATCGGTTTCTGGGTCACGGAGGAGAGAGGGCGGAGGAGAGAGGGAGACAGACTTTTGCCTAAATTAGAAAAGGCCTATGTTTGATTTAATGACTGTCTTTCACTGAAAAGTCATCTGGGTAATCGTGAAGAAAACATTGTCTAATTCATGTGAAACCAGACAGTGGCAACGTAGAGGGAAATTAGTAGATGCAGTGTGTTCACAGATGGCAAGTGAATCACACATCTCTATGACTGGTCTAAGTACTAAGACCTTCTGAATGGTTCATCACTCTAATGGAGTGGTACTCATCCCCATACACCCTCGTGGTATGACTCATTCGCCTAGAGAAGTACTTCGTATTACTGCTACTTTTAAGTACTTTTAAAAAGCTTTTACCCTTTTACTTATTAAGTCTTAGTTTTACTCCTACACACTAATATCTGTAGGAAGGCGAGTCTCTCGCAAACGTTTGCGAGTCTCTCGCAAACGTGCTGGTTGTTTTGTTGTAGGACGCCCACAAGCCTCACAACACTCGTCTGAATGTCCCCAGTACCAGTTTAAAACATTTGATGGAAGTACAATATATATGGAGATTGTTTAGTGGCAAAAATAAAGGGTCAAATAAATGTGGGAAAACGTTTTTTTTAAAACAATCCGGAGCTTTCTTTTTTCTCTCAGATATAGAACAGACACATCAGAACAAACTTCCTTTAGATTTTTTGGGGGGGAGACTATCTGTTGTTCCATGTGTTTGTATGGGCTAATAGTAGTAAGGCCAAATTAAATGTTTCATTACATTTAAAAATATATGTATTTTAATACTTCAAAATTCAAAATCAAAAAGCTAAATGATCCTTGGTATGTGTAAAACAATTCAAACTTCTTTAAACCTTTTCATTTCCTTGAATCCAGCAAATAAACATGGCTGCTTTCCCTCAAACCCAATTAAACGCTGCGCTCCCTCAACCCCAATCATACGCTGCTCTCTCTCCTGTCTCCCTCCCATTGAACACAGTTCTCCCTCCCTCCACGCTCCCATTTAACGCTGCCCTCCCTCCCTCTTCACTCCCATTGGACGCCACCCTCCCTCCTGCCCCCCTCCCATTGACTGGCCAGTGACTTTGAGAATCTGGCAGTAGCTCCCCACTAGAAGTGTTAACGGCAATTAAACACATGGCGCCACTTTGTCAGTCTGCAGCTGAGGTGACACATGAAGGATAACAGACTCCCGTTACCTTCAGCTTTCATCTGACACGGATTAAATGGCACTAGACTCTTGGTTTTCCTGACATTTGTCAGAAATCGATTGCAATTGAATCACTCAGAGAGGCGCTATCAGCCATGCGTACCCTAGCTGTTTCCATGTTAACTGGACAAAGAATTGAGCACTTTTGTAAAAATCTGTCGCCTGATACTGGGCTATAAGTAACTATACAGGCTAATCATCATTAAGCAGGACAGAGAGACTAGCACTGACAGTAGAAGGCAGGAAAGACTAGCACTGACAGTAGAAGGCAGGAGAGACTAGCACTGACAGTAAAAGGCAGGAGAGACTAGCACTGACAGTAGAAGGCAGGAGAGACTAGCACTGACAGTAAAAGGCAGGAGAGACTAGCACTGACAGTAGAAGGCAGGAGAGGCTAGCACTGACAGTAGAAGGCAGGAGAGACTAGCACTGACAGTAGAAGGCAGGAGAGGCTAGCACTGACAGTAGAAGGCAGGAGAGGCTAGCACTGACAGTAGAAGGCAGGAGAGACTAGCACTGACAGTAGAAGGCAGGAGAGACTAGCGCTGACAGTAGAAGGCAGGAGAGACTAGCACTGACAGTAGAAGGCAGGAGAGACTAGCACTGACAGTAAAAGACAGGAGAGGCTAGCACTGACAGTAAAAGGCAGGAGAGACTAGCACTGACAGTAAAAGGCAGTTGAGGTATATTAAACCTTTATTTGATATACTCAGATGAACATTATTAGCATGTTTTAACCCCTCCTATTTAAATGGTAGATTATCAGACACGAAACAACAAGGTCTGATTTCATTATTACTGAAACAGGACCCATGCGGTCAATATAAAGATCCAGTCCATTTAAACAAAACTGGAGGCGCCTTGAACTACTTCAGTGTTGTGATGCAAACATTATTGCAAAATGTATGGCGCATAGAATTAAAATGCTATTGTTGGATACTATTCATCTTAATCAGACAGGTTTTTTACATGGACGATACATTGGAGATAATATAAGACAAGTATTGGAAACAATAGATCATTATGAAAAACCTGGGAATCCAGGCCTGGTTTTCATAGTTGACTTTGATAAGGCTTTTGATAAAGTACGACTGGAATTTATATTTGGAGAATCTCTTGTAAAATGGGTTAAAGTTATGTATAACTTGTGTGTCAACCCTGTGTGTCAAGGAGTAAGTCATGGTTCTCAGACATTATTAAACTGTCAAGAGGAGTAAAAACAAAGGTGTCATTTTACCCTGATGGTTCATGTTTTCTTTTAAATCCACAATTGAAATCCCTCCACAGCCTCATAGAGGATCTAGAAACATGTTCTAACCTCTCTGGATTTACAACCAAACTGTGATCAGTGGACTACATTACGTATTGGATCACTAAAAAAATACAACTTTAACATTACTGTGTAGTTTACCAATAAAATGGTGTGAAGGGTGAAGTGGACATACTCACATTTCATATCCCCAAAATAAACAAATAATCTCACTACAATAGATTTTAATAGAAAGTTAGCAAAAACAGATGAGATCATGCTACCATGGAAAGGGAAATAACTATCTATTTGTGGAAAAAAATCCCCCTAATGAACTAATGAGTCATATCCCAGTTTACCTACAGTATTTACTTATGACCCTGCCTAGGGCTAACGACTTGTTTTTTTAAATTACATGAGCAAAAAAAAGATTAAATTTCATTTGGAACGGTAAACCAGACAAAATTAAACGGGCCTATTTATATAATGAACATGAATTCAGAGGGAAGAAATTATGAAATATTAAAGCATTAGACCTCTCACTAAAGGCTTCAGTCATACAAAAGCTATACTTAAATCCGAACTGGTTCTCTAACAGAGTAAGAATGGCTCACCCCATGTTCAAGAATGATATTTTTCCTATTATTCAGATTACAACCTCTCACTATTATTTGAAAATGAAATAATCTCCAAAAATATATTCATTTTATTATTCATTTCTTATTATTCTATTTTTAAAAGAAGTCATAGAAGGTTGGTTGCAATTTCAGTTTAATCCACCAGAAAAAAATGTGAACAAATATTGTTGTTAAACTCAAATATACTAATTCATAAAAAATCGTTATTATTATTATTATCATTATTTTAGGAAAAAAATGTTTTAAAACGATATAACCCATGTAAATGATATCATAAATAGGACTGGTGGAGTTATGTCACACATGCAGATAACAAAAAATATATTGAAATGTGTACTCTATCCAAAATTACAACCAACAAATTGCAGCATTTCTGCAAAAATGGAAGAGGGAGAAGGAAAGGAACTTGTTTGTTGGCCCTGCATTAAAGACCAAAACTGGTTAAGGAAAATTATGATATGTAAAAAAGTATACCTGTTTCATTTAATGACCAACAAATTGACAGCTGTGCCATACAGATTGCAAAATAGTTGAGAAGAGACTTTCAATGTACCGATTCCATGGCACATGTTTTTTGGACTGATGTACAAAACGACGCTGGATTCAAAACGTAGAGTTTTTCAATTTATATTATTATACAAAATTCTTGCAACCAATAGAATGTTATATACTGTATATGGGGGGGGATACAACCTTCCCAGCTCTGCAGATTTTGCTGCGAAGAGACAGAATCATTACTGCCCATGTTTTTGATCGCAAGGTCAGGAATGGTTGAAGAATTGCAACATTTACCTGGAGCTAACTCTGCAAATAGCACTGCTGGGTGATTTAAAAAGTCATAGTCAATAGATTAATAATATAATAATACTCTTAGCAAAAAATGGTATCTTTAATTTACAATCTGTAGAAACTGTGAGAATAGAAAGGTTCAGAACTTCTGTGAAACATCACAGCAGAGTTGAAAAATATCTGGCAAATAGAAAACAAAACTGGACGGTGTTCAGAGATAGATGGGAAGGGTTGAGTGGAGCTGAAGGGTGGGACTGGACGGTGTTCAGAGATAGATGGGAAGGGTTGAGTGGAGCTGAAGGGTGGGACTGGACGGTGTTCAAAGATAGATGGGAAGGGTTGAGTGGAGCTGAAGGGTGGGACTGGACGGTGTTCAGAGATAGATGGGAAGGGTTGATTGGAGCTGAAGGGTGGGACTGGACGGTGTTCAGAGATAGATGGGAAGGGTTGAGTGGAGCTGAAGGGTGGGACTGGACGGTGTTCAGAGATAGATGGGAAGGGTTGAGTGGAGCTGAAGGGTGGGACTAAAAATAACCAAAAAACAACATAACTAACGTAAAATATACTGCGTCCGTAAAATGTATATAGTATGCATAAACTGGAAGTAGAAGACTAAGTGTTGTTGTCTATTAGTTTACTCCAATTAGGGGAGGGGTTAGGGGAAAATAAATATATGCACTACCGGTCAAAGGTTGTAGAACATCTACTCATTCAAGGGTTTTTCTTTATTTTTACAATTTTCTACATTGTAGAATAATAGTGAAGACATCAAAAATTTGAAATAACACATGGAACATATTTGTACCTTGTCAGCTCAGGGGTTTGAACTTGCAACCTTCCGGTTACTAGTCCAACGCTCTAACCACTAGGCTACCCTGCCGCCCCATATGCTGAGGACTTGTTGGCTGCTTTTCCTTCACTCTGCAGTCAGACTCATCCCAAACCATCTAAATTTTCGTTGAGTTTGTGGGATTGTGGAGTCCAGGTCATCTGATGCAACACTCCATCACTCTCCTTCTTGGTAAAATAGTGCTTACACAGCCTGGAGGTGTGTTGGATCATTGCCCTGTTGAAAAACAAATGATAGTCCCACTAAGCCCAAACCAGATAGGATGGCGTATTGCTGCAGAATTCTGTGGTAGCCATGCTGGTGAAATGTGCCTTGATTCTAAATAAATCACAAACAGTGTCAACAGCAAAGCAACCCCACACCATAACACCTCCTCCTCCATGCTTTATGGTGGGAAATATACATCTGAGACCATCCGTTCACCCCCACCGTGTCTCACAAAGACACAGCGGTTGGAACCAAAGATCTCCAATTTGGACTCCAGACCAAAGGACACATTTCCATTGGTCTAATGTCTATTGCTCATGTTTTTTGGCCCAAGCAAGTCTCTTCTTATTATTAGTTTTCTTTAGTAGTGGTTTCTTTGCAGCAATTCGACCATGAAGGCCTGATTCACGCAGTCTCCTCTGAACAGTTGATTTTGAGATGTGTCTGTTACTTGAACCCTGTGAAGCATTTATTTGGGCTGCAATTTCTGAGGCTGGTAAATCTAATGAACTTATCCTCTGCAGTAGAGGTAACTCTGGGTCTTCCTTTTCTGTGGTGGTCCTCATGAGAGCCAGTTTCATCATAGGGCTTGATGGTTTTTGCGACCGCAATTTTCCACATTGACTGACCTTTACGTCTTAAAGTAATAATGGACTGTCATTTCTCTTTGCTTATTTGAGCTGTTCTTTCCATAATATGGACTTGGTCTTTACCAAATAGGGCCATCTTCTGTATACCACCTCTACCTTGTCACAACACAACTGTTTGGCTCAAATGCATTAAGAAGGAAAGACATTCCACAAATTCACTTTTAAGAAGGCACTCCTGTTATTTGAAATGCATTCCAGGTGACTACCTCATGAAGCTGGTTGAGAGAAAGCCAAGCGTGTATACAGCTGCCATCAAGGCAAAGGGTGGCTATTTGAAAAATCTCAAATGTATAATATACTTCATTTTCTTTTGGTTACACCATGATTCCAGGTGTGTTATTCCACAGTTTTGATGTCTTCACTACTATTCTACAATGTAGAACATTTTAAAAATAAAGAAAACCCTTGGTGTTCTAAAACGTTTGACCAGTCGTGTATATTTACCCAAAAATAAATGGGGGACTGGAAATGATGCAGATAATTACATTGATAGAAGCCACCATCTATCTGCACTGTTAAGGCTGATCTACCCCAGGCTGTATCACAACCAGCCGTGATTGGGAGTCCCGTAGGGCGCCGCACAATTTGCCCCAGCGTCTTCCGGGTTTGGCCGTCATTGTAAATAAGAATTTGTTCTTAACTGACTTGCCTAGTTAAATAAAGTTTGAATAAAAATGTAATTAAAATAAATACCAACCCCCCTAAAAAAAACAACAACATCTAAATCAAAACCTTACAAGGCAGTACCAGAGAGTTGATAATACATTAAGCCGAGTTCATTTGCCAGTGAATAATGTCCTGTTCAACTGTTTTCATTCCCATTCTCTCCCCACTAGAACGTAACGCATCATCTATTTTTGGCAACCTTTGTCTCCTCTTTCACACACTCTCTGATGTAATTATCCCCTTATCGTTTGAATGTACAATTAAACATGCGATACTATACAGACTCACCTTTTCATCCTGGCTGTTACATACTAGGGACTGTAGGTCCACATGAATATAATGTTCACGCATAGATACATATTTCATTGAAATATTAAATGTGCCATGGCAGCCAGAACTCATGTTAATGAGGTGAGTGAAAATTACCCACCAAAAGAAAGAGCCTTGTTCCTAGGTTTTTATGTAGAGAGCATAACCAGTACTGCTGCTGTACAGCTGTCTGAGAGTTCTCTTGCCATAAAATATTACTCTGCGTAATCTGCCATAAAATGTTACTCTGTGTAAATGCCTAACGCTGTACAACAACAAAAAGTGAGATGTGAATATTAAAGTAGCTCCCTAACATCTTGGATTGTGCATGGTCTGATAAACATGAAATAAATATCTATGCTGTTTACGTGGGCTCAGTCTGTTTTCCTGTTTTATAACAACATCCACGTGGGAGTAGACAAGGGGAGGTGAAGGAGACGGTCAGTTGACTGAGGTCAGTTGACTGAGTATCACCGGAGCATGACTGAGTATCACCAGAGCATGACTGAGTATCACCAGAGCGTGACTGAGTATCACCGGAGAGAGATGACAACATAACACCATGCTGCACCAAATACACACACACACGTGTAAACACACACACACACACACACACACACACACACACACTGCATAAACTTTTCTGTCTAAGCCAAGAAAACAACCAACATCAACAAGATAAATTGTTATCTGTCTAAGATTTAAGGAAATAGGATTTAACCAGAAAACAGGCAAAGAAACAGACACCTTTTTAACACAATCAATTCATTCTTAATGTAACCCATTGGTGTCGTCTGAACTTCCCTCCGAGCTTCCTATTAGTGCTGGTGTTAAATGGTGGTATTGTGGAGTCCACAGGTTCAGATGGAGAGCAAATGCTGTCGAAAAAAGACATGGTGTTTGTTACCGTGGCAACGTCATAAAGACCTGCGTTTGAATGCTGGGAGCTGTAATCACAGGCCTGTTGTGTGCTGTCCCTAATGCTTCCATCCAGAGCTCTTCTGGAAATTAAAGGGCCACTGCCAACTAAAACTAGTCTCACAGCGCACTGTGGTCACATCCGTTTTTCCATCTTCTAGCCAACTCGCTCCTCTTTCAGGAGTCACCAATCAACAGTTGTCATTTATATCACTGTAGTACATAGTGCCACCACAATGAATGGTGCTGATTTTCTACAGGAGCAACAGATTGTTATAGTTTCTATGCCAATTAAGTGTATTTCTCTGCTCTGAGAAACAGCTAGACAGATTATTGTAGTATAGCTACTGAATCTGCTTCCAATACGTTCTCTGACCAGACATGTTTAGCCTTCGTTGAAATCCCATTGGGTACAAGACTCCATTCAGGGGTAATATTTTACTAACCACAATGTCACTGCTTCTTTAAATGTACCACAGTGTTCCAATTGTGTTTTGTAAATCATTGTGTGTCAGGCTACACTCAAATTCAAACCATAAAGATGAATATCACTCTACATCTGTCTCAAAGTTTTGGGGATCTTTTAAACTGTTTCCTACTAAATTATGTATGAAAGTGTGTATTTTTTATTTATTTATTTTTGTTGTTTTTTGATCTCTCTACCAGAGACAAAATGTCTTAATTGGGCATTAGAGTCATGTCAGCGTGAACAGCGATAATGTGACTGTAATACTAAATTAAGGTAAAGGGAATGTCTACCGCTATCTCTGCACATGCAGACGCTACACAGCAAATTACTTCAGCAAACATCGTGACTGTATCTCTCTCACACATCACTAACAAGCCCGGAGTAAGAAGGGAACAGAACAGAAATTCAAGACAAAACACTTTTTTAATGGTTTTACCATTATTTAACTAGGCAAGTCAGTTTTTATTTTATTTGTTATTTTATTTTTTATTTCACCTTTATTTAACCAGGTAGGCCAGTTGAGAACACCTTTATTTAACCAGGTAGGCTAGTTGAGAACACCTTTATTTAACCAGGTAGGCTAGTTGAGAACACCTTTATTTAACCAGGTAGGCTAGTTGAGAACACCTTTATTTAACCAGGTAGGCTAGTTGAGAACACCTTTATTTAAC
>NC_092149.1:82462648-82515148 GCF_045791955.1 Oncorhynchus clarkii lewisi
TGTTATTGTTATAAAAACAAACACCAGGCATCTGTTTGGAACAAATTCATAATTACTGCAAGCTCTCTATGTGGTCTCTGTTTGGTTATGTTTCTCATAGGAACCCCACTAGGAGAATAGTCTATGGCATATGAGCCTTCATCACTGGCGTACAGCTCTCACTATCACACAGTGCTGGCCACTTTCTTGCGGCTCTACATGATTCGGCTCTATGTAACAGTACATAACATTTGTTTAACAGAATAGCCCTCAGCGACAGAGACACACGGAAGCTCGGGGTTCTCAGACCACGTGAGCCCTCATTGGTATTTGGTATTTTATTAGGATCCCCATTAGCTGTTGCAAAAGCCGCAGCTACTCTTCCTGATTGTGAGTCATCAGTCACTTTCCAAGTAATTTATTTGTGACTGCTTTATTGTGGACAGCGCTGTGTTCCCAGGCGGAGGTACAGAGTGCGCTCAGGGTCATGGAAGACTTGATAATATATTAAATCTGTCTCAAGCCATGCCTCATGGTGCCTCATGTAGTGTAGTGCAACGTCTTCCCTTCCCCATCGGATGTACATGATTTATCTGTGTAGTATCTGCCTCAAAGGAAAAACAAACAACACACACACACACACACACACACACAGGTGTGCGTGCACAAGGACACGGACACACACACACACACACACACGTGTAATAATGAATATTCAATCAAATCATTAAAAATGGTGTGTAAACACTACATTAACGCATGCTGTAAATCAAGCTAATGGTTTGCTTATGATGTTGCAACAAACACCAATGGTAATGTATTCACAGATTGTAGAGGGATGGCAGGGTTCTGTTCATGCTAAGGGCCCTCGATATGCACTGAGTACAAATCCCTGAAGCCCACAGAAACACAAATGTTATTACACATCAACCAGACCCAAATTACGATGCGCCACAATACATTTTTTTTTTTAAATTTTATGGTTTTAAAATGCAGCATGAAATCTGGGTTTCGTTGCCTGGCTGCTTTCATCTCATGTGAATAACGATGGATAGCCACCAAAACCTATATTTTTTCACTTTATAAATTTATTTTAACAATTTGGCACCACTTTAACTAAAATACAAAACAAAAATGCAATCAAAACCTGTATTATTAATGAATATGATTTGTTTTTTTAGGTTTCCTGACAATGCAAAAAGTTTCACCTTTTTGTTTGTTGATATTTATTTGTCAATAAAAAACATACACATGGTAGTTATAAAATGATAGTTATAAAATGTTAGATACTTGAATAACAAGGAAGGAATAGAGTAACACATGATATAACACATGGTTATTCTAGCTGCCCGGAACACGATCTGGCTTCATAAATGCAAAGGTTTAGGGTGAAATGAAGATGATGAGGCAGGTGCACCTCACCAGTAGTAACTACCAATTATGAATAATCCAGCCCCCAAAAAATCTAATCACATGCAAATAATCATATTTGTCACATGCCGAATACAACAAGTGTAGACATTACCGTGAAATGCTTACTTACAAGCCCTTAACCAACAGTGCAGTTCAAGAAGAGTTAAGAAAATATTTACCAAATAAACAAAAGTTAAAAGATAATGGAATGTAACACAATAAAATAACAATAACCAAGCTTCCTGGATGGCAGCAAGCTTCCCTTCTCTCCCTTCTGTAGAGTCTTAGAGTCAGATGCCGAGCAGTTGCCATACCAGGCGGTGATGCAATTGGTCTGGATGCTCTCGATGGTGCAGCTGTATAACTTTTTGAGGATCTGGGGACCTCCCAGATGTTATTGCGAGTGTAGTGAAATGCTTATGCTACTAGATCCGACAATGCAGCAGTATCTAACAGGTCATCTCTAACAATTCCACAACCTAACCTAATATCTAGTACACGCAATCTAGTAAAGGAATGGGATGAGAATATATAAGTATAAAATATATGGTTGAGCAGTGACAGAGTGACTAAGATGCTAAGATGACTAAGAATAGATTGTAAAGAATAGATAGTGAAGGATACAGTATCCATTATATACATATGAGATGAGTAATGCGAGATTTGTAAACATTCTTAAAGTGGCATTATTAAAGTGACTAGTGTTCCATTTATTAAATTGGCCAATGATATCAAGTCTGTGTATATAGGGCAGCCGCCTCTCTGTGCTAGTGGTGGCTGTTTAACAATCTGATGGCCTTGAGATAGATTGAAGCTGTTTTTCAATATCTCTGTCCCAGCTTTGATGCACCTGTGCTGACCTCTCCTTCTGGATGGTAGCGCGGTGAACAGGTAGTAGCTCAGGTGGTTAATATGCTTGATGATCTTTTTTGCCTTCCTGTGACATCGGGTGTTGTAGGTATCCTGGAGGGCAGGTATTTCGCTCCCGGTAATGATTTGTGCAGACCACATCACCCTCTGGAGAGCCATGCGGTTGTGGGCGGTGCAGTTGCCGTACCAGGCGGTGAAACAGCCCGACAGCATGTTCTCAATTGTGTACCTGTAAAAGATAGTTAGGGTTTTCGGTGACAAGCCCAATTTTTGCATCCTCCTGAAATTGAGGAGGCGCTGTTGCGCCTTCTTAACCACACTGTCTGTGTAGTGTGGTCTGAAAACTTGATGATTGAGTTGGAAGCGTGTATGGCCAAACAGCCATGGGTGAACAGGGAGTACAGGAGAGGGCTGAGAACGCACCCTTGTGGGGCCCCAGTGTTGAGGTTCACCGGAGTGGAGATGTTGTTTCCAACTTCACCACCTGGGGACGGCCCGTCAGGAAGTCCAGGACCCAGTTGCACAGGGCGGGGTCGAGACCCAGGGTCTCAAGATTAATGATGAGTTTGGAGGGTACTATGATGTTGAATTTTTATTTAAAAAATATGTATTTCACCTTTATTTAACCAGGTAGGCCAGTTGAGAACAAGTTTTCATTTACAACTGCGACCTGGCCAAGATAAAGCAAAGTAGTGTGAACAGACAACAACACAGAGGTGCACATGGGATAAACAAAAGTACAGTCAATAACACAATAGGAAAATCTATATACAGTGTGTGCAAATGGAGTAAGGACGTAAGGCAATAAATAGGCCAATACTAGCGAAGTAATTACAATTTAGCAAATTAGCATTGGAATGATAGACGTGCACGTAGAAATACTGGTGTGCAAAAGAGGGAAAAATAAAAACAGTATGGGGATGAAGTAGTTGGATGGGCAATCTACAGATGGGCTGTGTACAGCTGCAGCGATCGGTCAGCTGCTCAGATAGCTGGTGTTCAGATAGTTAGTGAGGGAAATATAAGTCTCCAACTTCAGCAATTGTTGCAATTCGTTCCAGTCATTGGCAGAAGAGAACTGGAAGGAAAGGCGGCCAAAGGAGGTGTTGCCTTTGGGGATGACCAGTGAGATATACCTGCTGGAGCGCGTGCTACGGATGGATGTTGTTATGGTGACCAGTGAGCTGAGATAAGGCGGAGCTTTACCTAACAAAGACTTATAGATGACCTGGAGCCTGTGGGTCTGGCGACGAATATATAGCGAGGGCCGACAAGAGCATACAGGTCGCAGTGGTGGGTGTTATATGGGGCTTTGGTGACAAAACGGATGGCAGTTTGCTGAGTAGAGTGTTGAAGGCTATTTTGTAGATGACATCGCCGAAGTCGGGGATCGGTAGGATAGTCAGTTTTACAAGCGCATGTTTGGCGGCGTGAGTGAAGGAGGCCGATTCTAGATTTAATTTTGGATTGGAGATGCTTAATGTGAGTCTGGAAGGAGAGTTTACAGTCTAGCCAGACACCTAGGTATTTGTAGTTTTCCACATATTCTAAGTCAGAACCGTCCAGTGGTATTGCTAGTTGGGCGGGTGGGTGGGGGCTGCGATCGATTGAAGAGCATGGATTTGGTTTTACTAGCATCTAAGAGCAGTTGGAGGTCACGGAGGGAGTGTTGTATGGCATTGAAGCTTGTTTGGAGGTTTGTTAACACAGTGTCCAAAGAAGGGCCAGATGTATACAGGATGGTGTCATCTGCATAGAGGTGGATCAAGGAATCACCCGCAGCAAGAGCGACATCATTGATATATACAGAGAAAAGAGTCGGCCCGAGAATTGAACCCTGTGGTGTCCCCATAGAGACTGCCAGAGGTCTGGACAACAGGCCCTCCGATTTGACACATGGAACTCTGTTTGAGAAGTAGTTTGTGAACCAGGAAAGACAGTCTTTTGAGAAACAAAGACTGTTGAATCTGCCGATAAGAATACTGTGATTGACAAGAGTCGAAAGCCTTGGCCAAGTCAATGAAGACGGCTGCACATTACTGTCTTTTATCGATGCCGGTTATGATATCCTTTAGTACCTTGAGCGTGGCTGAGGTGTACCTATGACCAGCACGGAAACCGGACTGCACAGCGGAGAAGGTACGGTTGGATTTGAAATGGTCAGAAACTGTTTGTTAACTTGGCTTTTGAAAACTTTAGAAAGGCAGGGCAGGATGGATATAGGTCTGTAACAGGGGTCAAGGGGTCAAGTTTCACCCCCTTTGAAGAGGGGTATGACCGCAGCAGCTTTCCAATCTTTAGGAAGACAGACGATACGAAAGAGAGGTTGAGCAGACTAGTAATAAGGGTTGCAACAATGGAGGCAGATAATTTTAGAAAGGGTCCAGATTTTCTAGCCCAGCTGATTTGTACGGGTCCAGGTTTTGCAGCTCTTTCAGAACATCTGCTATCTGGATTTGGGTGAAGGAGAAGGCAAGGCAAGTCACTGCGGGGGGTGTGGAGCTGTTGGCTGGGGTTGGGGTAGCCAGGTGGAAAGCATGGCCAGCCGTAGAGAAATGCTTATTGAAATTCTCGATTATCGTGGATTTATCGGTGGTGACAGTGTTTCCTAGCCTCAGTGCATTGGGCAACTGAGAGGAGGTAATCTTATTCTCCATACACTGTACAGTGTCCCAGAACCGTTTGGAGTTAGTGCTACAGGATGCAAATTTCTGTTTGAAAAAGCTACGCTTTGCTTTCCTAACTGACTGTGTGTATTGGTTCCTGACTACCCTGAAAAGTTGCATATCGCAGGGACAATTCGATGCCGCATGATGTTTTTGTGCTGGTCGAGGGCAGTCAGGTCTGAAGTGAACCAAGGCTATATCTGTTCTTAGTTCTACATTTTTTTAAAAGGGGAATGCTTATTTAAGATGGTGAGGAAATTACTTTTTTAATTTTTTTTATTTTACCCCGTTTTCTTCCCAATTTCGTGGTATCCAATTGTTTTAGTAGCTACTATTTATCACTACAACTCCCGTACGGGCTCGGGAGAGACGAAGGTAGAAAGTCATGCGTACTCCGATACACAACCCAACCAAGCCGCACTGCTTCTTAACACAGCGCGCATCCAACCCGGAAGCCAGCCGCACCAATGTGTCGGAGGAAACACTGTGCACCTGGCAACCTTGGTTAGCGCGCACTGCCCCCGGCCCGCCACAGGAATCGCTGGTGCGCGATGAGACAAGGATATCCCTACCGGCCAACCCCTCCCTAACCTGGACAACGCTAGGCCAATTGTGCGTCGCCCCACAGACCTCCCGGTCGCGGCCGGTTACGACAGAGCCTGGGCGCAAACCCAGAGTCTCTGGTGGCACAACTGCCGCTGCAGTACAGCACCCTTAACCACTGCACCACCCGGAAGGCCCGAGGAAATTACTTTTAAAGAACAACCAGGCATCCTCTACTGACGGGATGAGGTCAATATCCTTCCAGGATAACTGGTTCAGGTTGATAAGAAAGGCCTGCTCGCAGAAGTGTTTTAGGGAGCGTTTGACAGTGATGAGGGGTGGTCATTTGACCACGGACACATAACGGATGTAGGCAATGAGGCAGTGATCGCTGAGATCCTGATTGAAAATAGCAGAGGTGTATTTGGCGGGCAAGTTGGTCAGGGTCATATCTATGAGGGTGCCTATGTTTACAGATTTAGGGTTGTACCTGGGGGGTTCCTTGATAATTTGTGTGAGATTGATGGCATCTAGTTTAGATTGTAGGACGGCTGGGATGTTAAGCATATCCCAGTTTAGGTCACCTAACAAAACGAACTCTGAAGATGGATGGAGGCGATCAATTCACATATGGTGTCCAGGGCACAGCTGGGAGCTGAAGTGTAGTCAATGAACAACATTCTTACATAGGTATCCTCTTGTCCAGATGGGATTGGGCAGTGTACAGTGTGATGGCGATTGCATCGTCTGTGGACCTATTGGGGCGGTATGCAAATTGGTTGGGTCTAGGGTAACAGGTAGGGTGGAGGTGATATGAACCTTGACTAGTCTCTCAAAGCACTTCATAATGAGTGCTATGGGGCGATAGTCATTTAGTTCAGTTACCTTAGCTTTCTTCGGAACAGGAATAATGGTGGCCCTCTTGAAGCATGTTGGGACAGCAGACTGGGATAGGGATTGATTGAATATGTCCGTAAACACACAAGCCAGCTGGTCTGCGCATGCTCTGAGGATGCGGCTAGGGATGGCGTCTGGGCCGGCAGCCTTGCGAGGGTTAGAACATTTGAATGTTTTACTCACAGCGGCCACAGAGAAGAATTGCAACTCCACTTTGTCGCTATACTGACGCTTTGCTTGTTTGATTGCCTTGCGGAGGGAAGTTTTTTTTTAGGGAAGGTTTTAATAGTCACAGTGGGTACAACATCTCCTTCCAGGCTGTACACTACCATTCAAAGGTTTGGGGTCACTTAGTAATGTCCTTGTTTTTGAAAGAAAAACAAATTTTTTGTCCATTTAAAAAACATCAAATTGATTCGAAATACAGTGTAGACACTGTTAATGTTGTAAATGACTATTGTAGCTGGAAATGGCAGATTTTTTTATGGGTAATTATTTTCCAATGATTGCATGTTGGCCAATAGAACGGATGGCAGTGGGAGTACTCGCTCGCCTACAAAATCTCAGAAGGAAGCCCGACCTCCACCTCCTTTTTCTCCATCTTCACTTCACGCAAATGACGGGGATTTGGGCCTGTTCCCGGCAAAGCAGTATATCCTTCGCGTCGGACTCGTCGGACTTGTTAAAGGAAAAAGCTTCTTCCAGTTCGAGGTGAGTAATCCCTGTTCTGATGTCCAGAAGTAATTTCCGGTCATAAGAGATAGTAGCAGCAACATTATGTACAAAATAAGTTTTTAAAAAAATAAGTTACAAACAAAATAACACAGTTGGATAGGAGCACGTAACGTCATCCTCTCAGGCGCCATTTTTGTTCAAAAAATAGTTGTTGGCTTTGATATCTTGATCAAAAATGTTTAATGTGTAAACAGTATGCTGCCTCAGGGAAGATGACTAGGCACATCTAATGTGTGGGGGTACAAATGGATAAACAAACAAAGCTGTAAAGGCAGACTTTCAAAACATCCCCCATTTCATTCTGAGCCATTTCTATCAGTTATTTGGCTGGATGCTACAACAGTTGTGTTTGTAGACCTCAATTCTCATCTCTCGGTATATATCCCATGCATGACATGGGTGACATTGTATATTTCATGCACCGGATGGCAATATGAACGTGAAGGAAAGACTGCATAATCTAGTTCACGGCTCAAACTGGATGAATATGGTGAGGAAGGGAAATTGTGACCCTTCATTTAAGGGCAGGTTGTCAACAGCAGGGAGTGACACAGTTGGATGCTTTGGACTGTATTAACTAAGCTATTTAAACACTGTCCTTGTAATAATAGGCTACATTAACACAAAGCAAAGGGCCTAATAATGCTGAGTTGTGAATCACTATATCACATGGCCAACACTTGTTCAAGGTGAGATGCCCAAAATAGCATATGTGAATACATTGCAGTGCCAGTCATACCGTTTTTATAGTAGTGGAGCCTGAGGGGGTTATTCTTTCTCACGTTTTGGCATTTGGGTGTGGAGAAGAGGGGTAGGTACCTCAGAGGAATGTACACTATGTGATTATTTTCATGTGAAAAGTTCAATGTAGCCTCATTTTTCAGTGTGCTGATGACATATCGTTACAGCTGCTTCTCCAACAAAGCATGGGCACCGTAAATCGCAGTTTCCCTTGCTAGTCTCATTATTTTGTGAATAAACTAATTGACGGTCCTCAGTTTTAACCGCTCAGGGTGTGAAACATGGTAACGCGTTCACATGGTAATACGTTCACTCTTTATCGCTCGAGGACACGAAACACTTGCAAGCCAATGAATTACTGATCACGTTTGAACGGTATCCGTATCCATGCAGTGTAACGCCTTTTGGAGGTGTAACTGGGTAAGACGTCCATTTAATTGTGTATCTTTGCGTCTGTGTTGCATTACGTAAATTACGTGACATTTCACAGACTTTGGTGGGTGAATGGAGGACACTTGCAAAACGTTACAATTCGATGTGCTTATTATCTTTAGGTTTATCGTCATATGGTCGTATCCTATGCCCCTTGATAGTAGCTCATTGAAGGCAGAAAATTGCAGGCTATTTGATAAGAAATGACAGGGAAGTGTATCTGTGTGTAGTATAAAAGTTGAGCGTAGTGACAGGTCCACCGATGATTTCTTTTTATGTTCATGAAAAATGTAGTAGTCAGGGTAACACCCTACAAACGGCAGTTATTGCAGGTGCGATCAAGGATTTTTACAGGATCCGTGTTTGTATGTGAAAGACGGAGAGGGAGAGATAGATATAAGAGGGGGAGGGGGAGAGAGAGAGTGCAATTCATCCAGGGAGACCGATTAAGCAACTTTGTTACCAGGCATAGCTTTGTCCACCCCGGCACAGCGCGCAATGAAAAGAGAACGGCATTTGGCAGTTATGGTTGATCAGCATTTCTTCTTTTTATCCCCTTTGGTGCATTAGTGAGGCAAATGTGTTCATAATTAACAGGCGTCGTAGAACATTAGTAAGTCGTACAATGGAGCATACGTTGTCATACCTAACAAGGAACGTTCATATTTACCCGTGAGTGAGGTAAGAATTTCTAAATATGATTGTAGATGTAACATCTATGTAGATGTTTGCATTGCATGCTGATGCTACGTTTGTGGCAATAGCATCATCTTTTTTCAAATAAGTGTATACATTGTTTTGATTGTGGGTTTTGAACATCAAGGCTATTTGGTTGCATATGACATGTTTTCCTTATTTTCATAATAATAATAATATGATAATTTAATAGTTAATGTTTTCACACTGGGCTGGAGTATGGACTATTGGTGTGCCCTTGTTCACTATATTAATTTACATGATATGGTACTGACTGGTGTTTGTGGAGTTTAATTAATGTCAAGGTTTTTCATTAAGAATCCTGTTCTTTTTCTCCTTCAGTTAGTTTTGGGTCATTCTGTGGCAACCAGAAGTTACCTTTGGTTAGGTGCATTTCCTAATTACAGTCTGTTTGAGGACTCATGAGTATGACGTTAAAGCATGTTTAGTCAGCTGACCTGTTTGTCTTCTTCTTCTAGATTACTTCGGCAGCACAACAGTGTGAGTTTAGCCGTCAACACAGGGATAATGCATCACTGGATTGCAATCCTGTTGTTGGTGACTACATCAGTGGGCATCGTTGAGATGTTTGACAATTATGGAGAGATATGTCGAAGATTGTGTGCCTGTGAGGAGAAAGAGGGGATACTGACTGTGGGCTGTGAAAGTAGAGGAATAGTCGATCTCTCTGAAGTTAGCCCTGTGTACTTCACAACGTATAATTTACTGCTCACAGGGAACCTTTTGAAGAGGCTCTCCACCGATGACTTTGTTGAATACAATGGGCTTACAATATTGCATCTGGGCAACAATGACATATCCACAGTTGAATCAGGAGCTTTTAATGGACTTCAGGGATTAAAAAGATTACATCTCAACAATAACAAAATGGATGCCTTGACGGAAGATCTTTTCATCGGCCTTGAAAGTCTGGAATATCTTCAGCTAGACTACAATTCCATCGCCCATGTCGAGCCAAAAGCCTTCAGCAAACTGCATCGTCTGGAGGTCCTGATTTTAAATGACAACATCATTTCTACTCTTCCCACTGACATTTTCCAACATGTCCCTTTGACTCACCTTGACCTGAGGGGGAATCAACTGAAACTATTCCCTTATTCGGGTCTTTTGGAACACATGGACAGCATTATGGAATTACAACTAGAGGAGAACCCATGGAACTGCTCTTGTGAGCTGATTGCACTGAAGGCCTGGCTCGAGAGCATATCCTACACCGCTTTAGTGGGTGATGTGGTCTGTGAGTTTCCATTCCGGCTTCATGGGAGAGATCTTGATGAAGTCTCTAAACAGGAACTGTGCCCCAGGAGAGCTATTGCAGAGTATGAGATGCGTCCCCGGGCACATCAGACCACCAATGCATACTTTAGGACCACACCAGCCTCAGTCACAGCCTCATTCACATCCCGGTCAAGGCCCACCAAGGGACCTCGCCAGTCAGGCAAGTTAAAGTCAAAACCCACATCTCGCATCCCCTCCAATAAACCGCAAAACTATGGTCAAATAGTTTCATATCAAACCAAATCCCCAATGCCTTTGGACTGTCCTACTGCCTGTACTTGCAATCTCCAAATTTCAGACCTTGGTCTGAATGTTAACTGCCAAGAGAGAAAGATTGAGCGAATCTCTGACTTAAATCCCAAACCCTACAATCCCAAAAAGATGTATCTCACAGGGAATTTTATCCCCGTGGTGCGGAGATCAGATTTCGTTGAATTGATTGGATTAGATTTGCTTCACCTTGGCAACAATCGGATCGCTCACATCCATGACAGAGCCTTTGGGGATTTAACACACTTACGCAGGCTGTACTTGAATGGGAATTTGATAGACCGTCTCACAGTCGATATGTTCTTTGGATTAGAGAGTCTGCAGTTCCTATATTTAGAATACAATGTCATTAGAGAAATTGTTTCAGACACCTTTCAGCATGTCTCCAACCTTCAGCTGCTCTTCCTAAATAATAACCTCCTGAAGACCTTACCCCGGGGAATCTTTAATGGGTTGACATTGGCCAGACTAAATCTTCGTAATAATCACCTCCGCAGTCTGCCCGTCAGTGGCGTGTTGGGTCAACTGACATCACTGGTGCAGGTAGACTTGTTCGAGAACCCCTGGGATTGTGGCTGCTCCGTCATGAAGATGAAGATGTGGCTGGAACAGCTTAGCAGCGGCACGGTTGTGGACAATGTCATCTGTGGCTCCCCTAAGAAGCTGTTCGGGGAGGATATGCGATACATTAAGACAACTCATTTCTGCCTTAATAACTCTGATATCCTTGCGTCCATGATCCCACCTTCGGAAGAATCTGTTCCCGGGAGCACCATCACCATAGAAACATCATTAGATTACGACACACAGATCAACAGTGTTCCCCTGTCTGTTACGATCCTTGCCCTGCTCCTGATGTTCATCGTTTCGGTGTTTATCGCTGCGGGACTGTTTGCAGCCATGAAGAAGAGACGTCAAAAGACACTAAATGAGCAGAATAACTCCATGAACGCGTGCATTAGTTCGCTGAACATGGAGTACGGTCTTTACAAAAAGGGATCCGTTCCAAAAGTCAGAACGTCTGCAGGGCATGTGTATGAGTACATCCCCTCTCCCACTGAACAGACGTGCAAAAACACAGTCTGTAGCCCCACAGTGTATCGGCCAATGGAGAACAAGTCAGTGGATGGGTACAGAGACTTTGATCAGTTGAATGTGACGTTTCTGAATAACCACTCGGAAGAAGAGGCGGGTAGTAACGCAATAAGCGCTGAATACGGTGTTCGTACTCCACTCAACAAACACTCCCCTTTACAAGACGATGTCCTAGACCCAGACGAGCCGTCACCTTACAGCAATACTTTACCATGCAGGCATACTGCCCATTCATCAAATCAGTATAACTCAGACTTTAATGTCAGACATCAATACATGCACCCAGAAAGAATACAGCAGACAGTATTGTATTGCACAGCACCGAGTGCTGTTTATGTTGAACCTAACATAAGTGAGTACTGGGAACTGAAAGCCAAGCTTCATAGTGATCCCGACTACCTTGAAGTTCTTGAGAAACGTACCACGTTCACCCAGTTTTGAATGACTTGATTTTCTTCCTTGACTGGTTGAGTAATTGCTTGTTGCGTTGGGGCAAGCGGTGCTCATGTTGGAAAAATGTGTGGATCTATCTTTTGAAACTATACAGACATGCAGAGGCTTCCCTTAACAGCGTAAAGCAATAGGTATTCCGTTAACTTGTTTATTCTTGATCAATTACAGTCTCGCTTTGAGAAACTTTTTTTTTTTAAAGTTATCCGATCTCTGTGCCAACAACTATGTAAATATGCAGTTTTACGTATGCTTGTTGCAATTTTAAAAATGAGTCGCTCAACTGGCTTCTGTATGCATCATCATCATCAGCTATATGGCTAAACAATGTTTTTAAAAGATAAATGCATAATCTATACTTCATAAGAGATATTTGGGGTGGTACAGTTTATCATTTTCAATAATTGTCTATTTTTATACAAGTATTTGAGGATGTAATTCTTCTGTTTTTGTTTGAATGACTTTGCACTGATTGACAGGAACAGGTCAACAACGAATATGATGTCACTTTCTGATATATAGTCTGTAATATATATATATTACATAGACTATGTGAATAACCATGGCCGTATAGCTGTATGTAAACATTTTGCAGGTATGTAACTACTGCATTGTGAAGAAGTTATAAGACATTTGCCATTATACCTGCAATATAGCCACTTCTTTTTCCAGTTTGGAGACAATCCTCAATTTCCCTATTTTAATTTTTTTTATCTTTAGAGATATGAAATAAGTATTCACAATAGGGGACAGTGAGGTAAGTTAAGCCATTTTTTACATTCATCATCACTCTAACAAAGATATCTATATATATTCAGGATATTTTGTATCCCTGGAAATAATAAAAATTCATGTAAACATTACAGTTTTGAAAGCATAGCTTGTACAAAAAAAAAGTGGTCTCTTAGCAAAACTTACCCCAAGTATGGGGAAAGTTCAGCCACGGGACAGGATAAATTAAGACGCCTACTGAATTAAATATTGCCACCACCTTTTTAAAGCCATGTCTGTCTTCATTTCCCAAACACAATTCAACACAATCACAATTGCTTTTTGTTTTTTAATTATTTTAAGCTTCTTTTAACACAGGCTTAACACCTAAAAAAAAACACTTTGTATTTGTTAAAACACTTTTAACATCGGGCAGCCCCTGCTGTTACTTCATGTCCCAGCAATAATGTCTTGCATTATGCCTAGGAAGAAAACACTTTAATTTGCTCAACTTGCCATTGGCTCAACTTACCCCATGGCCATTGGCTCAACTTACCCCATGGCCATTGGCTCAACTTACCTCATGGCCATTGGCTCAACTTACCTCATGGCCATTGGCTCAACTTACCCCATGGCCATTGGCTCAACTTACCCCATGGCCATTGGCTCAACTTACCCCATGGCCATTGGCTCAACTTACCCCATGGCCATTGGCTCAACTTACCCCATGGCCATTGGCTCAACTTACCCCATGGCCATTGGCTCAACATACCCCATGGCCATTGGCTCAACTTACCCCATGGCCATTGGCTCAACTTACCCCATGGCCATTGGCTCAACTTACCCCATGGCCATTGGCTCAACTTACCCCATGGCCATTGGCTCAACTTACCCCATGGCCATTGGCTCAACTTACCCCATGGCCATTGGCTCAACTTACCCCATGGCCATTGGCTCAACATACCCCAAGGCAAACATTTTGACTATATTAGCCCACACAGCTACAAGGATGCACGTTCATGCTAGGTTTATTGTTGTTCACCACTTTTTCCAATGTGGTTTCTTCCTTCAGAGACTCCATGAAATGATGACCTCTTCCTAAATAGTTGGTCAAATGATTCACTTTGTGTATTGTTTCCTACAAACATGGGTGGCTCAACTTACCCATTTGGCTCAATTTACCCCACTCTCCCCTATCATTGTCAACAAATAAACTGAAATTACATGTATCCCTCATATCGCTAGACATAGCTCTATTTAAAATGCATTCGGATGCAAAATAACTTTTGGTGAATGTCAAACATGTTTGATCACTTAAATATATTTTTGGGGTATTACTGTAGAATCTAAATTTGAATTCATTGTTCAAATTTTTTTTAGTTAAGGTCCAAGCTAGAGTTGCAAAATTCCAGTAACTTTCCCAAACATCCTGGTTGGAGTATTCCAGATTTCCTGCGTCTTCCTGGAATATTTTAGCCATGATTTCTGGAAAACCTGTGAATTTTGGGGAAAGTAACACAATTTTGCAACCCTAGACCTCTCATTTGACATTTTAGTCATTTAACAGACACTCTTATCCACAGCAACTAGGGTTAACTGCCTTGCTCAATGGCACATTGGCAGATTTTTTTCAGCTAGTCGACAAGGGGATTCAAACCAGCAACCTTTTTGGTTACTAGTCCAATGCTCTTAACCGCTAGGCTACCTGACTGTGGTCTATTACGTTATGTCTATCCAAAGTGTTGAAAAATAATTGTGTAGAGATTAGTAAATGTAATGAAATTGACCATTCTCAAATCAAATCATCTAACATGCTTTGTAAAACAGCAGCAGTCGTAGACTAACAGTGAAATGCTTACCTACGGGCCTTACTCAACAATGCAGAGAGAAACATAATAGAAACATAATAGCACAAGGAATAAATACAGATTGAGTAATGATACCTTGTACACTGAGTATACAAAACATTTAGGAACACCTTCTCTTTCCATGACAGACTGACCAGGTGAAAGCTACGATCCCTTATTGATGTCACTTGTTAAATCCACTTCAATCATTGTAGATGAAGGGGAGGAGACAGGTTAAAGATGGAGACAATTGAGACATGGATTGTTTATGAGGGTGAATGGACAAGACAAAATATATAAGTGCCTTTGAATGGGGTATGGTAGTATGTACCAGGTGCACCGGTTTGAGCGTGACAATAACTCAAACCTGATGGATTTTTCACGCTCAACCGTTTCCCGTTTTTATGAGGAATGGTCCACATAACTTTTTTTAAACTAGGCAAGTCAGTTAAGAACAAATTATCATTTACGATGACCGCCTACCCCAGAAATCGCTGGGCCAATTGTGCACCACCCTATGGGACTCCCAATCATGGCCAGATGTGATTCAGCGTGGATTTGAACCAGGGCCTGTAGTGTTGCCGCTTGCAGGGCCTTAGACCGCTGCGCCACTCGGGAACCCCAACTTCACACAACTGTGGGAAGCATTGGAGTCAACATGGGCCAGCATCCCTGTGGAACGCTTTTCGACACCTTGTAGAGTCCATGCCTCGACGAATTAAGGCTGTTCTGAGGGCAAAAGGGAGAGGTGCAACTCAATATTAGGAAGGTGTTCTTAATGTTTTCTATACTCAGTGTATAGACAGGGTATCAGTACCGACTCGACGGCAAGTGCCTCTGCACATCTAACAAGTAATATCCAACAGTTTCACAACATATACACGTAAATCGAAGTAAGGATTAATAATATAAACATATAATCAGAGCAGCATTGGACTAAGATACAGTACATACAGCTGAAGTCGTAAGTTTACATACACCTTTACCAAATACATTTAAACTCCGTTTTTCACAATTCCTGACATTTAATCCGAGTAAAAATGCCCTGTTTTAGGTCAGTTAGGATCACCACTTTATTTTAAGAATGTGAAATGTCAGAATAATAGTAGAGAAAATTATTTCTTTCAGCTTTTATTTATTTCATCACATTCCCAGCGGGTCAGAAGTTTACATACACTCAATTAGTATTTGAATTAGTATTTAGTATTGTCCATTTGAAAGACCCATTTGTGACCAAGCTTTAACTTACTGACTGATGTCTTGAGATGTTGCTTCAATATAGCCACATAATTTTCCTCCCTCATGATTCCATCTATTTTGTGAAGTGCACCAGTCCCTCCTGCAGCGAAGTACCCTGCAGCAAAGCATGATGCTGCCACCCCAGTCTGGCTTTTTTATGTCGGTTTTGGAGCAGTTGCTTCTTCCATGCTGAGCGGCCTTTCAGGTTATGTCGATATAGGACTTGTTTTACTGTGGATACAGATACTTTTGTACCTGTTTCCTCCTTCATCTTCACAAGGTCCTTTGCTGTTGTTCTGGGATTGATTTGCACTTTTCTCACCAAAGTACGATAATCTCTAGGAGACAGAACGCGTCTCCTTCCTGAGTGGTATGATGGCTACGTGGTCCCATGGTGTTTATACTTGCGTACTATTCTTTGTACAGATGAGCGTGGTACCTTCCCACATTTGGAAAGTGCTCCCAAGGATGAACCGGACTTGTGGAGATCTACAATTTTTCTGAGGTCTTGGCAGATTTCTTTTTATTTTCCCATGATGTCAAGCAAAGAGGCACTGAGTTTGAAGGTAGGCCT
The DNA here is from genome assembly GCF_045791955.1 of Oncorhynchus clarkii lewisi. Lineage (NCBI taxonomy): Eukaryota > Metazoa > Chordata > Actinopteri > Salmoniformes > Salmonidae > Oncorhynchus > Oncorhynchus clarkii. The sequence continues at coordinate 82,479,106 of NC_092149.1, forward strand.
TGAAATACATCCACAGGTACACCTCCAATTGACTCAAATTATGTAAATTAGCCTATCAGAAGCTTCTAAAGCCATGACATCATTTTCTGGAATTTTCCAAGCTGTTTAAAGTCAGTCAACTCAGTGTATGTAAACATCTGACCCACTGGAATTGTGATACAGTGAATTATAAGTGAAATAATCTGTCTGTAAACAATTGTTGGAAAAATAACTTGTCATGCACAAAGTAGATGTCCTAACCGACTTGCCAAAACTATAGTTTGTTAACAAGAAATGTGTGGAATGGTTGAAAAACAAGTTTTAATGACTCCAACCTAAGTGTATGTTAACTTCCGACTTCAACTGTAGATATGAGATGGGTGATGCAATATTTACATTAAGATACCGTAGAATAGTATAGAGTACAGTTTAAACATATGAGATGAGTAATGCAAGATATGGAGACATTATTGAAGTGTTTAGTGATTCCTAATCTATGTCTATAGGCAGCAGCCTCTGATGTGCTTTAGATGGCTGTTTAACATTCAGTGTCGTGGTATAGAATACAATACAGTGTATACAGATATGTACATATGGGTAAAGTGACTAGGTAACAGGGTAAATAATCAGCAGTAGCAGCAGCGTATGAGTCAAGAGTGAAAGGGGTTCAATGCAGATAGTCCCGGGTAACCCGTTGAGTCCCGCTGTCGCGCCGGTGTGATTTAGGACTTCTAACCCCTTTTGAACATTGTGTGTTTGAGCTACAGAATTCTGGGTAGTATTTTTTCCTCTTCATGTTTCTGCATCCGTTCGGGGCTGAGCTAGAGCGGTTGTTGGTGAGACAAGGGCGAATCCCAAAAGATGTGTCCTTATCACTTGCACACGTAACATGTTTTGCTCAATGATGCTCACAAGCTACACGAGGTGTTAGAAGGTCAGGGGTTTCTTCTACATAGAAGACCATAGGAAATACCAGGACATAGTGTCTATGATACTGTAAGGGGTGTCTTCTACATAGAAGACCATAGGAAATACCAGGACATAGTGTCTATGATACTGTAAGGGGTGTCTTCTACATAGAAGACCATAGGAAATCCCAGAACATAGTGTCTATAACACTGCAATGCAATACAATAAAACTCATGAATGCAGCTGTTTATGTCAAATTGTTTTGTGTTCTACTTGTAGCCCTGGTTGTCCTGAAAAGAAAATGGTAAACCACTTCATTGTGAGACTAAATACTGTGCAAGGGCTGGACATGCAGATATATGAAAGTCAGATAAATGAAAAACTGATTTGTCTGGGGTCTCAGGATTGATTGGGTTGACTATTTAGCAATATTATGGCTAAGGGGGTAGAAGCTGTTCAGAGTCCTGTTGGTTCCAGACTTGGTGCATCGGTACCGCTTGCCATGTGGTAGCAGAGAGAACAGTCTATGACTTGGGTGGCAATTTTTAGGGCCTTCCTCTGACACCGCCTGGTATAGAGGACCCTGATGGCATAGAGCTCAGCCGTACGCACTACCCTCTGTAGTGCCTTGCCATTGGATGTTAAGCAGTTGCTACACCAAGCAGTAATGCAGCCAGTCAAGATGCTCTCGATGGTGCAGCTGTAGAACTTTTTGGGGATCTGGGAAACAATGCCAAATCTTTTCAGCCTCCTGAGGGGGAAGAGGTGTTGTCGTGCCTTCGTCACAACTGTGTTGGTGTGCGTGGATAATTTTAATTCCTTAGTGATGTGGACACCGAGGACCTTGAAGCTCTCGACCTGCTCCACTACCGCCCCATTGATGTGGATGGGGGCGTGTGTTCGCCTCTCCGTTTCCTCTAATCCACGATCAGCTCCTGTGTCTTGCTGACGTTGAGGGAGAGGTTGTTGTCCTGGCACCGCAATGCCAGGTCTCTCACTTCCTCCCTATAGGCTGTCTCATTGTCATCAGTGATCAGGCCTACCACTGTCATGTCGACAGTCAACTTAATGAAGGAGTCGTGCGTGGCCAAGCAGTCGTGGGTGAACAGAGAGTACAGGAGGGGACTATGCACGCACCTCTGAGGAGCACCCGTGTTGAGTGTCAGCGTGACAGATGGGTTGTTACCTACCCTCACCACCTGGGGGCGACCTGTCAGGATGCCTAGAATCCAGTTACAGAGGGAGGTGTTCAGGGCCCTGAGCTTAGTGATGAGCTTGGAGGGTACTAGCATTCTTACTTTTATTTTCAAATGTAACCTTCATTTAACTAGGCAAGTCAGTTAAGAACAAAATCTTATTTACAATGACGGCCTCCACCGGCATAAACCCAGGTCAGTTGTGCGCCACCCTATGGGACTCCCAATCACAGCCGGTTGTGATACAGCCTGGATTCAAACCAGGGTTCTGTAGTGATGCCTCTTGCACTGAGATGCAGTGCCTTATACTGCTGCTTCACTCAGGAGCCCAAAGTGTTATTTTTATCCAGGTGGGAGAGGGCAGTGTGGAGTGCAATAGAGATTGCCTCATCTGTGATTCTGTTGTGGCGGTATGTGGATTGGAGTGGGTCCAGGGTGTCTGGGATGATGGTGTTGATGTGAGCCATGATCAGCCTTTCAAAGCATTTCATGGCTGCCGATGTGAGTGCTACGGGGCGATAGTCATTTAGACAGGTTACCTTATTGGGCAGAGGGACTATGGTTGTCTGTTTGAAACGTTGGTATTACAGACAGGGTCAGGAAGAGGTTGAAAATGTCAGTGAAAACACTTGCCAGCTGATCAGCGCATGGACTGAGTACACCACCTGGTAATCCATCTGGACCCGTTGCCATGTGTTGGTCATAATGGAGAAGAACAGAGAATCTGAAATTCTAGTTCCAGAATGCTATGTTGTGTTGGTCATAATGGAGAAGAACAGAGAATCTGAAATTCTAGTTCCAGAATGCTATGTTGTGTTGCTGGCCTTTCTTAAAGCGTGTGATGGGATAACGTCAGATAATGCTCAGTCTGTGCTGAAAAGCAGTCAGGACTTCAGAAATAATGCATACTAATGCATTTCTGGGCCAATTGGGTTAGTTTCAAAAAGCTGCCTTTTCAGCAGATTTATTGGGGGGGAGATAACAAAACAAAACAAAACAAAAAACAAAAAATTGAAAAAGCACAAAGAAGAAACTCTATAATGCATTTGCACGGTATTAACATGTTCACGTGTGTCCTGTCCATCTTACTTTTCCGTATTGACATATGAGGTTGAAGTTATACATGTGTTTTGATTCCTGTATGCATGTAGTTGTATCTGTTATCGCACCGTGGCATTTTTCTTGTTTGAAATCATATGCCCAGAGTTCAATTAATAAGTCCCATGATTTACTGTCATTCCTGTCCCACTTGCTCCTTGACTTGACTTGATTTAGCATGTCCATATAGAGTGAGCCTATACATTGTATGTATCAAAAGCAAATAGCCAATAAATGCCACACACAATGTTTTTGTGTCACATTCAAGTATATCAAAGAAGTTGTACAAATTCACTGTGACTCGTGCAACCAGTTTGTACAAAGTACACATCATTGATGTTTTTTTCTGAGGGTTTTCTTAATGTTTCTTACATCTTAAGTGTTTTGTAAATTAGGTCCAGCGAGTGTTCTACTTAAGTAAAAAAAATGTTAATGACTAGTTCCTTTTTAGTTTTCATATGTGAGTGATTTGATGAATTATACATTACGACTTCAACTTTGTAAATAGAATGTGCTAGTTGCATCTCCTGCTTCAGTGAGAGCCGGGCTTTTATTGTGGAAACACGCTGGATGAGAGGAAACGCAACTTGGAAATAAGATTTGAGCTCAGAGATAAATGTATCTTAAATGGTGCTGTTTCTCCTATTGTTAGCCAATTAATAAAATATGTGCATTAATTCTGTATCTTTCTCTGTTTTGCCTTCACCCTCAAACTGTGGTAACAGTATGTTGGAAGTAGTGCATGCCATAGCTCACCGGGAGGTTTGGTTATGAAATACTGCCGCAAAAGACCACTGGCATGTTTCATAGCATTACTAAGATTACTTCAAATAAACCGTTTACTTCGCTCTCAGGATTTCATCCAAGTCCAAATGTACAAACAATGAATTATGTTGCATAATCTGAAATACTCTAACATGATCAATGTTGGTTTATCATGCACTCTTGGGGGGGGGGGGGGGGGGTTCTTCGTCTGTCCCCATAGGAGAACCTATTTTGGTTCCAGATAGAACCCAATTTGGTTTCCAAGCAGAACCCTCTCTGGAAAGGGTACAACATGAAACCCAAAGGGATTCTACCTGCATCTAGAAAGGGTTATTCAAAGGGTTCTCCTATGGGGACAGCCGAACAACCCTTTAAGGTTCTAGATAGCACCTTTTTTTCTAGAAGTGTACTGTTTATTTTTGTTTAAAGTGATCAGTTTTTGCCTCCTATTGTCTGGGTAGTTTGACAAAATGACTTCCACTCAGGCCTCACCTGACATTTTGGCAGGGTCAAGATGAAATACAGGATGTCCAAAGTCATTGTGGTAATGAAATACTTGACTTAATACGTGGCACCACACACACTAATAGGGTTTTTTGTCTTTCTCTTAATCAATCATATTGCAATCAACTTTTACCAACTGAATTTAGACACAAATATAATCGTTTTTTTATATTACAATTGTTCTGAAATATGTTATTGCAATATGAGAATTAGCCAATATCTTCATAAATATGTGTATATTTGCATACCACGAACATTCATTTTTTTCTGGACACTGGACGAAGTCCGGCTAAATATTTAGTATATTATGTCCAAAGTCATTGTGGTGATGAAATGTGTAGTGTAGCATCAGAAGTAATATATTGTAAACTGAAACTGCTTTCGACATTCAAACTGCTTTCGACATTCAAACTGCTTTCGACATTCAAACTGCTTTCGACATTCAAACTGCTTTCGACATTCAAACTGCTTTCGACATTCAAACTGTGGATTTTCTATTCAAAGCTTATTTTTTTGTGTGTGAAGACAGATAACTGATGTTAGTCTGTTCTGTCAACAACTGTACACTTTGTACAGCGGCCACTGTTTACATCCGTGGACGGAGAAAGACACAAATAATACACTCTCTATTCTTAGAGGAGATGGGTTTCCTCAGGCGTAGTATCCATGGAAACGGCCAATTAGACCTGACGGACAGAGTAAAACTTCTTATCTGTTCTAGTGTGGAATTTATCAATAACTATTCTTATGTGTGCTAATTTGCAAATTAGCTCCAATTGAAAAGTGATAGAATTGATCATTTCTACATCTGAAATATTTTCGGTCTATTATAATGAGTCTGATGAGCTCCCTTGTTAAAAGCTGGACTTGCATGCTAGTCTCTTGATTAAAATGTATTTGATTTGCTTTTTGAAGTTTATAAAATCCTGTTGATTTAAGGATGCAGGACTATACATTGAAAAATATATATATATATATATATATATACATATATATAACTCAAGAATCAGAAACAAAGTGTACATTTTAATGTCCCCCTTATCCAGTATGAAATAGTCTTGACTAGTCTAGTCTTGTTTGGAAGATTGCTGCTGTTATGTTGCTTAGTCCTTGAAGATCACAGTACTGCTCTGGAGAGAGGAATTAGGACAGATCTATATTATGTAAGCATGAGGAGATGTGTCATGCACTGAGAAGACAGCATATGACTGCAAGTGTTCACCCAAGGAGAAATATCTCAAATGTGCTTATTTTTTTAAAGTTTTTTGTTTTTTTTACATGGACACTTGTGCTAAGTACAACAGGAGTTTTATGACTGAGATCACTCTTTGTGTTTAGGGATAGAAAGTCAAGTCTCACTGGTAAAAACAGAATATTATCTCTGGTTGTTTGTATGTTGTTCCCCTTTATCTGTCCCCGAATATCTTCCTTTCCCTTAAACTCTTCTTCTGTTCCTGTGTGTGTGTGTGTGTGTGTGTGTGTGTGTGTGTGTGTGTGTGTGTGTGTGTGTGTGTGTGTGTGTGTGTGTGTGTGTGTGTGTGTGTGTGTGTGCGCGTGCGTACTTCTATGGTTATTCATGTTTTTGTGATTTTAAGTTGTTGGAGAGGAATGTTAATTACCGGCTTAGCAAGTCTGGTAGGGATTCAGGATTTTAGCGTACACCTTGCCAGCACATTTGCCACAGCAGGTGTGAGGCATGGTGATATTTATAGGGGCTCGTTCTGGCTTAGGACTTCCAGCATGAGGGGAGTGACACAATCCCCCCTCATCCTCTGCCATTTGTACTTCTCAAACTTAACATATTAACCATATTTGATGTCAAGAATCAAAAATAGGACTTTGTTGAAAGAAAAAATACTAGGCTGTGTAAAAAGTTTATGTTAGAAGTATTTTAGGGATTTGATTTGCAGGCTTAGAGACTGTGATGTGTTCTGTGTTGTCCTGTCTATTTCACTGTGACTGCCGCTGGTTTCAAGTCAGAATTCAACACGTTCTCCGCCTCATACTTATGCCAATTGAAATGGTTCTCAAAGGCCATGCTATTCTACACTGTGGTTTGAAATAATATTCCACCTCTTATTTTATTTCCCTGACTGGCAGAGTGTGTTGCTCATGATGCCCTACAGATTCATGCATTTCACATGAACCTCTGCTTTTCCCATGGCCTCATCCTCTGTTCATCAGTCCCTTCCATGGCCAGTTGTCTGCCATGTCATTGCCATATTTTGGCTTAGCCCGCTTTACAATCAACCCCTATCACAGCCTGGCACGCTAGTTGGCCTGTAATTACGGGGGACAATTAACAGGGACAGTGATTTAGAAGTTCACGATCAAAGACTATTGTCAATACATGAATGGGAAAACGGGATAGGATGAGCAGATGGGAAATTCTGGTGCTTTATTGAAGACCAAGAACAGGAAGCAGTTTGCATCTTAGAGGATTCCAGCTCAGGGAATGTTTCAGCTAGTCTCGCGGTGGAGAACAAAGCCTCGCTCATCAACGTAGGCTGGTGCCGTCTCTATGACAGATGAGAAAAATCTGTGCCAATTGCATTGTGCACAACCCCAGCCACGAGCTGTTCTCTCCCTTACTGTCGGGCAGATGGTATCGACGCGTGACGTCTGATACCAACAGGCTCAGAGACAGTTTCTATCTACAAACCATCAGACTGTATCAGAACATGACGTCTGATACCAACAGGCTCAGAGACAGTTTCTATCTACAAGCCATCAGACCGCTGAACACTTGAACTGGACTGCTCTGCTCTGATTCTCTGTACCTTAAAACACATGCACTCACTCAAACACACTCCCACACAGACACACACACAGATATACACACATCGACACACAGATACACATACATTCATGATACACACAAAAAATAATTGTTGCTAACAGACACTTATTTACTATTGCTGCCAAATGTAATCACTTCCCAGCCATTCCCCCTTTCCCAAAACAAGTGGAAATATTGGACTATAAATTGTGCTTGTATTATACTGTATTATACTGACGCTAAAATGTTTATTATTTTCTACTGAGCCATTTACTTTATGTTCGTATTATTATCTTGTATTATTTCTTATTGTTGTTGCATTGTCCAGAAGGAACCATCAAGTAAGCATTTCATTGGACGGTGTGTACCATGTGTTTCCTATGACTAATAAAACGGTTAACTTGTGTTAGCAGATGATGTAACTTACAGTGCCTTCGGAAAAGTATTCAGACCCCTTGATATTTTTTAATATGTTGTTACTTTACAGCCTTATTCTAAAACTGTTTAAATTGTTTTTCCCCCTCATCAATCTACACACAATACCTCATAATGACAAAGCAAAAACAGGTTTTTAAACGTTTTTGCTCATTTATAAAAAATAAAAAAAAACAGAAATATCACATTTACATAAGTATTCAGATCATTTACTCCTTAACTCTTTTACGTTGTTGAAGCACCTTTGGCAGCAATTACAGCCTCGAGTCAAATCAAATCAATTTGTGTTTGTCACATGCGCCGAATACAACAGGTGTAGACATTACAGTGAAATGCTTAATTACGAGCTCCTAATCAACAATGCAGTTAAAAAAAATACAGATAAGAATAAGAAATAAAATCAACAAGTAACTAAAGAGCAGCAGTAAAATAACAATAGCGAGACTATATACAGGGTGGGGGGGGGGGGTACAAATACAGAGTAAAATGTGCCAGTTAGTTGAGGTAATATGTACATGTAGGTAGAGTTATTAAAGTGACTATACATAGATGATAACAACAGAGAATAGCAGCAGTGTAAAAGAGGGGGGGAATGCAGATAGTCTGGGTAGCCATTTGATTAGGTGTTCAGGGGTCTTAGAGGCCTCTTGGACCTAGACTTGGCGCTCCAGTACCACTTTTTTAATTTTAATTTTAATTTCACCTTTATTTAACCAGGTAGGCTAGTTGAGAACACCTTTATTTAACCAGGTAGGCTAGTTGAGAGCACCTTTATTTAACCAGGTAAGCTAATTGAGAACACCTTTATTTAACCAGGTAAGCTAGTTGAGAACACCTTTATTTAATCAGGTAAGCTAGTTGAGAACACCTTTATTTAACCAGGTAAGCTAGTTGAGAACAAGTTCTCTTTTACAACTGCGACCCTGACCAAGATAGTGCGACACAAACAAAAACACAGAGTTACACATGGAATAAACACGTGTACAGTCAATAACACAATAGAAAAAAAAGAAAGTGGTGTGGTGTGAGGAGGTAAGGCAATAAATAGGCCATAGTAGCGAAGTAATTACAATTTAGCAAATTAAAACTGGAGCGATAAATGAGCAGATGGTGATGTGCAAGTAGAAATACTGGTGTGCAAAAGAGCAGAAAAGTCAAATATAAACAATATGGGGAGGAGGTAGGTAGATTGGGTGGGCTATTTACAGATGGGCTATGTACAGCTGCAGCGATCGGTTAGCTGCTCAGATAGCTGGTGTTTAAAGTTAGTGAGAGAAATATAAGTCTCCAGCTTCAACAATTTTTGCAATTCGTTCCAGTCATTGGCAGCAGAGAACTGGAAGGATAGACGGCCAAAGGAGGTGTTGGCATTGGGGAGGACCAGTGAGAAATACCTTCTGGAGCGTGTGCTACGGGTGGGTGTTGTTATCGTGACCAGTGAGCTGAGATAAGGCGGAGCTTTATCTAGCATGACTTATAGATGACCTGGAGCCAGTGGGTCTGGGGACTAATATGTAGCGAGGGCCAGCCGACAAGAGCATACAGGTTGCAGTGGTGGGTGGTATAGGGGGCTTTGGTGACAAAACGGATGGCACTGTGATAGACTGCAGAGTGTTGGGGGCTATTTTGGAATCTATTTTGTAGATGACATCGCCGAAGTCGAGGATCGGTAGGATAGTCAGTTCTATGAGGGTATGTTTGGCGGCTTAAGTGAAGGAGGCTTTGTTGCGAAATAGGAAGCAGATTCTAGATTTAATTTTGGATTGGAGATGTTTAATATGAGTCTGGAAGGAGAGTTTACAGTCTAGCCAGACACCTAGATATTTGTAGTTTTCCACATATTCTAAGTCAGAACCATCCAGAGTAGTGATGCTAGTCGGGCGGGCGGGTGAGGGCAGCGACGGTTGAAGAGCATGCATTTGTTTTTACTAGCATTTAAGAGCAGTTGGAGGCCACGGAAGGAGTGTTGTATGGCATTGAAGATTGTTTGTAGGTTAGTTAACACAGTGTCCAAAGAAGGGCCAGATGTATACAGAATGGTAAGAGTCGGCCCGAGAATTGAACCCTGTGGTACCCCCATAAAGACTGCCAGAGGTCCGGACAACAGGCCCTCCGATTTGACACACTGAACTCTGTCTGAGAAGTAGTTGGTGAACCAGGCGAGGCAGTCATTTGAGAAACCAAGGCTGTTGAGTCTGCCGATAAGAATGTTGTGATTGACAGAGTGAAAGCCTTGGCCAGGTCGATGAAGACGGCTGCACAGTACTGTCTTTTATCGATCTGATATGATATTGTTTAGTACCTTGAGCGTGGCTGAGGTGCACCCATGACCAGCTCTGAAAACCAGATTGCACAGCGGAGAAGGTACGGTGGGTTTCGAAATGGTCAGTAATCTGTTTATTAACTTGGCTTTCGAAGACTTTAGAAAGGCAGGACAGGATGGATATAGGTTTATAACAGTTTGGGTCTAGAGTGTCACTCCCTTTGAAGAGGGGGATGACCGCGGCAGCTTTCCAATCTTTAATGATCTCAGACGATTTGATAGAGAGGTTGAACAGCATGGTAATTCTGGGGGTTGCAACAATGGCAGCGGATAATTTTAGAAAGAGAAGGTCCAGATTGTCTTGCCCAGCTGATTTGTACGGGTCCAGATTTTCCAGGTCTTTCAGAACATCTGAAATCCCGATTTGGGTGAAGGAAAAGCTGGGGAAGCTTGGGCAAGTAGCTGCGGGGTGTGCGGAGCTGTTGGTCGGGGTTGGGGTAGCCAGGAGGAAAGCATGGCCAGCAGTAGAGAAATGCTTATTGAAATTCTCGATTATCGTGGATTTATCGGTGGTGACAGTTTCCTAGCCTCAGTGCAGTGGGCAGCTGGGAGGAGGTGCTCTTATTCTCCATGGACTTTACAGTGTCCCAAAACTTTTTGGAGTTAGAGCTACAGGATGCAAATTTATGTTTGAAAAAGCTCAACTTTGCTTTCCTAACTGACTGCGTGTATTGGTTTCTGATATCCCTGAAAAGTTGCATATCGCGGGGACAATTCGATGCTAGTGCAGTCCGCCACATGATGTTTTTGTGCTGTCGAGGGCAGTCAGGTCGGGAGTGAATCAAGGGCTGTATCTGTTCTTAGTTCTACATTTTTTTAAGATGGTGAGAAAATTACTTTTAAAGAACGACCAGGCATCCTCGATTGACGGGATGAGGTCAATATCCTTCCAGGATACCCGGATACCTGTACTGTTAGTCCTTCAATTTCCTTTGTTAATATGGACTATTTTGATCTGAATTGCTTTTGTTTTATAGATGAATACTGAATTGCATGCCTCTAAAGGCACGTTTAAAACTGTCTCATACAATAAGGGGATCTTCTGTACCTATGTTATGTCTGAAAAAGTCAGTTATAAATCATTCTGTCCTAGTTCTAAACAATTTATCATCTAGTAGGCTTTGATTAAATTTACAATATCCTCGCCCACGTGGAAATTCTGTAAGAGTAATATATATGCCAATTACGTGATGATCTGAGCTCTGCCAGAGTGACCATCAGGTTCTTGGGCACCTCCCTGACCAAGGCCATTCTCCTCCGATTTCTCAGTTTGGCCAAGTGGCCAGTTCTAGGAAGGGTCTCCATTTAAGAATGACTTAGGCCACTGTGTTCTTGGGGACCTTCAATGCTGCAGAAATGTTTTGGTACCCTTCCCCAGATCTGTGCCTCGACACAATCCTACGGACAATTCCTTCGACCTCATGGCTTAGTTTTTGCTCTGACATGCACTGTCGACTGTGACACCTTATATAGACTGGTGTGCGCCGTTCCAAATCATGTCCACTCAATTAAATTTACCACAAGTGGATAAGAGATGGTGCCGGAGGAGATATCTACCATTTTACAGGCTGCTGAGCAATTGTACTATTGTGTGTGTTTTTGTTGCGTTATTTGTAACTTATTTTCTACATGTTTCTGCCACTGTCTCTTATGATCGAAAAGAGCTTCTGGATATCAGGACAGCGATTTCTCACCTCGTACTGGACAAATATTTTTTCTTTAACGGGTAGCGATGCCTTGACTTCTGTGCTCGCTTCGAGGCAAGCAACACTGAAAAATGCATGAGCGTATCAGCTCTTCCAGACGACTGTGAGATCACAGCCGATGTGAGTAAGACCTTTAAATAGGTCAACATTCACAAGGCCGCAGGGCCAGACGGATTACCAGGACGTGTACTCCGATGATGCGCTGACCAACTGGCAAATGTCTTTACTGACATTTTCAACCTGTCCTTGACCGAGTCTGTAATACCAACATGTTTCAAGCAGACCACCATAGTCCCTGTGCCCAAGAACACCAATGTAAACTGCCTAAATGACTACAGACACTCACGTTTTGTAAAGCCTGGTCATGGCTCACATCAACACCATTATCCCAGAAACCTTAGACCCACTCCAATTTGCATATCGCCCCAACAGATCCACTGATGATGCAATCTCTATTGCACTCCACACTGCCCTTTCCCACCTGGACAAAAGGAACACCTATGTGAGAATGCTATTCATTGACTACAGCTCAATGTTCAGCACCATAGTGTTCTCAAAGCTCATCACTAAGCTAAGGACCCTGGGACTAAACACCTCCCTCTACAACTGGATCCTGGATTTCCTGACGGGTCATCCCCAGGTGGTGAGGGTAGGTAACAACACATTTGGCACGCTGATCCTCAACACGGGGGCCTCTCAGGGGTGCGTGCTCAGTCCCCTCCTGTACTCCCGGTTCACCCATGACTGCATGGCCAAGCATGACTCCAACACTATCATTACGTTTTCAGACGACACAACCGTGGTAGGCAACAATGAGACAGCCCATGAGGAGGAGGTCAGAGACCTGGCAATGTGGTGCCAGGATAACAACCTCTCTCTTAACGTGATCACGACAAAGGAGATGATTGTGGACTACAGGAAAAGAAGGACCGAGCACGCCACCATTCTCATCGATGGAGCTGTAGTTGAGCAGGTTGAGAGCTTCAAGTTCCTTGGTGTCCACATCACCAACGACCTATCATGGTCCAAACACACCAAGACAGTCGTGAAGAGGGCACGACAACAACTATTCCCCCTGAGGAGACTGAAAAGATTTGGCATGGATCCTCAGATCCTCAAAAAGGTCCACAGCTGCACCATCAAGAGCATCCTGGTTGCATCACCGCCTGGTAAGGTAACTGCTTGGCCTCCGACCGTAAGGCACTACAGAGGGTAGTGCATATGGCCCGGTACATTACTGAGGCCAAGCTTCCTGCCATCCAGAACCTCTATACCAGGCGGTGTCAGAGGAAGGCCCTAAAAACTGCCAAAGACTCCAGCCACCCTAGTCATAGATTGTTCTTTCTGCTACCGCACGGCAAGCGGTACCGGAGCGCCAAATCTAGGTCCAAAAGGCTTCAGTTTCTACCCCCAAGCCATAAGACTCCTGAACAGCTAATCAAATGGCTACCCAGACTATTTGCATTGTGTGCCCCACCCCATTTGTACGCTGCTGCTACTCTCTGTTTATTATCTATGCATAGTCACTTTACCTCTACCTACATGTACATATTACCTCAAATACATTGACTAACCTGTGCCCCCGCACATTGACACTGTACCGGTACCCCCTCTATATAGCCTCGCTACTGTTATTTTATTGTTGCTCTTTAATTATTTGTTATTTTTATATTTATTTTAGTAAATACTTTCTTAGCACTTATTTTTCTTTAAACAACATTGTAGGTTAAGGGCTTGCAAATAAGCATTTCACTGTAAGGTCTACAGCTGTTTTTTTCAGCACATGTGACAAATAAAATTTGATTTGATTTTGAAGTTGTAGAAAAATCTCAAGGATGATCAATGGAAACAGGATGCACCTGGGCATAATTTTGAGTTTCATAGCAAAACATCTGAATAATTTAAAATACATTTTTATGTTTAATAAATTTGCAACTATTTCTAAAAACCTGTTTTTGCTTTGTCAATATGGGGTATTGTGTGTGTAGATTGATGAGGATTTATTTTTATTTAATCCATTTTAGAATAAGGCTGTAACGTAACAAAATGTGGAAAAGTCAAGGGGTCTGAATACTTTCCGAAGGCACTGTATATCATATTTAGTTGGATAGAGTAGTCATTTTGTGTACATGTGAATTTACATAGACAATTAACTGCTCCCATTTCATGCCATCTGCTTGATTTGAATATAATAGTCATTTTCTTTGTCACAGTATAACACAGAGTATGCCGGGAATCTTCCTGAAATGGTTCAGACTTGACCCAGAGTAGGTTTACAAAGCTAAGAGTAATTTACCAAAGTTACCTGAATCTTCTGTAATTGTGTTAATTAACAGAACATCTATGTCAATCTATCGTAACTCTGGTCATTTATACTTGAAATACTTCAAAAAAATGTATTGATGTAAATATACTGAACAAAAATATAAACTCAACACGCAACAATTTCAAAGATTTTATTGAGTTACAGTTGATATAAGAAAATCAGTCAATTGAAATAATTTAAATTAGGCCCTAATCTATGGATATCACATGACTGGGAAGGGGAGGAGCCATGGGTGGGCCTGGGAGGGCATAGGCACACCCACTTGGGAGCCAGGTCCACGCACTGGGGAGCCAGACACAGCCAATCAGAATATTTTTCCCCCACAAATGGCTGTATTACAGACAGAAATACTCCTGAGCACCCCTCCTCCCCCTCCTCAGATGATCCCGCAGGTGAAGAAGACGAATGTGGAGGTCCTGGGCTGGCATGATTGCACATGGTCTGCGGTTGTGAGGCCAATTGGATGTAGTCCCAAATTCTCTAAAACAACGTTTGAGGCGGCTTATGGTAGAGAAATGAACATCCAATTATCTGGCAACAGCTCTGTTGGACATTACTGCAGTCAGCATGGCAATTGCACACTCCCTCAATACTTGATACATCTCTGGCATTGTGTTGTGTGACAAAACTACACATTTTAGAGTGGCCTTTTATTGTACCTAGCATAAGGTGCACTTGTGTAATGATTGTGCTGTTTAATCAGCTTCTTGATATGCCACACCTGTCAGATGGATGGATTATCTCGGCAAAGGAGAAATGCTCACTAACAGGGATGGAAACGAATGTCTGCACAACATTTGATAGAAATAAGCCTTTTTGTGCGTATGGAACATTTCTGGGATCTTTTATTTCAGCTCATGAAAAATTGGACCAACACTTTACTTGTTGCGGTTATATTTTTTGTTCAATGCATAGTATTAATTTATGTTATCTGTGTCCATATTGTCCATGAGTCTCTAGTAGACAGACCATATGCGGTGGTGTAAAGTACTTATGTAAAAATACTTTAAAGTAGTACTTAAGTAAAAATACTTTAAAGTAGTACTTAAGTTGTTTTTTGGGAGTATCTGTACATTACTATTTCTATTTTTGACAACTTTTACTTTTAATTCACTACATATCTAAAGAAAATTATGTACTTTTTACTCCATACATTTTCCCTGACACCCAAAAGTAGTCGTTACATTTTGAATGCTTAGCAGGACAGGAAAATGGTCCAATTCACACACTTATCAAGAGAACATCCCTGGTCTACCTGATCTGGCAGACTCGCTAAACACAAATGCTTTGTTTGTAAATTATGTCTCAGTGTTAGAGTGTGCCCCTGGCTATCCGTAAGTAAATAAAAGACAAGAAAATGGTGCTGTCTGGTTTGCTTAATATAGGGAATTAGAAAACATTTATACTTTTACAATTTTGATACTTAAGTATATTTTAACAATTACAATTACTTTTGATGATTAAGTACATTTAAAACCAGTTTGACACCAGCACATTTGCAACAAACAGATATTAACATAGTAAAATAAATTAAAGTGTGTAAAACATTTTTTTTTATATATATATATATATATATTTGATGCTGAAACACTCATATTAAACACCAATGGTATTCACTAGGTTTATGGTTTATGTTTAGGATAATATTTTACAGCTATGTCATTCTATTTTATGTTTTAAAATAATCTTATTTAATGATTTAATATATCTTAAATGTGATAAGGCCCAACAGAGGGCCAGAGATTATTACAGACACGTGTAATAATCTGAAGTACCCCAAAGGGCCACTAGATGTCAGGTGATAGATTACATAAAATCCTTGAAAGATACCAAAATTCTGGTAGTTTACTGGTAAATTTAGAAGATTTCCAGTAATATACCCTCCCTTTGCAACCTTAACCCAAAGTGTGTGTGGTTGTGTCAGACAAAGCTTTTCCTTTCATTTAACAGAGTCAAGAGAGAGAGAGCTTCTAGAGAAGCCCTCCTTTAAATTTGGTTCCAGGGATGTCAACACACTCTCATGCCACGCCCAGCTTTCATGTCAGGCTGACGGTGTAGCCTGGTTTCCTAAAAGCCTATTTTCATGTTTCTGTCTCTTCAGAGTGTGTGTTGTCATGGGGAGTACTCTAAAAGTACATTGGGTTTAGACAGATGGCAAGGTAGTGAGGATGTTTGGTAACCATCTCCGGAACCTCCGGGAAGCATTCTCTACAGGCCATCAGAACGCTGTCTTGTCTCAGCCAACCAGTGTCTGTTTTACCCTGGCTGTGCTTCTTTCCATTTATTCTGTTGTTCTTACAGAGAGCCTCGTTTCCTTATGGGTCCATTCATTCTGTTGTTCTTACAGAGAGCCTCGTTTCCTTATGGGTCCATTCATTCTGTTGTTCTTACAGAGAGCCTCGTTTCCTTATGGGTCCATTCATTCTGTTGTCCTTACAGAGAGCCTCGGTTCCTTATGGGTCCATTCATTCTGTTGTCCTTACAGAGAGCCTCGTTTCCTTATGGGTCCATTCATTCTGTTGTCCTTACAGAGAGCCTCGGTTCCTTATGGGTCCATTCATTATGTTGTTCTTACAGAGAGCCTCGGTTCCTTATGGGTCCATTCATTATGTTGTTCTTACAGAGAGCCTCGGTTCCTTATGGGTCCATTCATTATGTTGTTCTTACAGAGAGCCTCGGTTCCTTATGGGTCCATTCATTCTGTTGTTCCTTATGGGTCCATTCATTATGTTGTCCTTACAGAGAGCCTCGTTTCCTTATGGGTCCATTCATTCTGTTGTTCCTTATGGGTCCATTCATTATGTTGTCCTTACAGAGAGCCTCGTTTCCTTATGGGTCCATTCATTCTGTTGTTCCTTATGGGTCCATTCATTATGTTGTCCTTACAGAGAGCCTCGTTTCCTTATGGGTCCATTCATTCTGTTGTTCCTTATGGGTCCATTCATTCTGTTGTCCTTACAGAGAGCCTCGGTTCCTTATGGGTCCATTCATTATGTTGTCCTTACAGAGAGCCTCGTTTCCTTATGGGTCCATTCATTCTGTTGTCCTTACAGAGAGCCTCGGTTCCTTATTGGTCCATTCATTCTATTGTCCTTACAGAGAGCCTCGGTTCCTTATTGGTCCATTCATTCTGTTGTCCTTACAGAGAGCCTCGTTTCCTTATGGGTCCATTCAATCTGTTGTCCTTACAGAGAGCCTCGTTTCCTTATGGGTCCATTCATTCTGTTGTCCTTACAGAGAGCCTCGGTTCCTTATGGGTCCATTCATTCTGTTGTCCTTACAGAGAGCCTCGTTTCCTTATGGGTCCATTCATTCTGTTGTTCTTACAGAGAGCCTCGGTTCCTTATGGGTCCATTCATTCTGTTGTCCTTACAGAGAGCCTCGGTTCCTTATGGGTCCATTCATTATGTTGTCCTTACAGAGAGCCTCGGTTCCTTATGGGTCCATTCATTCTGTTGTCCTTACAGAGAGCCTCGGTTCCTTATGGGTCCATTTATTCTGTTGTTCCTTATGGGTCCATTCATTCTGTTGTCCTTACAGAGAGCCTCGGTTCCTTATGGGTCCATTCATTCTGTTGTCCTTACAGAGAGCCTCGGTTCCTTATGGGTCCATTCATTATGTTGTCCTTACAGAGAGCCTCGGTTCCTTATGGGTCCATTCATTCTGTTGTTCCTTATGGGTCCATTCATTATGTTGTCCTTACAGAGAGCCTCGGTTCCTTATGGGTCCATTCATTCTGTTGTTCCTTATGGGTCCATTCATTATGTTGTCCTTACAGAGAGCCTCGGTTCCTTATGGGTCCATTCATTCTGTTGTTCCTTATGGGTCCATTCATTCTGTTGTTCTTACAGAGAGCCTCGGTTCCTTATGGGTCCATTCATTCTGTTGTTCCTTATGGGTCCATTCATTATGTTGTCCTTACAGAGAGCCTCGGTTCCTTATGGGTCCATTCATTCTGTTGTTCCTTATGGGTCCATTCATTATGTTGTCCTTACAGAGAGCCTCGGTTCCTTATGGGTCCATTCATTCTGTTGTCCTTACAGAGAGCCTCGGTTCCTTATGGGTCCATTCATTCTGTTGTTCCTTATGGGTCCATTCATTCTGTTGTTCTTACAGAGAGCCTCGGTTCCTTATGGGTCCATTCATTCTGTTGTCCTTACAGAGAGCCTTGGTTCCTTATGGGTCCATTCATTTTATTGTTCTTACAGAGAGCCTCGGTTCCTTATGGGTCCATTCACTCTGTTGTCCTTACAGAGAGCCTCGGTTCCTTATGGGTCCATTTATTCTGTTGTCCTTACAGAGAGCCTTGGTTCCTTATGGGTCCATTTATTCTGTTGTCCTTACAGAGAGCCTCGGTTCCTTATGGGTCCATTTATTCTGTTGTCCTTACAGAGAGCCTTGGTTCCTTATGGGTCCATTCACTCTGTTGTCCTTACAGAGAGCCTTGGTTCCTTATGGGTCCATTCATTCTGTTGTTCCTTACAGAGAGCCTCGGTTCCTTATGGGTCCATTCATTCTGTTGTTCCTTATGGGTCCATTCATTCTGTTGTTCCTTATGGGTCCATTCATTCTGTTGTTCCTTATGGGTCCATTCATTCTGTTGTCCTTACAGAGAGCCTCGGTTCCTTATGGGTCCATTCATTCTGTTGTTCCTTATGGGTCCATTCATTCTGTTGTTCCTTATGGGTCCATTCATTATGTTGTCCTTACAGAGAGCCTCGGTTCCTTATGGGTCCATTCATTCTGTTGTTCCTTATGGGTCCATTCATTATGTTGTCCTTACAGAGAGCCTCGGTTCCTTATGGGTCCATTCATTCTGTTGTCCTTACAGAGAGCCTCGGTTCCTTATGGGTCCATTCATTCTGTTGTTCCTTATGGGTCCATTCATTCTGTTGTTCTTACAGAGAGCCTCGGTTCCTTATGGGTCCATTCATTCTGTTGTCCTTACAGAGAGCCTTGGTTCCTTATGGGTCCATTCATTTTATTGTTCTTACAGAGAGCCTCGGTTCCTTATGGGTCCATTCACTCTGTTGTCCTTACAGAGAGCCTCGGTTCCTTATGGGTCCATTTATTCTGTTGTCCTTACAGAGAGCCTTGGTTCCTTATGGGTCCATTTATTCTGTTGTCCTTACAGAGAGCCTCGGTTCCTTATGGGTCCATTTATTCTGTTGTCCTTACAGAGAGCCTTGGTTCCTTATGGGTCCATTCACTCTGTTGTCCTTACAGAGAGCCTCGGTTCCTTATGGGTCCATTCATTCTGTTGTCCTTACAGAGAGCCTCTGTTCCTTATGGGTCCATTCATTCTGTTGTCCTTACAGAGAGCCTCGGTTCCTTATGGGTCCATTCATTCTGTTGTCCTTACAGAGAGCCTCGGTTCCTTATGGGTCCATTCATTCTGTTGTCCTTACAGAGAGCCTTGGTTCCTTATGGGTCCATTCATTCTGTTGTTCCTTACAGAGAGCCTCGGTTCCTTATGGGTCCATTCATTCTGTTGTTCCTTATGGGTCCATTCATTCTGTTGTTCCTTATGGGTCCATTCATTCTGTTGTTCCTTATGGGTCCATTCATTCTGTTGTCCTTACAGAGAGCCTCGGTTCCTTATGGGTCCATTCATTCTGTTGTTCCTTACGGGTCCATTCATTCTGTTGTCCTTACAGAGAGCCTCGGTTCCTTATGGGTCCATTTATTCTGTTGTTCCTTATGGGTCCATTCATTCTGTTGTTCCTTATGGGTCCATTCATTCTGTTGTTCCTTATGGGTCCATTCATTCTGTTGTCCTTACAGAGAGCCTCGGTTCCTTATGGGTCCATTTATTCTGTTGTTCTTACAGAGAGCCTCGGTTCCTTATGGGTCCATTCATTCTGTTGTCCTTACAGAGAGCCTCGGTTCCTTATGGGTCCATTCATTCTGTTGTCCTTACAGAGAGCCTCGGTTCCTTATGGGTCCATTCACTCTGTTGTCCTTACAGAGAGCCTCGGTTCCTTATGGGTCCATTCACTCTGTTGTCCTTACAGAGAGCCTCGGTTCCTTATGGGTCCATTTATTCTGTTGTCCTTACAGAGAGCCTCGGTTCCTTATGGGTCCATTCATTCTGTTGTCCTTACAGAGAGCCTCGGTTCCTTATGGGTCCATTTATTCTGTTGTCCTTACAGAGAGCCTTGGTTCCTTATGGGTCCATTCACTCTGTTGTCCTTACAGAGAGCCTCGGTTCCTTATGGGTCCATTCATTCTGTTGTCCTTACAGAGAGCCTCTGTTCCTTATGGGTCCATTCATTCTGTTGTCCTTACAGAGAGCCTCGGTTCCTTATGGGTCCATTCATTCTGTTGTTCCTTATGGGTCCATTCATTCTGTTGTTCCTTATGGGTCCATTCATTCTGTTGTTCCTTATGGGTCCATTCATTCTGTTGTCCTTACAGAGAGCCTCGGTTCCTTATGGGTCCATTCATTCTGTTGTTCCTTATGGGTCCATTCATTCTGTTGTTCCTTACGGGTCCATTCATTCTGTTGTCCTTACAGAGAGCCTCGGTTCCTTATGGGTCCATTTATTCTGTTGTTCCTTATGGGTCCATTCATTCTGTTGTTCCTTATGGGTCCATTCATTCTGTTGTTCCTTATGGGTCCATTCATTCTGTTGTCCTTACAGAGAGCCTCGGTTCCTTATGGGTCCATTTATTCTGTTGTTCTTACAGAGAGCCTCGGTTCCTTATGGGTCCATTCATTCTGTTGTCCTTACAGAGAGCCTCGGTTCCTTATGGGTCCATTCATTCTGTTGTCCTTACAGAGAGCCTCGGTTCCTTATGGGTCCATTCACTCTGTTGTCCTTACAGAGAGCCTCGGTTCCTTATGGGTCCATTCACTCTGTTGTCCTTACAGAGAGCCTCGGTTCCTTATGGGTCCATTCATTCTGTTGTTCCTTACAGAGAGCCTCGGTTCCTTATGGGTCCATTCATTCTGTTGTCCTTACAGAGAGCCTCGGTTCCTTATGGGTCCATTCATTCTGTTGTCCTTACAGAGAGCCTCGGTTCCTTATGGGTCCATTCATTCTGTTGTTCCTTACAGAGAGCCTCGGTTCCTTATGGGTCCATTTATTCTATTGTTCTTACAGAGAGCCTCGGTTCCTTATGGGTCCATTCATTCTGTTGTCCTTACAGAGAGCCTCGGTTCCTTATGGGTCCATTCATTCTGTTGTCCTTACAGAGAGCCTCGGTTCCTTATGGGTCCATTCATTCTGTTGTCCTTACAGAGAGCCTCGGTTCCTTATGGGTCCATTCATTCTGTTGTCCTTACAGAGAGCCTCGGTTCCTTATGGGTCCATTCATTCTGTTGTCCTTACAGAGAGCCTCGGTTCCTTATGGGTCCATTCATTCTGTTGTCCTTACAGAGAGCCTTGGTTCCTTATGGGTCCATTCATTCTGTTGTCCTTACAGAGAGCCTCGGTTCCTTATGGGTCCATTCATTCTGTTGTCCTTACAGAGAGCCTTGGTTCCTTATGGGTCCATTCATTCTGTTGTCCTTACAGAGAGCCTCGGTTCCTTATGGGTCCATTCATTCTGTTGTCCTTACAGAGAGCCTCGGTTCCTTATGGGTCCATTCATTCTGTTGTCCTTACAGAGAGCCTCGGTTCCTTATGGGTCCATTCATTCTGTTGTCCTTACAGAGAGCCTCGGTTCCTTATGGGTCCATTCATTCTGTTGTCCTTACAGAGAGTCCTGGTCATCCTGAGTTCTCTGACATCTTGAACTCCTAGTTCTTGTTAGACACATTTATACAATCTTAATGAATGTGTTGTTGTTGTAACAGCATCTTCAGATCCCAAATGATTGGATCGGGGCAACAAGGCCACCAGGCATTTCCATAAACTGTAGAAGCAAATAGGTCATGAGTGTGATAAATATTCAAACTACACTACTTCAAAGAGTTGTAACCCGGTGCCACAGCGTTGAATACATTTTACCATTCATATATTTCCTCATTAAAGAAGCTCGGTAGCATTTTTTGCTTTAGGCTGTGTACCTTTACACATAGCAAGTACGTCAACGCAAACGTGACAGTTATTTTAAGATGCTCACCACATTTAAATTTATATATCATGCAATGAGTACCACAAATCCATAAGACTGGGCCTATGGAAAAACACAGTGCTATGTTTTCTTATTATCTTATACATGGTACATCTTGTACATGGTACATCGAATACATTGAGTTGAATTTAACTTCATACGACTAAGTAACAAAGGGTATTAACACATGAGAATCAATCATCTTCACATCATGACATCTAAGCTAATTGTCACGACCTGGCCTTAGTATTCTGTGTTTTCGTTATTATTTTGGTTAGGCCAGGGTGTGACATGGGGATTTATGTGGTTTGTTTTGTCTGGGGTTGTTTGTAGTACTGGTACTGCTGCTCATTCTGGTACTGCTGCTCATTCTGTTCACCAGTTCCGGAGGTCTAAGTCACCGACTTTCTAGGCTTCACTGAACGGGATTCATTATCATCAAACCCCGGACTGTCTTGTCTGACTACACACACCTGGTTCCCATTTCCCCTGATAAGTACGTTATATATGTGCCCTCTGTTCCCTCGGTCTTTGTCGGTTATTGTTCCCCATGTCCGTTGGTGGTGTGAGTACCAATGCGGTTGGTGCAGCTGTTATGCTGCTTGCTGTATATACTGTGTATTATGGGTATCGTCCCGTGTCGTTCAACGAGGTTTACCCTCACTCTTCTGTTTGGGTACAGCCCAGTGTTTTGTATACGTGTTTGTTTTGGGTGTATTAAAAATCAATATTGTGTATTCCTGCGCCTGTCTCCAAAATCCTTTATACCAGCGTGACAATCTATCTGTCTGTGAGCTCAATGTGGAGGATAATGAATTCGCTGTGTGGTTCAGGTGCTTCTTATCAAATGTGTGATATGAAATCAATCCCTCCAACATGTTTTACATAAGAACGTGGGATAAATTATTCAGTCTCTATTTTAGTTTTCAGAATGTTTGTAAATAATTCAAGGTATCTTGAATATTTGAAAATACCTCAGTTTGTTTGGAGGTTTTTCATTAATATTTATAGACCCTTTTAATTCAGAAATTGATAATTGAACACACCTTAGCTCACAAATAAATGTTTAAGAAGTATGTCATGTAAATTACCCATGAACCATCATTTTACTGTTTAAAACTGTTGAAGAATAAAACTCTATCTTCTAAAGATAAGAATTGAATTCAATATCACCATTGTAATAAAGATCGTAATAAATATAACGGACTTGATTCACATAACACGTTTCCTGTAGGTAAGTAATAACGTTCATTTAACAGTGCTGCTCCCACTTCAATTAACCACATGATGTTATTTATGGAGCCATTCTTCCACAGGGAGAATTCTCCCATCGGTCGTAACGTAGTTAAACTCTTTTTAAATGCACTTACTACAGGAAAACCAGTCCGTGTTTCTGATGGAGTGGTTGCTGTAGCAACCAATCCTACTTCTGGTAAGATGTTCTCACGCAATATCATATTGTTGACTGGACTGGAATTGCATGTTTTAAAAATGGGCCTGTTTTTGTATATTTTGTACCATTGCACTTTACACCATTGTACCATTGCATTTTTGCTCAATACCAACAAAGGCATTGTTTATGCTTCAAAGTGTCTCGTGAAGAAATTGTGAACTTTTGTTGGAAAAGTTTCCAACGGTAACAATTGACATTTTATCTGTGCATTCAACCATTAAAGCTATATACTCTTCTAAAATACTTGTTGGACTAGTAGGCTTGTAATACAGATAAGTCCTGACTCCCAGTGTACTGAATGTGATGTGCTCTGCAACAGACCTAAATCCCAGTGTACTGAATGTGATGTGCTCTGCAACAGGCCTAAATACCTGTGTACTGAATGTGATGTGCTCTGCAACATACCTAAATCCCAGTGTACTGAATGTGATGTGCTCTGCAACAGGCCTAAATCCCAGTGTACTGAATGTGATGTGCTCTGCAACAGGCCTAAATCCCAGTGTACTGAATGAGATGTGCTCTGCAACAGGCCTAAATCCCAGTGTACTGAATGAGATGTGCTCTGCAACAGGCCTAAATCCCAGTGTACTGAATGTGATGTGCTCTGCAACAGGCCTAAATCCCAGTGTACTGAATGTGATGTGCTCTGCAACAGACCTAAATCCCAGTGTACTGAATGTGATGTGCTCTGCAACAGGCCTAAATCCCAGTGTACTGAATGTGATGTGCTCTGCAACAGGCCTAAATCCCAGTGTACTGAATGTGATGTGCTCTGCAACAGGCCTAAATCCCAGTGTACTGAATGTGATGTGCTCTGCAACAGGCCTAAATCCCAGTGTACTGAATGAGATGTGCTCTGCAACAGGCCTAAATCCCAGTGTACTGAATGTGATGTGCTCTGCAACAGGCCTAAATCCCAGTGTACTGAATGAGATGTGCTCTGCAACAGGCCTAAATCCCAGTGTACTGAATGAGATGTGCTCTGCAACAGGCCTGAATCCCAGTGTACTGAATGTGATGTGCTCTGCAAAAGACCTAAATCCCAGTGTACTGAATGTGATGTGCTCTGCAACAGGCCTAAATCCCAGTGTACTGAATGTGATGTGCTCTGCAACAGGCCTAAATCCCAGTGTACTGAATGTGATGTGCTCTGCAACAGGCCTAAATCCCAGTGTACTGAATGTGATGTGCTCTGCAACAGGCCTAAATCCCAGTGTACTGAATGTGATGTGCTCTGCAACAGGCCTAAATCCCAGTGTACTGAATGTGATGTGCTCTGCAACAGGCCTAAATCCCAGTGTACTGAACGCGATGTGCTCTACAACAGGCCTAAATCCCAGTGTACTGAACGTGATGTGCTCTGCAACAGACCTAAATCCCAGGGTACTGAACGTGATGTGCTATGCAACAGACCTAAATCCCAGTGTACTGAACGTGATGTGCTCTGCAACAGGCCTAAATCCCAGTGTACTGAACGTGATGTGCTCTGCAACAGACCTAAATCCCAGTGTACTGAACGTGATGTGCTTTGCAACAGGCCTAAAATATTTTGGATTAGCTTCTACAGATGGCTCACTGCGACACCATCAATGTTTGTACTGAATTGTTTTCATGCATGAATCACATTTATTGTGAATACATTTTCCTGAGCCAGTGTCAAGAGAGCAGACGATCGTGCATTTCCATGCCACAGGAGGGACTACAACATTAAATATTCACAACAGCACTTGGAATGGGAGTCGTCCATTAAAGTATTCGATTTATAATGAAGCATTACGGATTAAAGCAGGGATGGAGCTTACTCAACAGCAGGATGAGTTGATAAGCGCTAAACCACCAATACAAGAATAATGAAAACCCCTTCCGATTGGGAGAAGGCCCCACAATGCAATTCTCCTCAAGAATGAGGTCAACCGTTTTGTGTCGCAGAATGTTTTCTCACTGTCGAGTGAGTCAATTAAATATGCCATTGTTCTATCTGTAGAAGAAAAAAGTTGAGACACTCCTTACTTGCACACTGTAACGTTCCATGTATCCTATTCTATAGCCTGATGCTTTGGCTTTCTGTGTGTCGCTGTTCCAATCACATATCATTGTATTCACCAAGCTGATGGACCTTGCTAGACAAGTCATGTATATGCTTTTAGTATGTCTGGGCATCATACAACGACCACTGACATTTTTTGGTTGTGTTTTTTTTGTTTCTATTCTCTCACAACATTCATGTGAAATGGTGTCGTAGAGCAATGTGCAGCGATGCACAACGTTTTCCAATGTCGAGGCGATGTGAATGTACTAAAGTGCATGAATTATCCATGCTCTGAAGTTGGAACATTGAAAAGATTTTAACTTTCATCCGATGTCTGCCTCCTGAGTCACGGTATGTCCCTTGCCAACCTGATAAAGTAAGGACAGAATACATTTAGCCTCCCAAACACAGTAAAGCTCGGTATGTATGTATAATTGACCTTTGGCTGTCATTGCTTTCTCTTCCTAAAGCTTTGTTCTACTTTGTGTTTGAATTCCATAATCCATTACCAACCCATGAGATCACAATGCAGCTGCAGCCTACATTGACAGGAGTGGTAGAAAGTGGTAGAAAGTTCACATAATGTAGTCCCACTAGGTTAAGAGGGATCATGAGAAGAATCCTACATGCTCCGCTCTGCTCAAGCCCTGGCACCACTTAGAGCCACCTGATATGTCTGGTGTGTTGACATCAACCCTGTTTGGAGTCCTAATTATCAGGGGCGGACTGAGCATCTGGCATTTCGGGCAAATGCCAGATGGGCTGGTCCATTTTTACCCCAGTGGTGGTTGTTGTTTTTGTGCAAAATGAGCATTATCTGACTAATACTGGGTGCTTCAAGGGGGGAAAAAAATGGGCCGGTGTGTTAGAAATGCCAGAGCCGATTTCTGGTCCCAGTCCGCCCATGTTAATGATCACTGTGACCAAAATACATAAACAACATGCAAAACACAGCCAAAGAACTGTGATCAAAACACATCAACTGCATGCAAAACACAGCCAAAGAACTGTGATCAAAACACATCAACTGCATGCAAAACACAGCCAAAGAACTGTGATCAAAACACATCAACTGCATGCAAAACACAGCCAAAGAACTGTGATCAAAACACATCAACTGCATGCAAAACACAGCCAAAGAACTGTGATCAAAACACATCAACTGCATGCAAAACACAGCCAAAGAACTGTGATCAAAACACATCAACTGCATGCAAAACACAGAGATTGTACTTTGAACCATAATTACAGGGACATGGATTTAGTACTGTAGATATGTGGTAGTGGTGGAGTGGGGGCCTGGGGGCACACAGTGTTTTGGGAAACCTGTGAAGGTATTGTAATGTTTTTTAAATTGTATATCTGCCTTAATTTTGCTGGACCCCAGGAAGAGTAGCTGCTGCCTTGGGATCCATAATAAATACAAACACAGTGAGACTGATTCATTTACATGTAATCCTACTGGTCATTGATCTTCTTTATCTAACCCCCAGCTCTATACATCAGCTATTATTATAAACTAGGATTCATTATGCAAACCAAATGTTGAGCCATGGCACCTAATTCATTGACTAGTTTGTATTTGTTGTTGCCTCTGCTTGGAAGCTACCAACGGTCCACTTTAGTTGTTGACTGTGTTAGAATGCATTGTGACTATCATTCTTTCTTCTTTGGTGATTGATTTTGTAAGGCACCATGGTTATGGCCTGTGTGTTTGATGTTTACCATATATACAAGATACGTGCTCTGTGAGTCTGCCACCTGATAGTGGTATCAGGCTATTTACCATGGGATGACTGGCTTATTTGTAGTTATTAAGGATCCCCAATAGTTCCTGCCAAGGCAGCAGCTACTCTTCCTGGGGTCCAAACAAGATTAAGTAAATTACATCACAAACAAAATAAAACATTAAATCATACAACACATTATTACACCACTACTCTACCACTATATATCTACAATACAACACATTATTACACCACTACTCTACCACTATATATCTACAATACAACACATTATTACACCACTACTCTATCACTATATATCTACAATACATCACATTATTACACCACTACTCTACCACTATATATCTACAATACAACACATTGTTACACCACTACTCTACCACTATATATCTACAATACAACACATTATTACACCACTATATATCTACAATACAACACATTATTACACCACTACTCTACCACTATATATCTACAATACATCACATTATTACACCACTACTCTACCACTATATATCTACAATACAACACATTATTACACCACTACTCTACCACTATATATCTACAATACATCACATTATTACACCACTACTCTACCACTATATATCTACAATACAACACATTAGTACACCACTATATATCTACAATACAACACATTATTACACCACTACTCTACCACTATATATCTACAATACAACACATTATTACACCACTACTCTACCACTATATATCTACAATACAACACATTATTACACCACTACTCTACCACTATATATCTACAATACAACACATTATTACACCACTACTCTACCACTATATATCTACAATACAACACATTATTACACCACTACTCTATCACTATATATCTACAATACATCACATTATTACACCACTACTCTACCACTATATATCTACAATACAACACATTGTTACACCACTACTCTACCACTATATATCTACAATACAACACATTATTACACCACTATATATCTACAATACAACACATTATTACACCACTACTCTACCACTATATATCTACAATACATCACATTATTACACCACTACTCTACCACTATATATCTACAATACAACACATTATTACACCACTACTCTACCACTATATATCTACAATACATCACATTATTACACCACTACTCTACCACTATATATCTACAATACAACACATTAGTACACCACTATATATCTACAATACAACACATTATTACACCACTACTCTACCACTATATATCTACAATACAACACATTATTACACCACTACTCTACCACTATATATCTACAATACAACACATTATTCCACCACTACTCTACCACTATATATCTACAATACAACACATTATTACACCACTACTCTACCACTATATATCTACAATACAACACATTATTACACCACTATATATCTACAATACAACACATTATTACACCACTACTCTACCACTATATATCTACAATACAACACATTATTACACCACTACTCTACCACTACATATCTACAATACAGCACATTATTACACCACTACTCTACCATTATATATCTACAATACAACACATTATTACATCACTACTCTACCACTATATATCTACAATACATCATTACACCACTACTCTACCACTATATATCTACAATACGATACATTATTACACCACTACTCTACCACTACATATATACAATACAATACATTATTACACCACTACTCTACCACTATATATCTACAATACAACACATTATTACACCACTACTCTACCACTATATATCTACAATACAACACATTATTACACCACTACTCTACCACTATATATCTACAATGCAACACATTATTACACCACTACTCTACCACTATATATCTACAATACAACACATTATTACACCACTACTCTACCACTATATATCTACAATACAACACATTATTACACCACTACTCTACCACTATATATCTACAATACAACACATTATTACACCACTACTCTACCACTATATATCTACAATACATCACATTATTACACCACTACTCTACCATTATATATCTACAATACATCACATTATTACACCACTACTCTACTACTATATATCTACAATACAACACATTATTACACCACTACTCTACCACTACATATCTACAATACAACACATTATTACACCACTACTCTACCACTATATATCTACAATACATCACATTATTACACCACTACTCTACTACTACATATCTACAATACAACACATTATTACACCACTACTCTACCATTATATATCTACAATACATTATTACACCAATACTCTACCACTATATATCTACAATACATTATTACACCACTACTCTACCACTATATATCTACAATACAACACAATATTACACCACTATATATCTACAATACAACACATTATTACACCACTACTCTACCACTACATATCTACATTACAACACATTATTATACCACTACTCTATCACTATATATCTACAATACATTATTACACCACTACTCTACCACTATATATCTACAATACAACACAATATTAGACCACTATATATCTACAATACAACGCATTATTACATCACTACTCTACCACTACATATCTACAATACATTATTACACCACTACTCTACCACTATATATCTACAATTCAACACATTATTACATCACTACTCTACCACTATATATCTACAATACAACACATTATTACACCACTACTCTACCACTATATATCTACAATACAACACATTATTACACCACTACTCTACCACTACATATCTATAATACATTATTACACCACTATATATCTACAATACAACACATTATTACATCACTACTCTACCACTATATATCTACAATACATCATTACACCACTACTCTACCACTATATATCTACAATACGATACATTATTACACCACTACTCTACCACTACATATATACAATACAATACATTATTACACCACTACTCTACCACTATATATCTACAATACAACACATTATTACACCACTACTCTACCACTATATATCTACAATACAACACATTATTACACCACTACTCTACCACTATATATCTACAATACAACACATTATTACACCACTACTCTACCACTATATATCTACAATACAACACATTATTACACCACTACTCTACCACTATATATCTACAATACAACACATTATTACACCACTACTCTACCACTATATATCTACAATACAACACATTATTACACCACTACTCTACCACTATATATCTACAATACATCACATTATTACACCACTACTCTACCATTATATATCTACAATACATCACATTATTACACCACTACTCTACTACTATATATCTACAATACAACACATTATTACACCACTACTCTACCACTACATATCTACAATACAACACATTATTACACCACTACTCTACCACTATATATCTACAATACATCACATTATTACACCACTACTCTACTACTACATATCTACAATACAACACATTATTACACCACTACTCTACCATTATATATCTACAATACATTATTACACCACTACTCTACCACTATATATCTACAATACATTATTACACCACTACTCTACCACTATATATCTACAATACAACACAATATTACACCACTATATATCTACAATACAACACATTATTACACCACTACTCTACCACTACATATCTACATTACAACACATTATTATACCACTACTCTATCACTATATATCTACAATACATTATTACACCACTACTCTACCACTATATATCTACAATACAACACAATATTACACCACTAT
Organism: Oncorhynchus clarkii lewisi; assembly: GCF_045791955.1. Classification (NCBI taxonomy): domain Eukaryota; kingdom Metazoa; phylum Chordata; class Actinopteri; order Salmoniformes; family Salmonidae; genus Oncorhynchus; species Oncorhynchus clarkii. The sequence goes on from NC_092149.1 coordinate 82,510,195, forward strand.
ATATCTACAATACAACGCATTATTACATCACTACTCTACCACTACATATCTACAATACATTATTACACCACTACTCTACCACTATATATCTACAATTCAACACATTATTACATCACTACTCTACCACTATATATCTACAATACAACACATTATTACACCACTACTCTACCACTATATATCTACAATACAACACATTATTACACCACTACTCTACCACTACATATCTATAATACATTATTACACCACTATATATCTACAATACAACACATTATTACACCACTACTCTACCACTACATATCTATAATACATTATTACACCACTACTCTACCACTATATATCTATAATACATTATTACACCACTACTCTACCACTATATATCTACAATACGATACATTATTACATCACTACTCTACTACTATATATCTACAATACAATACATTATTACACCACTACTCTACCACTATATCTACAATACAACACATTATTACACCACTACTCTACCACTATATATCTACAATACATTATTACACCACTACTCTACCACTACATATCTACAATACAACACATTATTACACCACTACTCTACCACTACATATCTACAATACAACACATTATTACACCACTAGTCTACCACTATATATCTACAATACAACACATTATTACACCACTATATATCTACAATACAACACATTATTACACCACTACTCTACCACTACATATCTACAATACAACACATTATTACACCACTACTCTACCACTATATATCTACAATACAACACATTATTACACCACTACTCTACCACTACATATCTACAATACAACACATTATTACACCACTACTCTACCACTACATATATACAATACAACACATTATTACACCACTACTCTACCACTACATATCTACAATACAACACATTATTACACCACTACTCTACCACTACATATCAACAATACAACACATTATTACACCACTACTCTACCACTACATATCTACAATACAACACATTATTACACCACTACTCTACTACTATATATCTACAATACAACACATTATTACACCACTACTCTACCACTACATATCTACAATACAACACATTATTACACCACTACTCTACCACTATATATCTACAATACAACACATTATTACACCACTACTCTACCACTATATATCTACAATACATTATTACACCACTACTCTACCACTATATATCTACAATACATTATTACACCACTACACTACCACTATATATCTACAATACATTATTACACCACTACTCTACCACTATATATCTACAATACAACACAATATTACACCACTATATATCTACAATACAGCACATTATTACACCACTACTCTACCACTACATATCTACATTACAACACATTATTATACCACTACTCCACCACTATATATCTACAATACATTATTACACCACTACTCTACCACTATATATCTACAATACAACACAATATTACACCACTATATATCTACAATACAACGCATTATTACATCACTACTCTACCACTACATATCTACAATACATTATTACACCACTACTCTACCACTATATATCTACAATACAACACATTATTACATCACTACTCTACCACTATATATCTACAATACAACACATTATTACACCACTACTCTACCACTATATATCTACAATACATCACATTATTACACCACTAGTCTACCACTATATATCTACAATACAACACATTATTACACCACTATATATCTACAATACAACACATTATTACACCACTACTCTACCACTACATATCTACAATACATTATTACACCACTACTCTACCACTATATATCTACAATACAACACAATATTACACCACTATATATCTACAATACAGCACATTATTACACCACTACTCTACCACTACATATCTACATTTCAACACATTATTATACCACTACTCTACCACTATATATCTACAATACATTATTACACCACTACTCTACCACTATATATCTACAATACAACACAATATTACATCACTACTCTACCACTACATATCTACAATACAACACATTATTACACCACTACTCTACCACTATATATCTACAATACAACACATTATTACATCACTACTCTACCACTATATATCTACAATACAACACATTATTACATCACTACTCTACCACTACATATCTATAATACATTATTACACCACTATATATCTACAATACAACACATTATTACACCACTACTCTACCACTACATATCTATAATACATTATTACACCACTACTCTACCACTATATATCTACAATACGATACATTATTACACCACTACTCTACTACTATATATCTACAATACAATACATTATTACACCACTACTCTACCACTATATCTACAATACAACACATTATTACACCACTACTCTACCACTATATATCTACAATACATTATTACACCACTACTCTACCACTATATATCTACAATACAACACATTATTACACCACTACTCTACCACTATATATCTACAATACATCACATTATTACACCACTACTCTACCACTATATATCTACAATACAACACATTATTACACCACTATATATCTACAATACAACACATTATTACACCACTACTCTACCACTACGTATCTACAATACAACACATTATTACACCACTACTCTACCACTATATATCTACAATACAACACATTATTACACCACTACTCTACCACTATATATCTACAATACAACACATTATTACACCACTACTCTACCACTATATATCTACAATACAACACATTATTACACCACTACTCTACCACTACATATCTACAATACAACACATTATTACACCACTACTGTACCACTATATATCTACAATACAACACATTATTACACCACTACTCTACCACTACATATCTACAATACATTATTACACCACTACTCTACCACTATATATCTACAATACGATACATTATTACACCACTACTCTACCACTATATATCTACAATACAACACATTATTACACCACTACTCTACTACTATATATCTACAATACAATACATTATTACACCACTACTCTACCACTATATATCTACAATACGATACATTATTACACCACTACTCTACCACTATATATCTACAATACAATACATTATTACACCACTATATATCTACAATACAGCACAAATTTACAACGCTTGTCTTTCATAATTTGGTCCGTTATGCTTGGATGTGTAAGTTCAGTATTCGTTGTTGGCATGTCATGCTTAAGTTTGCTAATTTTGCCATTAAAATAATCATCAAAGTAGTTTGCAATATCAGTGAGTTTTGTGATGAATGAGCCATCTGATTCAATGAAGGATGGACCTGAGTTCGCTCTCGCTGCTTGTGATTCTTTGATCCACCTCTACGCAGACGACACCATTCTGTATACCTCTGGCCCTTCGTTGGACACTGTGTTAACAAACCTCCAGACGAGCTTCAATGGCATACAACACTCCTTCCGTGGCCTCCAACTGCTCTTAAATGCAGGTAAAACGAAATGTATTTATTTATACCTTTATTTAACTAGCCAAGTCAGTTAAGAACATATTCTTATTTACAACGACGGCCTAGGAACAGTGGGTTAACTGTTAACTTGTTCAGGGGCAGAACGACAGATTTATAACCTTGCCAGCTCGGGGATTCAAACTTGCAACCTTTCGGTTACTAGTCCAATGCTCTAACCACTAGGCTACCCTGCTGCCCCGATGCATGCTCTTTAACCGTTCCCTGCCCGCACCTGTCTGCCCGCCCAGCATCACTACTCTGGAAGGTTCTGACCGAGAATATGTGGACAACTACAAATACCTAGGTGTCTGGTTAGACTGTAAACTCTCCTTCCAGACTCACATTAAGCATCTCCAATCCGAAATGTAATCTAGAATCGGCTTCCTATTTCGCAACAAAGCATCCTTCACTCATGCTACCAAACATACCCTCATAAAACTGACCATCCTACCGATCCTCAACTTTGGCAATGTCATTTACAAAATAGCCTCCAACACTCTACTCAGCAAATTGGATGCAGTCTATCACAGTGCCATCCGTTTTGTCACCAAAGCTCCATATACTACCCACCACTGCGACCTGTACGCTCTCGTTGGCTGGCCCTCGCTTCATACTTGTCGCCAAACCCACTGGCTTCAGGTCATCTACAAGTCTCTGATAGGTAAGGCCCCACCTTATATCAGCTCACTGGTCACCATAGCAGCACCCACCCGTAGCACGGGCTCCAGAAGGTTTATCTCACTGGTCACCCCCAAAGCCAATTCATCCTTTGGCCACCTTTCCTGCCAGGTCTCTGCTGCCAATGACTGGAACGAACTGCAAACATTTCTGACTCTTACCTCCCTCACTAGCTTTAAGCATCAGATGTCAGAGCAGCTCACAGATCATTGCACCTGTACATAGCTCATCTGTAAATAGACCATCTAATCTACCACATTCCCATACTGTATGTATTTATTTATCTTGCTCCTTTGCACCCCAGTATCTCCACTTGCACATTCATCTTCTGCACACCCTACCATTCCAGTGTTTAATTGCTATATTGTAATTACTTCGCCACCAGGGCCTATTTATTGCCTTACCTCCCTTATCCTACCTCATTTGCACACACTGTATATAGACTTTTTCTACTGTATTATTGACTGTATGTTTTGTTTTTATTCCATGTGTAACTCCGTGTTGTTGTATGTGTTGAACTGCGTTGCTTTATTCTCGGTCAGGGTCGCAGTTGCAAATGAGAACTTGATCTCAACTTGCCTACCTGGTTAAATAAAGGTTGAATAAAAGGTGAAATAAATAAAGGTGAAATAAATCAAGGTAAAATACAAATACAAATGGAAATGTTGCCCAAAATGTCATTTAAGCTCCAAAGCGTTTTACCGTCATCCTTTATATAATGTACATTTGTTTATTCTTCTTTTTGT
>NC_092149.1:82517648-82712648 GCF_045791955.1 Oncorhynchus clarkii lewisi
GAAATAGGAAGCCAATTCTAGATTTAATTTTGGATTGGAGATGCTTAATGTGAGTCTGAAAGGAGAGGATCGGTTGAAGAGCATGCATTTAGTTTTACTTGCATTTAAGAGCAGTTGGAGGCCACGGAAGGAGAGTTGTTTGGCATTGAAGCTCGTCTGGTGGTTAGTTAACAGAGTGTCCAAAGAAGGGCCAGAAGTATACAGAATGGTGTCGTCTGCGTAGAGGTGGATCAGAGAATCACCAGCAGCAAGAGCGACATCATTGATGTATACAGAGAAGAGAGTCGGCCCGAGAATTGAACACTGTGGCACCCCGTACTTACATTATTTCTGACAACATTCCTGGAAAAATGTGCATTTGGAGCAGCATGATGACAACTCAGAGGGACAATGGGAGGGATTATCTGAGCTTGGCTTGGGTCACTGATAAGTCATTGTCTCAACACAACCTTAAAATAACAGGACAGGGTCCAGGCACCAAGATGATTTGAATGGAGTCTGCCATTCCTGAAGAGCGTCTTCTGTTTCCAAAAGGTGTCAAAGTTATCTATAAAATTATGCCAACAAAACTACAGTAGTATTTTAGCCAGGTGTGTAATGCCAGTAGCCTGCTGAATGTTTTTGCTAACCTCAGGCCAGCAATGACACAGGGGCTGAAATAAGCGGTCGAGTCTTTCAGAGCTAGAATCAGTTTTTTAATAGAGTCGACGTCTGCACTGCCGTGGAAATCAAATCAGCATATTTGTTAAATCCCCATCAAGATGATTTTGGTATAATAGAGATATCTGTTGTTTTTTTGTTGCATGGGCTTCGTCTCAATCAACCACATTCACTGATGTTGACCTTTCGCATCTGCGGTGGTAGCCGAGCTACAGTGCTGTTCGTCAGACCCAGAGACGCCCCGAAAATCAGTCTTCTCACGAAAATGTCTAGAATGTCCACATGGTTTGGGCTACAAACTAATATGACCCCTCTGTGGAAAGATTAGACTTTCATGAACACGATGGTGTTCTCCATGCTCTATGATACCCACAAGTGTCACTCGTTAGAATGTAACCCACTACCGGGCTGAAAAATTAATGGAAGTTGAAATGGGGCATTTCCACATCCAAGCTACACAGACAATTCCATGATTTAAAAAAAAATGTGCTTGATATATCTCTCAGACATAGGACAGACACTTCAAAACATACTTCCTTTTGATGTATTTTTGGAGTATCTGTTTTTCCAAGTATACATCTGTTATTCAATGGGTTTCTATGGGCTAAAGGAAGTAAGGCCAAATTCAACGTTTCATCAAATATATTTTTTTCTATACAGTACCTGTCAAAGGTTTGGACACTCTTACTCATTCAAGGGTTTTTCTTTATTGGCATTCTCTCAACATTCTTCATAAGGAATGCTTTTACAACAGTCTTGAAGGAGTTCCCACATATGCTGAGCACTTGTTGGCTGCTTTTCCTTCCCTCTGCGGTCCAACTCATCCCAAACCATCTCAATTGGGTTGAGGTTGGGTGATTGTAGAGGCCAATCATCTGATATAGCACTCCATAACTCTCCTTTTTGGTCAAATAGCCCTTACACATCCTGGAGGTGTGTTTTGGATCATTGTCCTGTTGAAAACCAATGATTGTCCCACTATGAGCAAACCAGATGGGATGGCATATCGCTGCAGATTTCTGTGGTAACCATGCTGGTTAACTTCTTTGGAAACCACTCTGAAGTTTCTAAAACTGTTTGAATCATGGCTGTGAGTATAACATAACTTATTTAGCAGGCGAAACCCCAAGTACAAACCATTATTTTTATTTTTTTGAGGTCACTCTCTTTTCAATAGGTTTTCATTGGGAATCCAGATTTCTAAGGGACCTTCTTGCAGTTCTTACCACTTCCACTGGATGACAACAGTCGTTAGAAATTAGTTGAGGTTATTCCTTTGTGTAATGAAGAAGTAGCACTGTTCAGAATGAGGGTAACTTGAAGTGTACTGTTAGATAGAGGCGCGTGACCAGAAAGCTAGCTACAGTTTGTTTTCCTCCTGTATTGAACACAGATCATCCCGTCTTCAATTTGATCGATTATTTACGTAAAAAAATACCAAAAGTTGTATTACAAAAGTAGTTTGTAATGTTCTGGCAAAGTTTACAGGTAACTTTTGAGATATTTTGTAGTCACGTAGCACAAGTTGGAACCGGTCTTTTTCTGGATCAAACGCGACAAATAAATTGACATTTTGGATATATATCGACAGAGTTAATCGAACAAAAGGACAATTTGTGATGTTTATGGGACATATTGGAGTGCAAACAAAAGAAGCTTGTCAAAGGTAAGGCATGAATTATATTTTTATTTCTGCGTTTTGTGTCGCGCCTGCAGGGTTGAAATATGCTTCTCTCTCTTTGTTTACTGGGGTGCTATCCTCAGATAATAGCATCGTTTGCTTTCCCCCGAAAAGCCTTTTTAAAATCTGACATGTTGGCTGGATTCACAACAAGTGTAGCTTTAATTTGCTATCTTGCATGTGTGATTTCATGAAAGTTAGATTTTTAAAGTAATTTATTTGAATTTGGCGCTCTACATTTTCACTGGCTTTTGGCCAGGTGGGACGCTAGCTTCCCACATATCCCAGAGAGGTTAAGAGTACCTTGAATTCTAAATAAACCAGCAAAGCACCCTCACTCCATCACACCTCCTCCTCCATGCTTCATGGTGGGAACAACACATGCGTTCACTTACTCTGCATCTCACAAAGACACGACGGTTGGAACCAAAAATCTCAAATTTGGACTCATCAGACCAAAAAACAGATTTCCACCGGTCTAATGTCTATTGCTCGTGTTTCTTGGCCCAAGCAAGTCTCTTCTAATTATTAGTGTCCTTTAGTAGTGGTTTCTTTGCAGCAATTTGACCATGATGGCCTGTGTCACTCTGCTCTGAACAGTTGATGTTGAGATGTGTCTGTTACTTGAACTCTGTGAAGCATGTATTTAGCCTGCAATCTGCGATGCAGATAACTCTAATGAACTTATCCTCTGCAGCAGAGGTAACTCTGGGTCTTCTTTTCCTGTGGCGGTCCTCATGGGAGACAGTTTCATCATAGTGCTTGATGGTTTTTGAGAGCAGTGGTGGTGTAAAGTACTTAAGTAAAAAATATTTTAAAGTAGTACTTAAGTAAAAAATATTTTAAAGTAGTACTTAAGTAAAAAATATTTTAAAGTAGTACTTAAGTAAAAAATATTTTAAAGTAGTACTTAAGCCGTTTTTTGGGGTTGTCTATACTTTACTTTGCTATTTATAGACAACTTTTACTTTTACTTCACTACATTAATAATAAAAATAATGTACTTTTTACTCCTTACATTTTCCCTGACACCCAAAATAACTTACATTTTGAATGCTTAGCAAGACAGGAAATTTGTATAATTCCCACGCTTATCAAGAGAACATCCCAGGTCATCCCTACTGCCTTTGATCTGGCAGACTCACTAAACACAAATGCTTCATTTGTAAATTATGTCTGACTGTTGAAGTGTGCCCCTGGCTATCCGTAAAGAATTTATAAAAATTGTGCCATCTGGGTTGCTTAATTTAAGGAATTTGAAGTGATTTATACTTTTACTTTGAATTTTTGATACTTAAGTAATATTTTTGCGATTACATTTACTTTTGATACTTAAGTATATTTAAAACCAAATACTTTTAGACTTTTACTCAAGTAGTATTTTACTGGGTGACTTTCACTTTTACTTGAGTAATTTTCTTCTAAGGTATCTTTAAATTTACTCAAGTATGACAATTGGATATTTTTTCCACCACTGCATGAGAGCCAGTTTCATCATAGTGCTTGATGTTTTTTGCGACTGCACTTGATGATACTTTCAAAGTTCTTGAAATTTTCTGGATTGACTGACCTTCATGTCTTAAAGTAATGATGGACTGTTGTTTCTCGTTGCTTATTTGAGCTGCTCTTGCCATAATATTGACTTGGTCTTTTACCAAATATGGCTATCTTCTGTATACCACCCCTACGTTGTCACAACACAACTGATTGGCTCAAATGCATTAGGAAGGAAAGACATTCCACAAGTTAGCTTTTAACAAGGCACACCTGTTAATTGAAATGCATTCCAGGTGACTACCTCATGAAGCTGGTTGAGAGAATGCCAAGAGTGTGCACAGATGTCATCAAGGCAAAGGGTGGCTACTTTGAAGAATCTCAAATATAAAATCAATTCTATTTGTTTAACACATTTTTGGTTACTACATGACATTACTATATGTGTTGTTTCATAGTTTTGATGTCTTCACTATTATTCTACAATGTAGAAATGAGTAAAAAATAAAGAAAAACCCTTGAATGAGTAGGTGTGTTCAAACTTTTGACTGGTGCTATATATTTTTTAATAACTACAGGGGTCCTAGTATTCTAAATGAAATAACTAAATGATCCTTGGTATAACCATCTTAAAACAATTCCACGTTAGCTTAGTAGAAAACCCATCACTGGGTTCATAAATCCAGTTTCAGCAGTTCCGAGCTAGCCCCCCTAATGTAATTTGACAGCGTCAGCCCGCCGCAGCTGTTGTGGAACGGTAGGAAGCAGCCTAGTAATGTCCTGTACTCGTGCCCCAGGATAGCATAGGGTTTTTGCCCCGGGAACTGAGATGTTTCTCACCATAGAGCTGAGGATGATAACAGCTGGTGAAATGGCAAATTTTGCACCTCGAGTGGTTCAGGAGACCTATCGAGGACCGATGGGAGGTACGATGGACCCGAGCCAGCCATAGAATCCATCGTGGCTGACGAAAGGGCCAGAGCCTCAGACACCCTCGCGTCCCAATGAGGGGGGGAGCACGGATGATCCGAACCCAAGGTAGAATCCCCCCGGGTTGGAAACAGGTTAGAGAACGATGGCGTGACAACCTCCAATGCCAGCGGGGCGAAGCTGATGGTGGTATCAGCCTATTTGCCATGGGATGACTGAGTTATTATCAGACTATTTCTACCATGTGACTGGGTTATTATCAGACTATTTATATCATGTGACTGAGTTATTATCAGCCTATTTCTACCATAGTATGACTTAGTTATTATCAACCTATTTATACCATGTGACCGGGTTATTATCAGACTATTTATATCATGTGACTGAGTTATTATCAGCCTATTTCTACCATAGGATGACTTAGTTATTATCAACCTATTTATACCATGTGACCGGGTTATTATCAGACTATTTATATCATGTGACTGAGTTATTATCAGCCGATTTCTACCATAGGATGACTTAGTTATTATCAACCTATTTATACCATGTGACCGGGTTATTATCAGACTATTTATATCATGTGACTGAGTTATTATCAGCCGATTTCTACCATAGGATGACTTAGTTATTATCAACCTATTTATACCATGTGACCGGGTTATTATCAGACTATTTATATCATGTGTCTGAGTTATTTATTTTCAGCCTATTTCCACCATGTGAATGCGTTATTATCATCATGGGATGTTATTTTTTATTTTTTTCCTAATCATATCACAATAAATGTTTACCCATTTAATGTAAATACAATTAAAATACTTTTTTTGTGTTGAGAATAGACTGACGAGTTTCAGAAGAAAGTTCTTTGTTTCTGGCCATTTTGAGCCTGTAATTGAACCCACAAATGCTGATGCTCCAGATACTCAGTTAGTCTAAAGGCCAGTTGTGTTGCTTCTTTAATCAGAACAACAGTTTGCAGCTGTGCTAACATAATTGCAAATGGGTTTTCTAATGATCAATTAGCCTTTTAAAATTATAAACTTGGATTAGCTAACACAACGTGCCACTGGAACACAGAAGTGATGGTTGCTGATAATGGGCCTCTGTACGCCTATGTAGATATTCCATTAAAACTCAGCCGTTTCCAGCTACAATATACATTTACAACATTGACAATGTCTACACTGTATTTCTGATCAATTTTATTATTGTTATTTTAATGGACAAAAAATGTATTTTCTTTCAAAAACAAGGACATTTCTAAGTGACCCCAAACTTTTAAACGGTAGTGTATACAGTATGTAAAATACATTTTTGCGCATTTTTCCCAATAAAATGTTGATATGGCTGTCAATTAAACATTGACAGCATATCAACAATTCTCTCTGTGCAAGTCTGGAGAATGTATCTAAGAATAGTCACACAACATGTTGTGAATGCAGATGCTTCTGAAACTAAGAAAAATTTGTTGGCATTTGGGAGGAGTCTGACTTTCAGGAAATGACAGTTAAAGACACGTACACTGAATTTAGACGACCAAATGCCAAAAGCCTATTTAGACCCAATCACCATCTCTTCAAAGTACGTTATTAAATGTAGTCCAGTTTGTATCATTCTCTATGAAATGGGCTTTGAAATTATGTGTAATTCAATGTAGTGAGCTTTGAAATTATTATTATTTTAAATTATGTACAGTATGTCCGTTTTAGAGTGGTTAAAATTCATAAAAAATATGAATGAAGGTAGTATTAAAGAATAAATCAAATAAAACATTTCATCCAGTTTTTGACATTTTTATGATTACTTTTTGAAAATACTCATATCAATGGAACAAACAACAAATCTCAAAATAAATAAATAGATGCCAAAATTGTAATTTCAGGCTGTGGTGCCTGGCCTTAAGATCCCTATTCATAGAGAGAGAGGAGGTTTAAAAGACTGTGTGGAACTTATGACTATTTAAAGTCTGCGGATATGGGTTCAGTTTAGGTTGTTTTTTAAATGGTCTCTCAGCACTTGCTGGCTTCACAAGTGTAGAATGCTAACACTCTCACATTGTAATGTCCCTGCAGCGGTTGGTTCAGGGGAGGTGCTGAATGGAATGCTAAATGCATAGATCCACAATCATGGCTGAATGCCACTTAGGGGGCAAGATATGGTGTTAAGGAGAGGAAGGCACTGGGCCAAGGATAGCTAATACCATTACGCCCATGTCACAAAGTAATTGACGATTAACCAGCACCTTTTATCAGCCACTTTGCAGGACAATACGTGTCATATCCTGCAATTGCTACCTTCCAGACTTTCAGGGTAACATGTCGAACGCCTCCAGTTTTGAGACGATTAGAAATGGTAAAGCTGGTTTTGTTCCTATGCACCAATTGGAGAAATATGGAAATTCCTCCCCGAGAAGTGTCGGATGATGGGTTTAGAACAGTTATTACTGAGATTCGTAGTGAACAGTCGTGTCAGACGGTAACCATTCTGTGTGGAGAGGCCTTGAGCAATTGTTGCTGCACGCACAGGCCACATTCATGCTGCCACTGGATTAGCTTTGGAGGCTGAGCAAAAAACAAGAGAATTGAAATGCAAATGAGAAGCGGATTACTGAGAAAGAGCATTCGCTCTACTAGTGTCTCCTCCATTAACTGGTACCCTGTTTCAGAAATGGCTCTTTCTTCAACCATATTTAATTTCAGATCTAGTCACAGTTAGGCCTGTAGTCATTAACTTTGGTAAGTGACTTTGCTTAGAGCGTCAGGCCAGTAACTGAAAGGTTGCTGGATCGAAATCCCTGAGCTGACAAGGTTAAAAAAAATCTGTCGTTTTGCCCCTGAACAAGGCAGTTAACCCACTGTTCCCGGGCGCCGAAGACGTGGATGTTGATTATGGCAGCCCCGTTCACCTCAATGATTCAGAGGGGTTGGGTTAAATGCAGAAGACACATTTCAGATGAAGGTATTCAGTTGTACAACTGACCAGGTATCCCCCTATCCCTTTCATCACGAGTATCAATGTGTCATGAGACAAACCGGTACTTAACTCTTGACCTTTTTGATATTATGTACAATACCACAATCACCCAAGGTCACAATATGTCTTTCTTCACATTCTTCCATGTATGTCTCCACTAAGCAACTTGCCTTTTGCCACTGTAACCCTACTTCACCCGAACCCCAAAAGACAAATAGTGTTGACAAAAGAACTAAAGACAGAAAGAATGTTTCAGCCATTTGTTTAGCCATCGCTGTCCCATGGTGTTGCACATGAATCCCCCCCATAAAATGTCACTAAAGGAGAAACGGAGTAGTCTCCACTTCAAAAGCATGCTTCCTGCACACTCCAGAACTCTAGCTGCAGGGGTGACGCTGACTTGAAAGTGCCCAACTGTGAATTTACTTTGATCTGTTTTCAGATTTGTAATGCAGGAGGAAATGTTGTGTAATGTGATGTTTTTTACATATTCTTGCTTTTCCGTAATATAAAAAGATGTTTGTTTTTCCATATGCTCTATGTTGTGTATGTTGATTCAGTATACAGATGTAGGACCTTAATTTGAGCCAGTTTTGCTACAGCATGAAAATAATCCTGCAGAAACAGGAAATGTGCATTATTATGTGTTTTATAATTAATGGACATTTTTGAAGGGGTTGGTACATTTTTCATAAGGGAAAATCAAGTCACTACACTACAAGTTTACTGCAACAGGGTGATCAAATCACAATCCTATATCTGTAGCAACACAAAATATCTGTTTTTCTAATTTTTATTTATTTATTTTACCTTTATTTAACCAGGCAAGTCAGTTAAGAACAAATTCTTATTTTCAATGACGGCCTGGGAACAGTGGGTTAACTGCCTGTTCAGGGGCAGAACGACAGATTTGTACCTTGTCAGCTCGGGGGTTTGAACTCGCAACCTTCCGGTTACTAGTCCAACGCTCTAACCACTAGGCTACCCTGCCGCCCCAATTGATTTTCCACTGCACCACTCTTTCATACCACTGGAGATTAAACATATTAAGTATAGGAATTGACTATTACAGATCCTTTGATTTCTATGAGAAATAGATTTTTCAAAGCAGACTTATGATACACAATAGAGGCAAGTGTATTATATAAGTGTATTATATAAGTGGTTTGTCTTATGTTAAAACATGTATTAAATACGTGTATTGTCTTATGTTAAAACAGTGTTCTACCTTTCTGTGATTTCCGTCTTGCTCAGATGGTGTCAGACCATACTTATGAACAGTTATTATGTAGGCCTGTTTATAATGCACATCAACACGACCTTATACTAGTAGATTCTACACTTCTAATGGTGTATTGTACGACAGTGTAAGAAAGGGCCAACCCCTTAGATATTGTTTCTAAGGATTACTGTTTGAGGATTATTGAAACAGACGAGAAAAGGTTCAACATTCCAGTCGTATGTATGTCTATGCTATTGTCTCCCAGGTTGAACTGTAGTGTAGTGGATGCATTACTACTGGACAAACAGCTCTGGGTTGTAAAATCATAATCCGTTCTACAGTCTTATTTGCATGTGCAGAGCGTCCTCTGCTGGCAAGACCCAAGAATGACACACAATCTACTCAGTGAAAAATTCAAACACTACTTATCTAGCGATTGATTATTGGAGAGAAAACCTCTGGTAGATTACCAGGACAATCGCTTCACTTATGGTGGCATAATACTTGCATTGATTCAATATAATTTAGTAAAAAGCCAAGGCATCATTTACAAATAATTAATTTAAACAGGAGAAATAGATCAGATATGAATAAAACATTCCAGTCACAATCAGATATAAAAAGATATAACCTTGTTACCTGATCCCTTAGTAGTTAATACGGTTTCCCCTGAACATTGATGATTCCAGGAGAAGCAGAGGTGGGTATAGGGCAGATTGGCTCCAGAGCCAATATGTAATTGCACTCGATTGGTGGAATGACCCATGTATAATATGTAATTGCACTCGATTGGTGGAATGGTGGAATGACCCATATATATTATGTAATTGCTCTTGATTGGTGGAATGACCCATCTATAATATGTGGGAGGTTGGGGCAGACATACATGGCTTAGTCCTGAAAACATAAATTCCCTTTCGATGTGAGTGGGGCAGTCTCGGGAGGTCAGAGGGAGGGTATGACCTTGTCCTTTCACTGGTGTGCTCAGCAGATAGCCTTCAACACTTACTAGTGTGGGATTAGAGCAGTACCCGGAGAGGGCTGTATCAAGGGGACAAACAGAGAATAAAGAACACGCTTTATCATATACACTACTGGTGAAAAGTTCTAGAACATCTACTCATTCAAGGGTTTGTCTTTATGTTTACTATTTTCTACATTATAGAATAATAGTGAAGACATCAAAACTATTAAAATAACACATATGGAATCATGTAGTAACCAAAGAAGTGTTAAACAAATCAACATATATTTTATATTTGAGATTATTCAAATAGCCAGCATTTGCCTTGATGGCAGCTTTGCAGACTCTTGGCATTCTCTCAACCAGCTTCACCTGGAATGCTTTTCCAACTGTCTTGAAGAGGTACCCACCACATATGCTGACCTCTTGTTGGCTGCTTTTCCTTCACTCTGTGGTCCAACTCATCCCAAACCATCTCAATTTGGTTGAGGTCTGGTGATTGTGGAGGCCAGGTCATCTGATGCAGCACTCCATCACTCTCCTTCTTGGTAAAATAGTGCTTACACAGCCTGGAGGTGTGTTGCGTCATTGTCCTGTTGAAAAACAAATGATAGTCCCACTAAGCGCAAACCAGATGGGATGGAGTATCGCTACAGAATGCTGTGTTGGCCATGCTGGTTAAGTGTGCCTTGAATTCTAAATAAATCACAGACAGTGTCACCAGCAAAGTCTCTTCTTATTATTGGTGTACTTTAGTAGTGGTTTATTTGCAGTAATTCAACCATGAAGGCCTGATTCACACAGTCTCCTCTGAACAGTTGATGTTGAAATGTGTCTGTTACTTGAACTCTGTGAATCATTTATTTGGGCTGCAATTTCTGAGGCTGGTAACTCTAATGAACTTATCCTCTGCAGCAGAGATAACTCTGGGTCTTCCATTCCTGTAGCGGTCCTCATGAGAGCCAGTTTCATCATAGCGCTTGATGGTTTTTGCGACAGCACTTGAAAAAAACGTTCAAAGTTCTTGACATGTTCGTTATTGACTGACCTCCATGTCTTAAAGTAATGATGGACTGTTGTTTCTCTTTGCTTATTTGAGATGTTCTTGCCATAATATGGACTTAGTATTTTACCAAATAGGGCTATCTTCTGTATACCTTCCTTATCACAACACAAGTGATTGGCTCAAATGCATTATTAAGAAGGAAAGACATTACACAAATGAACTTTTAACAAGGCACACCTGTTAATTGAAATGCCTTCCAGGTGACTACCTCATGAAGCTGGTTGAGAGAATGGCAAGAGTGTGCAAAGCTGTCATCAAGGCAAAGGGTGGCTATTTGAAGGAAAAACAACTTTTGACCCGTAGTGTATATGTTTTTGTTTTTGTTTTCAAATGTTGAAGCACCTCTGCGAGTGTCGGCAGCCACGTTAAAATGTTCAGGTTACGTAGAATTTGAGATGTCCGAAGAACTAGGCTCTATGACCCAGGCTACCTAAGTATGATTCTCAATCAGAGACAACTAACGACACCTGCCTCTGATTGAGAACCATACTAGGCTGAACTCAAAACCCCAACATAGAAAAACACACATAGACTGCCCACCCCAACTCACGCCCTGACCGTACTAAAACAAAGACAAAATAAAGGAAATAAAGGTCAGAAAGTGACAATGTTGATTATATTTCTAGCGATTTATTGACTAAACCATACATCTAATTTTCACGTTTGGTTAATTCTACCATATGCTTTTTACTTAATGCATTTAAAAAAAACGGAATACAAATGTATTGACTTAATGCCAATCTACTACTATGTGCTGAATATAGTGAGGACGAGACCAGACAGGGGCAGATGTTATGGTGCTTGCTCTTCAATTCTATATTTTTCTTCCCAAGATATTTTGTTGAATCTTAAAAGCTAAACACTAACAAACAAACACAGCAACAGTTCAGTAAGTGGGATCAATCCATACATTGCAATAATTCAGTAGTATCGTTAACTTGGCAGTTTTCTTCTGTTAATAATACAGACAGGGCTAGAACTACTGTTTATTTGTATCTATGGAAAGCTGATTAAGTACTTTGTTTTAATTTCACAAAGTGTTAAACTTGGTGAAACGTTCAATTTGTCAAATACATTCAAATCATTTAGTTTTGACATTGCACAAGAATGGGGCGGCAGGGTAGCGGCAGGGTAGCTAGTGGTTAGAGTGTTGGACTAGTAACCGGAAGGTTGCAAGTTCAAACCCCTGAGGTAGGTACAAATCTGTTGTTCTGCCCCTGAACAGGCACTGTTCCTAGGCTGTCATTGAAAATAAGAATTTGTTCTTAACTGACTTTGCCTAGTTAAATAAAGGAGGGGGAATGCAGCAACAAAACTTTATCTGTTGTGATGTGGCTCTGAGAGGAACGACCCCTGTGTTTTGCTCCCCTTGTGTGAGATTTTACACATGAATGAGGCTAGAGGTGAGAGGTGAGCTGGCCTGACCGCTGGTCACAAAGCAAGACAATTCCAAGCATTGCTTTTATGGGGGGACCACTCCTGTGGCCCCACGATGGGAGGAGTTTCAGCAACTGCCATTTTAAAATAGGCTTGGTGGCATTGCTACCTCAGGGATTCCATTATTAGCCTTCACACTGAGATGATATGGACTAAAACATTAACATTAACATATTGTTGAACACAAACGCAAACAATTAGTTAACCAAATGTTTATAGCAGCTAGGGGGAATTATGAATAATGGGACACTTTTCGCATTTCCGTCTTCCGTAACCTCTTTTGACACCTATCCAACATATTAGTCCAACACATGACACATTTCTGAAATCCTCAAATGTTTCCTCATCACACACAAAAAAAAAAAAAAATGTTGATATGATATTCACAAAAGGCATTAGGAACACCCATTTGTGTACACTGAGACAAAACCATATTTTCAGTTTGCATTTGGTAGACTGGAACAGCAGGTTAGATAGACTGGGACACCATTATTGCAGTCCTAATTCTTCCCCAATGACAATTCATTTAAATGTTGTGTGATAAAGAAACATCTGAGGATTTCAGAAATGTATCATGTATTGGGTTAATATGTTGGATAATGTAGATGTCTGAAGAAGTTACAGAAGATGGAAATGCAGAAAGACGTCCCACTTTTTCTGAATTCACTCAAATAACAGTAGGAATAACAGTCCTAATAAAGGTAGTAATAAGAGCAGCAATAACAGTACTAACAACAGTAGTAATAACAGTAGTAATAACAGTAGTAATAACAGTACTGATATCGGTAATAATAACAACACTAATAACAGTAGTAATAACAGTAGTAATAACAGTAGTAATAACAGTAGTAATAACAGTACTGATATCGGTAATAATAACAACACTAATAACAGTAGTAATAACAGTAGTAATAACAACACTAAAAACAGTAGGAATAGCAGCACTAATAACAGTAGGAATAACAGCACTAATAACAGTAGGAATAACAGCACTAATAACAGTAGGAATAACAGCACTAATAACAGTAGGAATAACAGCACTAATAACAGTAGGAATAACAGCACTAATAACAGTAGTAATAACAACACTAATAACAGTAGGAATAGCAGCACTAATAACAGTAGGAATAACAGCACTAATAACAGTAGGAATAACAGCACTAATAACAGTAGGAATAACAGCACTAATAACAGTAGGAATAACAGCACTAATAACAGTAGGAATAACAGCACTAATAACAGTAGGAATAACAGTACTAATAACAGTAGGAATAACAGTACTAATAACAGTAGGAATAACAGCACTAATAACAGTAGGAATAACAGCACTAATAACAGTAGGAATAACAGTACTAATAACAGTAGGAATAACAGCACTAATAACAGTAGGAATAACAGCACTAATAACAGTAGGAATAACAGCACTAATAACATTAGGAATAACAGCACTAATAACAGTAGGAATAACAGCACTAATAACAGTAGGAATAACAGCACTAATAACAGTAGGAATAACAGTACTAATAACAGTAGGAATAACAGCACTAATAACAGTAGGAATAACAGCACTAATAACAGTAGGAATAACAGTACTAATAACAGTAGGAATAACAGCACTAATAACAGTAGGAATAACAGCACTAATAACAGTAGGAATAACAGCACTAATAACAGTAGGAATAACAGCACTAATAACATTAGGAATAACAGTACTAATAACAGTAGGAATAACAGCACTAATAACATTAGGAATAACAGCACTAATAACAGTAGGAATAACAGTCCTAATAAAGGTAGTAATAAGAGCAGCAATAACAGTACTAACAACAGTAGTAATAGCAGTACTAATATCAGTAATAATAACAGCAGTAATGGGAGAACTAATAACAGTACTAATAATAGTACTAATATCAGTAATAATAACAGCAGTAATGGGAAAACTAATAACAGTACTAATAACAGTAGTAATAACAGCAGTAATAGAATAACTAATAACAGTACTAATATCAGTAATAATAACAGCAGTAATGGGAGAACTTATAACAGTAGCAATAACAACAGTAACACCAGAAGCAAGAACAGTACTAATAACAGTAGTAATAACAGTAGTAATAACAGTACTAATAACAGTAGTAATAACAATACTAATAACAGCACCAATTACAGTAGTAATAACAGTAATAATAACAGTAGTAATAACAGTACTAATAACAGTAGTAATAACAATACTAATAACAGCACCAATTACAGTAGTAATAACAGTAATAATAACAGTAGTAATAACAGTAATAATAACAGTAGTAATAACAGTACTAATAACAGCAGTGATAACAGTAGTAATAACCATAGTAATAACCATAGTAATAACAGTAGTAATAACAGTACTAATAACAGTACTAAAAACAGTACTAATAACAGCACCAATAACAGTAGTAATAACAGTACTAATAACAGTAGTAATAACCATAGTAATAACAGTAGTAATAACAGTAGTAATAACAGTACTAATAACAGTAGTAATAACAGTACTAATAACAGTAGTAATAACAGTACTAATAACAGCAGTAATAACAGTAATAATAACAGTAGTAATAACAGTACTAATAACAGTAGTAATAACAGTAGTAATAACAATACAAATAACAGTAGTAATAACAGTAATAATAACAGTAGTAATAACAGTAGTAATAACAGTACTAATAACAGTAGTAATAACAGTAGTAATAACAATACTAATAACAGTAGTAATAACCATAGTAATAACCATAGTAATAACAGTAGTAATAACAGTAGGAATAACAGCACTAATAACATTAGGAATAACAGCACTAATAACAGTAGGAATAACAGTCCTAATAAAGGTAGTAATAAGAGCAGCAATAACAGTACTAACAACAGTAGTAATAACAGTAGTAATAACAGTAGTAATAACAGTACTGATATCGGTAATAATAACAACACTAATAACAGTAGTAATAACAGTAGTAATAACAACACTAATAACAGTAGTAATAACAACACTAATAACAGTAGTAATAACAGTAGAAGCAACAGTACTAATAACAGTAGTAATAACAACACTAATAACAGTAGGAATAACAGCACTAATAACAGTAGGAATAACAGCACTAATAACAGTAGGAATAACAGCACTAATAACAGTAGGAATAACAGCACTAATAACAGTAGGAATAACAGCACTAATAACAGTAGGAATAACAGCATTAATAACAGTAGGAATAACAGTACTAATAACAGTAGGAATAACAGTACTAATAACAGTAGGAATAACAGCACTAATAACAGTAGGAATAACAGCACTAATAACAGTAGGAATAACAGTACTAATAACAGTAGGAATAACAGCACTAATAACAGTAGGAATAACAGCACTAATAACAGTAGGAATAACAGCACTAATAACATTAGGAATAACAGCACTAATAACAGTAGGAATAACAGCACTAATAACAGTAGGAATAACAGCACTAATAACAGTAGGAATAACAGTACTAATAACAGTAGGAATAACAGCACTAATAACAGTAGGAATAACAGCACTAATAACAGTAGGAATAACAGTACTAATAACAGTAGGAATAACAGCACTAATAACAGTAGGAATAACAGCACTAATAACAGTAGGAATAACAGCACTAATAACAGTAGGAATAACAGCACTAATAACATTAGGAATAACAGTACTAATAACAGTAGGAATAACAGCACTAATAACATTAGGAATAACAGCACTAATAACAGTAGGAATAACAGTCCTAATAAAGGTAGTAATAAGAGCAGCAATAACAGTACTAACAACAGTAGTAATAGCAGTACTAATATCAGTAATAATAACAGCAGTAATGGGAGAACTAATAACAGTACTAATAATAGTACTAATATCAGTAATAATAACAGCAGTAATGGGAAAACTAATAACAGTACTAATAACAGTAGTAATAACAGCAGTAATAGAATAACTAATAACAGTACTAATATCAGTAATAATAACAGCAGTAATGGGAGAACTTATAACAGTAGCAATAACAACAGTAACACCAGAAGCAAGAACAGTACTAATAACAGTAGTAATAACAGTAGTAATAACAGTACTAATAACAGTAGTAATAGCAATACTAATAACAGCACCAATTACAGTAGTAATAACAGTAATAATAACAGTAGTAATAACAGTACTAATAACAGTAGTAATAACAATACTAATAACAGCACCAATTACAGTAGTAATAACAGTAATAATAACAGTAGTAATAACAGTAATAATAACAGTAGTAATAACAGTACTAATAACAGCAGTGATAACAGTAGTAATAACCATAGTAATAACCATCGTAATAACAGTAGTAATAACAGTACTAATAACAGTACTAAAAACAGTACTAATAACAGCACCAATAACAGTAGTAATAACAGTACTAATAACAGTAGTAATAACCATAGTAATAACAGTAGTAATAACAGTAGTAATAACAGTACTAATAACAGTAGTAATAACAGTACTAATAACAGTAGTAATAACAGTACTAATAACAGTAGTAATAACAGTAATAATAACAGTAGTAATAACAGTACTAATAACAGTACTAATAACAGTAGTAATAACAGTAGTAATAACAGTAGTAATAACAGTAGTAATAACAATACTATTAACAGTAGTAATAACAGTAATAATAACAGTAGTAATAACAGTAGTAATAACAGTACTAATAACAGTAGTAATAACAGTAGTAATAACAATACTAATAACAGTGGTAATAACCATAGTAATAACCATAGTAATAACAGTAGTAATAACAGTAGTAATAACAGTAGTAATAACAGTAGTAATAACCATAGTAATAACAGTAGTAATAACAGTAGTAATAACCATAGTAATAACAGTAGTAATAACAGTAGTAATAACAGTAGTAATAACAGTACTAATAACAGTAGTAATAACCATAGTAATAACAGTAGTAATAAAATACTATTAACAGTACTAATAACAGTAGTAATAACCATAGTAATAACAGTAGTAATACAAGTAAAAATAACAGTACCATTAACAGAAGTAATAACAGTAGCAAAAACGGTACTAATTACAGTACTATTAACATTTGAAATAACAGTAGTAATAACAATACCAATAACAGTACTAATAACAGTACGATTAACAGTAGTAATAACAGTTGTAATAACAGTACTAATAACAGTAGTAATAACAATAGTAGTAACAGTACCAATAACAGTTGTAATAACAGTACTAATAACAGTTGTAATATCAGTAGTATTAACAATAGTCATTACGGTACTAATAACAGTACTAATAACAGTAGTAATAACAGTAGTCATAGCATTAGTAATAACAATAGTAGTAACAGTACTAATAACAGTTGTAATAACAGTACTAATAACAGTCGTAATATCAGTAGTATTAACATTAGTCATTACGGTACTAATAACAGTACTAATAACAGTAGTCATAGCATTAGTATTAACAGTAGTAGTAACAGTACTAATAACAGTAGTAATAACAGTACTAATAACAGTAGTAATAACAATACTAATAACAGTAGTAATAACAGTACCATTAACAGTAGTAATAACAGTACTAATAACAGTAGTAATAACAGTACTAATAACAGTAGTAATAACAGTACTAATAACAGTAGTAATAACAGTACCATTAACAGAAGTAATAACAGTAGTAATAACCATAGTAATAACAGTACTAATAACAGTAGTAATAACAGTACCATTAACAGAAGTAATAACAGTAGTAATAACCATAGTAATAACAGTACTAATAACAGTAGTAATAACAGTACTAATAACAGTAGTAATAACAGTACTAATAACAGTACTACAAGAACAAACAAACAGGATGTAGTAGTACACAAACCAGAGCCCTGCCACTGATCTTACTGTGTGTTTCGACCGGTGAGCTTCCTGTTTGAAGCTTGCTCTGCCACCCTCTATGATGTCACTCCAATGAAGTGATGTGATTTTAATAATGTGGTTTCTCTGCAATACCAATTATTTATGATTTTCTCCATGTCAGACCAAGAAATAAACACGTCAGGATTAAGCAGTCTTATATGATGTCCCACTCTTTCTGAATTCAACCTACGTACATCAAATATGCCTTTTAAGTTTACCTCTCCAAATTATTGAGACATTGAGAAATTAAGAAATTGTATTGGCTACACACAGTACATAGACTTTACTTGCAGGATGACACAGGGTCTGTACCCTTGGAGGTTCTTTTTACAACATAAACATAAATGCAATGAAAATAAGGTATTTGAACATCAAATTGATACTAAAATGCTGATTCGTTTAGATCCAATGTCCCCTTGACTCATGTTCTTGACTCACACGTTCTTGACTCACATGTTCTTGACTCACACGTTGACAGTTACTCTAGATAGAAACCTTCTTTGTCTAAGATTGTAGTTTGCACATTATTTCCTTACAACACAGGGTCATAGTATTCCACCTAATAGTATTTTATACTCACTGTATAATAACATCATAAACAAAACTCTCCACTATGATGATGACATCACCAAGAAGTTTATTGCCACTAAGAAGCCCCAATGGAGAAGAGCTACTCTTCAGAAGGGAGCACCAAGCGGCCAGAAGGGAGCACCAAGCGGCCAGAAGGGAGCACCAAGCGGCCAGAAGGG
Organism: Oncorhynchus clarkii lewisi; assembly: GCF_045791955.1. NCBI lineage: Eukaryota > Metazoa > Chordata > Actinopteri > Salmoniformes > Salmonidae > Oncorhynchus > Oncorhynchus clarkii. The sequence continues at coordinate 82,536,768 of NC_092149.1, forward strand.
AGCACCAAGCGGCCAGAAGGGAGCACCAAGCGGCCAGAAGGGAGCACCAAGCGGCCAGAAGGGAGCACCAAGCGGCCAGAAGGGAGCACCAAGCGGCCAGAAGGGAGCACCAAGCAGCCAGAAGGGAGCACCATGTGGCCAGAGGGGAGCACCATGTGGCCAGAAGGGAGCACCAAGCAGCCAGAAGGGAGCACCAAGTGGCCAGAAGGCAGCACCAAGCCACCAGAAGGGAGCACCATGAGGCCAGAGGGGAGCACCAAGCAGCCAGAAGGGAGCACCATGTGGCCAGAGGGGAGCACCAAGCAGCCAGAAGGGAGCACCAAGCCACCAGAAGGGAGCACCATGTGGCCAGAGGGGAGCACCATGTGGCCAGAAGGGAGCACCAAGCAGCCAGAAGGGAGCACCAAGCAGCCAGAAGGGAGCACCAAGCCACCAGAAGGGAGCACCATGTGGCCAGAGGGGAGCACCAAGCAGCCAGAAGGGAGCACCAAGACACCAGAAGGGAGCACCAAGCGGCCAGAAGGGAGCACCAAGCCACCAGAAGGGAGCACCATGTGGCCAGAGGTAAACTGCAGTAGGTGGTCTGGAATCACTTGCAGCTCAATGCAGTCCTTAACTATCGCCCCGTAGCACTCACTTCTGTCATCATGAAGTGCTTTGAGAGACTAGTTAATGAACTCTTTGGGCTAGACATGTCACTAGCGACCCACCTCAACAACGTCCGGTGAAATTGCAGAGCGCGAAATTCAAAATACAAAAATCGTAATATTAAACATTCATGAAAATGCAAGTGTCTTACATTGTTTAAAAGATAAACTTCTTGTTAATCCAGCTGCTTTGTCAGATTTCAAAAAGGCTTTACGGAAAAAGCATACCATGCGATTATCTGAGGACAGCAGTACAAAAACATTAAAAACATTTCCCAAACCAGCAGATTAGTCAAAAAAGTGATAAAATAAATCACTTACCTTTGAAGATCTTCCTTTGTTTGCAATCCCAAGGGTCCCAGCTACATAACAAATGGTTGTTTTGTTCGATAAAGTGCTTCTTTATATCCAAAAAAAGTAAGTTTAGTTGGCGCGCTTGATTCAGTAATCCACCTGTTCCCCTCGTTCAAAATGCATACAAAGGAATCCCAAAAGTTACCAATAAACTTCGTCCAAACAAGTCAAACAATGTTTCTAGTCAAGCCTTAGATACCCTAATATGTAAATAAATGATCAAATTTAAAACGGAGAATGGTGTGTTCAATACCGGAGATAAATAACAAAGTGCGCGCTCTCATCCACGCGCTCCACAAGACTACAGTCAAAATGAGAGCCACCACAGGCCTCCCGGTTGGCGCAGTGGTTAAGGGTGCTGTACTGCAGCGCCAGCTATGCCACCAGAGACTCTGGGTTCGCGCCCAGGCTCTGTCGTAACCGGCCGCAACCGGGAGGTCTGTGGGACGATGCACAATTGGCCTAGCGTTGTCCAGGTTAGGGAGGGTCTCACCTGTGGCGGGCCGGGCACAGTGCGTGCTAACCAAGGTTGCCAGGTGCACGGTGTTTCCTCTGACACATTGGCTGGGTTAAAAAGGTTGGAGAATGCATGACTTTCAAAGCTACCATGAAATTGTGGAGAAAAAGAGGTAAAATTTAAAAATGAGAGCCACCTTGAAAAACTAAAATTTCTAAGTCCTTTTTCAAAAAACAAACCCTTTTTAAAGACGGTTGGTTGACATCTAGTGGAAGCCATAGGGACTGCAATCTGGGAGGATTTTCTTTGATTTTCCCATAGACAGCCATTTCACTGGGTGGTCACCTCAACAACAAAGAATTCCGGATGGATTCTCATTGGGTTTTCGCCAGGCATATCAGTTCTGTTATACTCACAAACATTATTTTTAACAGTTTTGGAACCTGCAGAGTGTTTTCTATCCAATACTACCAATTATATGCATGTCCTAGCTTCTAGGCCTGAGTAACAGGCAGTTTACTTTGGGTACCACAGTCATCCGAACTTCCGAATACTGCCCCCTATCCCTAAGAAGTTGGGTCATATCACCTCTACCTTACCTGACACCCTAGACCCACTTCAATTTGCATACAGCCCCAATATGTCAGAACACTGTTCATTAACTATAGCTCAGCCTTCAACACCATTGTACCCTTCAAGCTCATCATTAAGCTCTGGGCCCTGGGTCTGAACCCCACACTGTGCAACTTAGTCATTGACTTCTTCACGGGTTGCCCCCAGCTGGTGAAGTTAGGAAACAACACCTCCACTTCGCTGATCCTCAACACAGGGTCGTCACAAGGGTGCATTTTATAATTGTATTATTTTCACCTTTATTTAACCACGTAGGCTAGTTGAGAACAAGTTCTCATCACAACTGCGACTTGGCCAAGATAAAGCAATGCAGCGCAACACAAACAACAACACAGAGTTACAGTCAATAGAACAATAGAAAAAAAAATAAAGTCTATATACTGTGTGTGCAAATGGCATGAGGAGGTAAGGCAATAAATAGGCCATAGTAGCAAGTAATTACAATTTAGCAAAATTAACACTGGAGTGATAGATGTGCAGATGATGATGTGCAAGTAGAAATACTGGTCAAGCCCTGACCTTAGTTATCTTTGTTTTCTTTATTATTTTGGTTAGGTCAGGGTGTGACGAGGGTGGTATGTGTTTTTTTGTCTTGTCTAGGGTTTTTATACTTCTATGGGGTTTTGGTATTGTCTAGGTATATTTGTAGGTCTATGGTGGCCTGAATTGGTTCCCAATCAGAGACAGCTGTTTATTGTTGTCTCTGATTGGGGATCCTATTCAGGTTGCCATTAACCATGTTGGTTTTGTGGGTTATTGTCTATGTGTAGTTTCCTGTGTCAGCACTCGGTTTATCATAGCGTCATGTTCGTTTTGTTATTTTTGTTAGTATGTTTAGTGTTCTTCGTTAATAAAAGAAGAATGTATTCAAATCATGCTGCGCCTTCATCTCCTCTTTACGACGAATGTGACAATACTGGTGTGCAAAAGAGCAGGAAGTAAATAAAAACAATATGGGGATGAGGTAGGTAGATTGGATGGGCTATTTACAGATGGGCTATGTACAGCTGCAGCGATTGGTTAGCTGCTCAAATAGCTGATGTTTAAAGTTAGTGAGGGAAATCTAAGTCTCCAGCTTCAGTGATTTTTTTTTGCAATTCGTTCCAGTCATTGGCAGCAAGAACTGAAAGGAAAGGCGGCCAACGGAGGTGTTAGCTTTGGGGGTGACCAGTGAGATATACCTACTGGAGCACGTGCTACGGGAGGGTGTTGTTATCGTGACCAGTGAGCTGAGATAAGGCGGAGCTTTACCTAGCAAAGACTTATAGATGACCTGGAGCCAATGGGTTTGGTGACGAATATGTAGCGAAGGCCAGCCGATTAGAGCATACAGGTCATAGTGTTGGGTGGTATATGGGGCTTTGGTGACAAAACGGATGGCACTGTGATAGAAGTCGAGGATCGGTAGGATAATCAGTTTTATGGTATGTTTGGCAACGTGAGTGAAGGAGGCATTGTTGTGGAATAGAAAGCCGATTCTAGATTTATTTTTGGATTGGAGATGTTTAATATGAGTCTGGAAGGAGAGTTTAAAGTCTATCCAGACACCTAGGTATTTGTAGTTGTCCACATATTCTAGGTCAGAACCGTCCAGAGTAGTGATGCTAGTCGGGCAAGTAGCTGCGGGGGGTGCGGAGCTGTTGGCCAGGGGTAGCCAGGAGAAAAGCATGGCCAGCCATAGAGAAATGCTTGTTGAAATTCTCGATTATCGTGGATTTATCAGTGGTGACAGTGTTACCTAGCCTCAGTGCAGTGGGCAGCTGGGAGCAGGTGCTCTTGTACTCCATGGACTTTACAGTGTCCCAAAACGTTTGGGAGTTAGAGCTACAGGATGCAAATTTCTGCTTGAAAAAGCTATCCTTTGCTTTCCTGACTGACTGCATGTATTGGTTTCTGACTTACCTGAAAAGTTGCATATCGCAGGGACTATTCGATGCTATCGCAGTCAGGTCTGGAGTGAACCAAGGGCTATATGTGTTCTTAGTTCTATATTTTTTGAAAGGGGCATGCTTATTTAAGATGGTGAGGAAATTACTTTTAAAGAACGGCCAGGCATCCTCGACTGACAGGTTGAGGTCAATTGTTATGGTGAGTGAATGAGGACCCAAAAGCGAACTAACTTAAACAGAGCTTCTTTAATAACCAAACATAGGTAGGCTCAGATAGACCGGCAGATTCCGACAGGACAGGACAAGGTTACAGCAAACATGACGATAGTCTGGCTCAGGCATGAAACACAACAAACAAGAATCCGACAAGGACAGGAACAGAAACAGAGAGAGATATAGGGACCTAATCAGAGGGAAAAAGGGAACAGGTGGGAAACGGGGTGAATGGGTAGTCAGAGGAGACAAGGAACAGCTGGGGGAAAGCGGGGGAGAAAAGGTAACCTAACAACGACCAGCAGAGGGAGACAGGGTGAAGGGAAAGGACAGAGACAAGACACAATATGACAGTACATGACAGTACCCCCCCACTCACCGAGCGCCTCCTGGCGCACTCGAGGAGGAAACCTGGCGGCAACGGAGGAAATCCTCGATCAGCGCACGGTCCAGCACGTCCCGAGAGGGAACCCAACTCCTCTCCTCAGGACCGTACCCCTCCCAATCTACGAGGTACTGGTGACCACGGCCCCGAGGACGCATGTCCAAAATTCTACGGACCCTGTAGATGGGTGCGCCCTCGACAAGGATGGGGGGGGGGGGGGAAGACGAGCGGGGGCGCGAAGGACGGGCTTGATGCAGGAGACATGGAAGACCGGGTGGACGCGACGAAGGTATCGCGGAAGAAGAAGTCGAACTGCGACAGGATTAATGACCCGAGAAATACGGAACGGACCAATGAACCGCGGGGTCAACTTGCGAGAAGCCGTCTTAAGGGGAAGGTTCTGAGTGGAGAGCCAAACTCTCTGACCGCGACAATATCTAGGACTCTTAGTTCTACGCTTATTAGCAGCCCTCACAGTCTGCGTCCTATAACGGCAAAGTGCAGACCTGACCCTCTTCCAGGTGCGCTCGCAACGTTGGACAAAAGCCTGAGCGGAGGGGACGCTGGACTCGGCGAACTGAGATGAGAACAGCGGAGGCTGGTACCCGAGGCTACTCTGAAAAGGAGATAGCCCGGTCGCAGACGAAGGAAGCGAGTTGTGGGCGTATTCTGCCCAGGGGAGCTGTTCTGACCAAGACGCAGGGTTACGAAAAGAAAGACTGCGTAAGATGCGACCAATAGTCTGATTGGCCCGTTCTGCTTGACCGTTAGACTGGGGGTGAAAGCCGGAAGAGAGACTGACGGAAGCCCCAATCAAACGGCAAAACTCCCTCCAAAATTGAGACGTGAATTGCGGACCTCTGTCCGAAACGACGTCTGACGGAAGGCCATGAATTCTGAAAACATTCTCGATGATGATTTGTGCCGTCTCTTTAGCAGAAGGAAGCTTAGCAAGGGGAATGAAATGAGCCGCCTTAGAGAACCTATCGACAACCGTAAGAATAACAGTCTTCCCCGCTGACGAAGGCAGTCCGGTGACAAAATCTAAGGCGATGTGAGACCACGGTCGAGAGGGAATAGGAAGCGGCCTGAGACGGCCGGCAGGAGGAGAGTTACCGGACTTAGTCTGCGCGCAGACCGAACAAGCAGCCACGAAACGACGCGTGTCATGCTCCCGGGTGGGCCACCAAAAACGCTGGCGAATGGAAGCAAGCGTACCCCGAACGCCAGGGTGGCCGGCTAACTTGGCAGAGTGAGCCCACTGAAGAACGGCCAGACGAGTAGGAACGGGAACGAAAAGAAGGTTCCTAGGACAAGCGCGCGGCGACGGAGTGTGAGTGAGCGCTTGTTTTACCTGCCTCTCAATTCCCCAGACAGTCAACCCGACAACACGCCCCTCAGGGAGAATCCCCTCGGGGTCAGTGGAGGCTACTGAAGAACTGAAGAGACGAGACAAAGCATCAGGCTTGGTGTTCTTAGAGCCCGGACGATAAGAAATCACGAACTCGAAACGAGCGAAAAACAGCGCCCAACGCGCCTGACGCGCATTAAGTCGTTTGGCAGAACGGATGTACTCAAGGTTCCTATGGTCAGTCCAAACGACAAAAGGAACGGTCGCCCCCTCCAACCACTGTCGCCATTCGCCTAGGGCTAACCGGATGGCGAGCAGTTCGCGGTTACCCACATCATAGTTACGTTCCGACGGCGACAGGCGATGAGAAAAATACGCGCATGGGTGGACCTTGTCGTCAGAGAGGGAGCGCTGAGAAAGGATGGCTCCCACGCCCACCTCTGACGCGTCAACCTCGACAACGAACTGTCTAGAGACGTCAGGTGTAACAAGGATAGGAGCGGATGTAAAACGATTCTTGAGGAGATCAAAAGCTCCCTGGGCGGAAACGGACCACTTAAAGCACGTCTTGACAGAAGTAAGGGCTGTGAGAGGAGCTGCCACCTGACCGAAATTACGGATGAAACGACGATAGAAGTTCGCGAAGCCGAGAAAGCGCTGCAGCTCGACGCGTGACTTAGGGACGGGCCAATCAATGACAGCTTGGACCTTAGCGGGATCCATCTTAATGCCTTCAGCGGAAATAACAGAACCGAGAAATGTGACGGAGGAGGCATGAAAAGTGCACTTCTCAGCCTTCACAAAAAGACAATTCTCTAAAAGGCGCTGGAGGACACGTCGAACGTGCTGAACATGAATCTGGAGTGACGGTGAAAAAATCAGGATATCGTCAAGGTAAACGAAAACAAAGATGTTCAGCATGTCTCTCAGGACATCATTGACTAATGCCTGAAAGACAGCTGGAGCGTTAGCGAGGCCGAAAGGAAGAACCCGGTATTCAAAGTGCCCTAACGGAGTGTTAAACGCCGTCTTCCACTCGTCCCCCTCCCTGATGCGCACGAGATGGTAAGCGTTACGAAGGTCCAACTTAGTGAAAAACCTGGCTCCCTGCAGGATCTCGAAGGCTGAAGACATAAGAGGAAGCGGATAACGATTCTTCACTGTTATGTCATTCAGCCCTCGATAATCTATGCAGGGGCGCAGAGACCCGTCCTTCTTCTTGACAAAAAAAAACCCCGCTCCGGCGGGAGAGGAGGAGGGGACTATGGTACCGGCGTCAAGAGCTACAGACAAATAATCTTCGAGAGCCTTACGTTCGGGAGCCGACAGAGAGTATAGTCTACCCCGGGGGGGGGGGTGGTTCCCGGAAGGAGATCAATACTACAATCATACGACCGGTGTGGAGGAAGAGAGGTGGCCCTGGACCGACTGAACACCGTGCGCAGATCGTGATATTCCTCCGGCACCCCTGTCAAATCACCAGGCTCCTCCTGTGAAGAAGAGACAGAGGAAACAGGAGGGATAGCAGACATTAAACATTTCACATGACAAGAGACGTTCCAGGAGAGGATAGAATTACTAGACCAATTAATGGAAGGATTATGACAAACTAGCCAGGGATGGCCCAAAACAACAGGTGTAAAAGGTGAACGAAAAATTAAAAAAGAAATGGTTTCACTATGATTACCAGAAACAGTGAGGGTTAAAGGTAGCGTCTCACGCTGAATCCTGGGGAGAGGACTACCATCCAGGGCGAACAAGGCCGTGGGCTCCTTTAACTGTCTGAGAGGAATGTCATGTTCCCGAGCCCAGGTCTCGTCCATAAAACAGCCCTCCGCCCCAGAGTCTATTAAGGCACTGCAGGAAGCTGACGAACCGGTCCAGCGTAGATGGACCGACAAGGTAGTGCAGGATCTTGAAGGAGAGACAGGAGTAGTAGCGCTCACCAGTAGCCCTCCGCTTACTGACGAGCTCTGGCCTTTTACTGGACATGAAGTGACAAAATGACCAGCGGAACCGCAATAGAGACAGAGGCGGTTGGTGATTCTCCGTTCCCTCTCCTTAGTCGAGATGCGGATACCTCCCAGCTGCATGGGCTCAGCACCCGAGCCGGCAGAGGAAGATGGTAGTGATGCGGAGAGGGAGGCGACGGAGAGCGCGAGCTCCTTTCCACGAGCTCGGTGACGAAGATCAACCCGTCGCTCAATGCGAATAGCGAGTTCAATCAAGGAATCCACGCTGGAAGGAACCTCCCGGGAGAGAATCTCATCCTTTACCTCTGCGCGGAAACCCTCCAGAAGACGAGCGAGCAAGGCCGGCTCGTTCCAGCCACTGGAGACAGCAAGAGTGCGAAACTCAATAGAGTAGTCTGTTATGGATCGATTGCCTTGACATAGGGAAGACAGGGCCCTGGAAGCCTCCTCCCCAAAAACAGATCGATCAAAAACCCGTATCATCTCCTCCTTAAAGTCCTGATACTGGTTAGTACACTCAGCCCTTGCCTCCCAGATTGCCGTGCCCCACTCACGAGCCCGTCCAATAAGGAGAGATATGACGTAGGCGACACGAGCAGTGCTCCTGGAGTAAGTGTTGGGCTGGAGAGAAAACACAATATCACACTGGGTGAGGAACGAGCGGCATTCAGTGGGCTCCCCAGAGTAACACGGCGGGTTATTGATTCTGGGCTCCGGAGATTCGAAAGCCCTGGAAGTGGCCGGTGGATCGAGGCGGAGATGGTGAACCTGTTCTGTGAGGTTGGAGACTTGGGTGGCCAGGGTCTCAACGGCATGTCGAGCAGCAGACACTTCCTGCTCGTGTCTGCCTAGCATCGCTCCCTGGATCCCGACGGCTGAGTGGAGAGGATCCGAAGTCGCTGGGTCCATTCTTGGTCGGATTCTTCTGTTATGGTGAGTGAATGAGGACCCAAAAGCGAACTAACTTAAACAGAGCTTCTTTAATAACCAAACATAGGTAGGCTCAGATAGACCGGCAGATTCCGACAGGACAGGACAAGGTTACAGCAAACATGACGATAGTCTGGCTCAGGCATGAAACACAACAAACAAGAATCCGACAAGGACAGGAACAGAAACAGAGAGAGATATAGGGACCTAATCAGAGGGAAAAAGGGAATAGGTGGGAAACGGGGTGAATGGGTAGTCAGAGGAGACAAGGAACAGCTGGGGGAAAGCGGGGGAGAAAAGGTAACCTAACAACGACCAGCAGAGGGAGACAGGGTGAAGGGAAAGGACAGAGACAAGACACAATATGACAGTACATGACATCAATATCCTTCCAGGATACCCTGGCCAGGTCGATTAGAAAGGCCTGCTCGCAGAAGTGTTTTAGTGAGTGTTCGACAGTGATGAGGGGTAGTTGTTTGACCACGGACACATAGTGGATGCAGGCAATGAAGCATTGACCGCTGAAATCCTGATTGAAAACAGGAAAGGTGTATTTGCTCAGCTCATGCTCAGCCCCCTCCTGTACTCCCGGTTCACCCATGACTGCATGGCCACGCATACCTCCAACTCAATCATCAAGTTTGCAGACAACACAACAGTAGTAGGCCTGATTACCAACAAAGACGAGACAGCCTACAGGAAGGAGGTTAGTGCCCTGGCGGAGTGGTACCAGGAATTAACCTCTCCCTCAACGTCAACAAAACGAAGGAGCTGATCAAGGACTTGAGGAAACAGCAGAGGGAGCCCCTATCCACATCCACGGGACCGCAGTGGAAAAGGTGGAAAGCTTCAGTACCTCTGCGTACACATCGGAGTACACATCACTGACAATCGGAAATGGTCCACCCACACAAACAGTGTGGTGTAGAAGGGGCAACAGCTCCTCTTCAACCTCAGGAGGCTGAAGTAATTTGGCTTGGCCCCTAAGACCCTCAGTAACTTTTACAGATGCACAATTGTGAGCATCCTGTCGGGCTGTATTTTAATTTGATTTAACCTTTATTGAAGTAGGCAAGTCAGTTAAGAACAAATTCTTATTTACAATGACTGCCTACCAAATGGCAAAAGGCCTCCTGCAGGGACGGGGGCTGAAATAAAAAATGATCAATATAATCAATAAAATACAAATATAGGACAAAACACACATCACGACAAGAGAGACACCACGACACTACATAAAGAGAGACCTAAGACAATAACATGGCATGGCAGCAACACATGACAACACAGCATGGTAGCAACACAACATGTCAACAACATGGTAGCAACACAACATGGTAGCAGCTCCACCTTTTACAGAAACTGCACCGCCTGCAACCGCAGGGCTCTCCAGAGGGTGGTACGGTCTGCCCAAAGCATCAACGGGGGCACACTGCCTGCCCTCCAGGACACCTTCAGCATCCGATGTCAAAGGACGGTCAAAAAGGTAATCAAGGACATCAACCACCCGAGCCACTGCCTGCTCACACTGCTATCATCCAGAAGGCGAGTTCAGTACAGATGCATCAAAGAGAGACTGAAAAACAACTTCTATCTCAAGGCCATCAGACTGTTAAATAGCCTTCACTAGCCAGCTACCACCCGGCTACTCAACTGCTGCCCTAAATGCATAGTCATGTATATAGGCTACTTTAATAATGGAACACTAGTCACTTTAATAATGTTTACATGCTGCTTTACTCATCTCATATGTGTATACTGTATTCTATTCTACTGCATTTTAGTCAATGCCACTCCAACATTGCTTGTCCTAATATTTATATATTTCGTAATTCCATTGTTTTACTTTTAGATGTGTGTATTGTAGTGAATTGTTAGATACTACTGCACTGTTGGAGCTAGGAACACAAGCTTTTCGCTACACCCGCAACAACATCTGCTAAATATGTTGTATATGACCAATAACATCTGTTAAATATGTTGTATGTGACCAATAACATCTGTTAAATATGTTGTATGTGACCAATAACATCTGTTAAATATGTTGTATGTGACCAATAACATCTGCTAAATATGTTGTATGTGACCAATAACATCTGTTAAATATGTTGTATGTGACCAATAACATCTGTTAAATATGTTGTATGTGACCAATAACATCTGTTAAATATGTTGTATGTGACCAATAACATCTGTTAAATATGTTGTATGTGACCAATAACATCTGCTAAATATGTGTATGTGACCAATAACATCTGTTAAATATGTTGTATGTGACCAATAACATCTGTTAAATATGTTGTATGTGACCAATAACATCTGCTAAATATGTTGTATGTGACCAATAACATTTTGATTTGATTTGTAAGTGTTTTGCCTTCACTACTCAGTGTAATGTGTGCATGAAGCCAGTCATCTCTGTTTTTGTTGGAAACATCATCCATCATCCATCATCCATGTCAGTAATTGATATACTGGAGTACTTTCAACTACACTGGCACCTTCGTAATTTTCTGTTAGGATGAAGTACCATGTCACACAGACTACAGTCTGCATGTTCACCCATATTGATCATATTTAAGACACTACTACTAAACTATTCATATTGTTGTTCTTTCCTAATCAATGACTCGAACGAATTGCAAAAAAAAATCACTGAGGCTGGTGGAGATATCTCCCTCCCCTTATATCTCCCTCTCTAACTTTAAGAGCCAGCAAATATACAACTACTGAATCCCCATATTGTTATTTTTGTTGTTGTTGCTCTGTTGCACCCCAGTATCTCTTCTTGCACATCATCATCTGGACATCTATCACTGCGGTGTTAATGCTAAATTGTAATTATTTATTGCCTTACCTCCCTAATCTTACTACATTTACACACCCTGTGCATAGACTTTTTTTCTATTGTTTGTTTATCCCATGTGTTGTTGTGTTGTTGCTTTATCTTGGCCAGGTCGCAGTTGTGAATGAGAACTTGTTCTCAACTGGCCTACTTGGTTAAATAAAGGTGAAATAAATAAAAAGTTATGTAAAAAATGATAATTGCATGACACACTATAACTGAATAGTCCACGTAGTTTCAGTGAATGTGCCAAGGATATAATGGGAGTTATTATAGTTGAGACTTGGGGTTTAGTACAGGCATATTTTATTTTAACTAGGCAAGTCAGTTAAGAACTCTTATTTTCAATGACGGCCTAGCAACAGTGGGTTAATTAACTGCCTTGTTCAGATGCAGAACGACAGATTTTTACCTCGTCAGCTCGGGGATTCGATCTTGCAACACTTTCACGAAATCGTCCATCGCTCTAACCACTAGGCTACCTGCCGCCCATATAGGCTAATCACAGTGGGGAATAAAGTTTATAAATATGGAGTGCCAAAATGTCTGTAGTTAAATTGACTTTCAAATATAACTAGTCCTAATGATTGTTAATTAGTATTTTCCACCGAACACAGATTAAGCCTATTCCTCCTGAACTAAAACATCCGTTCAAAGGAGACAACGTTCATGTTTAGGTAAACCTTTTTTTGAGAGCGTTATGATGATGTTATAAAGCATTGCAAGACCTTTATCATGTTAGCCTATCGTCTAATAATGGTCCTGACTAAATAACAGCGTTTTGAGTCTGTTGCAAATGTCCTTCATAGGCATAACATACAGTATAAACCTCATTATACGAGATGATAAATGATCTTGTTCGTAACAAGTAATAAGGCATTATACTTGCAGTGTTACCTACGTGTTACCATGATTTCCCTCCATATTTAGTTTTGCTACTTTAAAAAAAAGTTCTCACGTATTTAGAATACATTTAACTAATTATCCCTATTATAATGATTTCTAATTGCATAACCTATCTAATTTAAAAACAGAAAATAGTTCAGACTGATGCTGAAGAACTTTGGTATTTTATCTTCCACTAGCCTGCAATCTATTCATCATTAAAAAAAATATATATATATATATATATATATATATATATATTCGTAGTCAATCTAAGATAGACGATTACCCGATCGACAGAACTTGGAACAAGAGAAATCGTGGCCAACATAGCCATTGTTGTAACTCATGTGTTGGATTGGCGGAGGGTCAAAATCGGAAGTAGTTTATTTATGCTAATGAGGGGGTTGTAGATAGTTACGTTCAACGGCGGGAGCCGCCCTTCATTCACCACATGGTTAAAAGCAGGGTATGTTCGCGCCACTTTCGCAATTTTACTACGATTCACAAAGTCCTGCCGAATCAAAATAGCAGCAAATGCCAATGCGATTTTTGTTAGCTACTGTGCAATTTACAAGTTTGTGGTTTACTTTCGTAGATATGCCTGGAGCAGTGACCGTAAAGGGTAAGTCTGCACAAGTGAGTGAAGATGGTGGATTTCAGAGGCGAGTGTCTTCGTACGCGCATGTTATTGACCAGAAACCTGTTGTTAGCCTTTTCCTGGGATGCAACTTTCGAAGTTAAACCGTGCTTACTCGCGCACTTTGTTGCCACAGATCTGCCTAAATTATACCGGGAATATATTCTTTAAAACGATTTTTTTTAAAGCAATGCAAGAGGCGCATGGCCACTCTCCTCCGTGGTTATTAGAATGAGCGGTATTTGAAACGCGTGCGCTGTTGCCTCTGCAATGCCTCTTGAGCAGTGTCTAGCTGAAGTGAGCGTTACTTCTGGTAATGCTGTATTTCGTCCATTTTTTTCTTATATTTGGCTAGACGGGAAATAAAGTGAATTAATTTGGTGTACTGTCTTCAGTGGTGTGCGTTTTGAAGTGTCTCCAGAACAATGCAGTAACACATGGGGGGAAGTAGCAGGCCGCGCCTCTGCTGGATTGTGAAAGCTACGCTAGCTAACGATAACTAGGGAGCACTTATCTAGCTTAAATTACTTGGCCAGTCATTCAAATAGTTATCAGCGGGTGGCTAGCCAAAGAAGATTGTGGTAACGCTGGGCAAAATGTTTCACGCGTGTGTGTTAAGTGCCCTGAACATGCAGTCGATGACATATCAACAGTGTTGAACAGTATGCGCGGATTTGAAGGCCGGGGGGCTAGCATGCTAACGTTAATGGCTGGCGTTAATGCTCTTTGCTTACCTTCTTGTTTGATAATTAGTGTTACCCACATTTAGTTTTCTCAATGTATGATTTACGACTAACAATAGTTTGCCAAAATTAGACGCAAGGTGCTCTCACCGCAACAAACTTATTGTGGCATGGGCTAGCCAGCTACCGTGAGCCTGCTACCACATGCTTTGTATGCAGCGTTTTGCCGTGTGGATTCCTACGGATTTTGCGATCGTGTGCGTGGTGCGCTTGGCCAACTAGCAAGGCATATATCAACCACCAACAAACGCAGTGTATTGATTTGTTTCATTACAATATTATGGGTTATATTTGTGTATTACAGCTAACACTGATTGTGGTTGTAAATGTTGGTAATGCGGACTTAGCGGCGCCATGTCAGTGCAGCGCGTGGGGGAGGGGGATTCTTGAATTGTTTGAGAACGCATGTGCAGCTCCCAGGACGCGGCCGCAAGCTGCGCATTTCATACAATGTTTAAACTTGCTTTGATGTCGTCCAAGGATTCTCCACTATTGGTTTAATTGGCAACGTGTTTCTAGATTGCGCGTTTGATCTTGCCGCGTGTACAAATGGCATTGTGTGGCGTGTTGCTCTGCAAATATCTGCGTGTAACTAGGTGCACACTTGCAAGCACAATTTATCCAACTAATATTATGGAGACTTTTCCATTTGTGTCGCAAAACATGTAATACAGGGTCTTCCAAGCAAAAAAAAGTTTGCATGATGCTACAGGGAATGCAGTGTAGCTATGGTTAGTTTATCAACTAACATGGTAAAGTTGTCGACCATAGGCCCGTAGAACTTGCTAAAATAGTCTGGTAGTCTTGTCTTTTACAATTCATTGTTTCTCTTCTCTTTTCCAGGCACCCATTGGGATGGGATGTACACTTGGAATCCAGCCGCCCTGTTCAAGTGATTGGCCCAGAAACATTCCATTGTTGGTTTTGGATATGTGCAAGGATGCTTCACTTGCCTAACAGTCACTGTAGTGTCAAAGTGCTTACAGTGCAGGTAGTCATCTAATATCTACTGCAGTGAAGGCACTTTAAGCACTATAGTGGCACGGTGACTGGCTTCATTGCACACTGATTGTGTGAACCTTAACTGGTGCTTATGCTAAGGTGCATCTAGTGCAGATAGTGAAGTAGACCAGCACCTACTGCCCTACGTGCTCCTTCTGGCATAAGGGCTGGGACTCGTCTGGTCTATGAAAAGTGTATGATTTATCCTTGCAGATCTCTGCTAGTTTTGCATAGTTGCACTACAAGAGAAATGGAGTTGTGCAAATCTATGCAAAACTGACGGTGGCCTGTGTGTCCATCTGTCCTGGTGAATTTTCTTTTTTTTATGTATTATTGGTTGAGCAGCATGGAGGGCTCTTGGGCGTCCTACACCCCTTTCCACCCACGACAACGTTAATGTGTGCAAACTGGTTTCAGCAGTATTAAAGTGCTTATAGTGCAGGTAGTTCTATGGCCATCTACTGCAGTGTGAGCACTTGATGTACTTCTAAATGCATGCATCGCCACAGGGTACAGCAGATGCCGCCGAGGGGGATGGAGCCACTGGTCGCTGGTTAGTTTTGCTGGTTTGCTTTCAGCTTTTTAATGTACCGCTGTGCAAATCCATGCAAAACTGATCACAGCAGTGATTTAATTTAATCCTTCGTCGGAAATAACAATCCCTTTCTGTGCAGGTTGGGCTAGGCAGCAATGCTTTTTACTTGTATGGTATTGCACTTGTCCCGGCCTGTTGAGGACTCGGGGAATTGTCCTGCAGAACACTTTCAGTTGAAAATTAGACCGGTGACCATAATGTATATTTGAAGTAATGTCATTCGTTTTTTGGTGTGCTCTAATTATTAAATGGTTTACACCTCACTTCCACTTTTGATATATAGCATATTGCTTTTGTTGTAGTTGCTGTCCTTCACACTGAATAGTGAATTGTTAAAGAAAATTGTGAGTGGCATTCTGTGGGTTGAAAGAAACCGTGTAGTCGAGGTCTTACCTCTGTTATAAAGCTAGTTGAATATCAGCGGGCACCTGTCAGGACACCTACTTCTCAACACTGCAATGGGTCATCCTTGAGCTTTTGATTCATATGTATTTTGGTGAATTTGCAAATTAAATGTATAATTTCAGGACACTGGGGGTGACTTTTATTTCTGAAATGTATAAATGGGTTTTCTCCCACAATGTGAATCTACTGTTAAAATGTCTATTTTCTACTGCGGTTCCGTAATCTGACCCATGAGCGAGTAAAAACATGTGGATGTAAGCCATAATGTTTAACCCCTGTAAATGTCATGGCTTTTGTAGGTTGTGCAAATTCTTAATAGTGCTATGCTCGCGCTCTGAATATTAAATCCGGCCTATCTAAATTGCATGACCACCGCGGTGAGCTAATGCTCTAGCTATGGACACATGGGTCTGTCGTGTCCACCCACAAATGGCAACTGGGCTATTCATGGTGCCAAGTTGATTGGTTTAAACATACAACATAAATCCTATTAAGTACATTTAGGGTGAGTTGATTATCCTGTTTACCAGCAGCACCCTCCTTGCCAGAAAGTTGATCCATCTGACCTAACGCGGAGAAAGGAAGTAGTCCATCCTACAATTATTATGGTTTGAGAGTTGCCTCTGAATTACTACTTGTGAAGAATTTCCATGTTCGAGTGCCAGTCGGAACTTGGCAACTAGCGTTCCCGACTTGCTGACTGGTTGTATAAGCGGCACGTTTACAAGAACCAGATAGCGTGTCAAAGTTCGGTTTCCTAGTTCTGATTAGCCTATGAACCTCAATAGGCCTATTATGGATTTTGATTCAGTTTACAGTATTGTCAATTTGCACATGAGCCAGGGGTTGTGTTCAGTTGAACTCTTGATATTGACTCACTATTGCGTACGCTGTAGCGTTTACGTTGAGGCGAAATTGGTTCTGTGAATGGGGTGCAAATAGATGAGGGTAGCATACACGGCGTGTACAGAACATCTGCTTTCCATGACATGCAGTGCCTTCATAAAGTATTCACACCCCGTTTTCCTCATTTTGTGTCACGGCCTGAATTAATAATTGATTAAATTGAGAAATGTCGCTGCGTACACGTCTTAATGTCAAAGTGCGTTTCTGTTCTGGGAATTTAACAAATGAATGAAGATTATCTTGAAACAAATATTCAACCCCTTTGTTATGGCAAGCCTAAATGTACAAAAAATATATGAAGGGACTTATAAAAAAAAAAAAAATCAAAGACATTGAATATCCCTTTGAGCATGGCGAAGTCAATTACACTTTGGCTAGTGTATCAATACACCCAGTCACTACAAATATACAGGTGCTCTCCCTAACTCAGTTGCTGGAGAGGAAGGAAACTACTCAGGGATTTCACCACGAGACCAATGGTGACTTTAAAACAGTTTAACGGCTGTGATAAACTGAGGATGGATGAACATTTTAGTTACTCCACAACATAACTGACAGTGTGGAAAAGGAAGTCTGCACAAAAATACTCAAACAAGCATCTTGTTTGCAACAAGACACTAAAGTAATACTGTAAAAAAAAAAAAGTGGCAAAGCAATCAACTTTTTGTCCTGAATACAAAGTCTTGTGTTTGGGGCACACAGCAACAAAATGTGGAATAAGTCAAAGGGTATGAATACTTTCTGAAGGCACTGTAGACTGACCCGGTGAACGCTGTGATCCATTATTGATGTCCGCTATTACATCTGCTTCAATCAGTGTAGATGAAGGGGAGATGACAGGTTAAAGAAGGATTTTTGAATGAGCAAGACAAAATATTGAAGTGCCTTTGAACGGGGTAGGGTATCAGGCGCACCGGTATGATTGTCAAGCAGTGGCGATCAGTTTGCAAATAATGTTTTTTAAAAAAAAATGTAATCATTGAGTTAATAAACTGCATACAAACTGTCTTTTTTTGTTGTTGCTTTCTTGAGTAAGGCAGCTCCAAAATGCAGGCGTTTCAGCCTAGCTCAGTGCTTTCTGTGGTGGTGGGGCAGCCAACAGAAAATACGGAGCGTAGGGGTTGCTAATGTTCTCTAGTTGCGCAGTGATTGGCTCAGTGTTCTGTCACTCATCGAGACACTACGTTGCAGCAAAATCTACAGGGAGAGCTTGAAAATTCAAGCCCCTTGGGTGCTGCCAAAGAGTTACATTAAAGTGCCCATCCAAGAAGGCTCAAGGTCATTGGCCACAGATAAAATCGTGTCAAGTCACACATCTACCATAGCTTAGATTGGACTTGTCATACTTTCAAAATCTTAGCTAGTAAGCTAGACAAGCAGTCATCATCATGAATCACGTTGACCATCTACTGGCAAATGCTTTTCAACCCTGGTCATATGAAGAGAAATTATAGATAAAATGTAGCGGTGCTCATCGGCCATTGGACCATAAACATCACACAACAAGTTGGAAATTCCAAATTCAACAATGAGTGGTTTGAAAGGAATCAGTGGCTAACTGCAAGCGTTGCAAAGCAATCACTAGACTGCTATTCAGGGGAGTGGGTGTTTGATCCAAGTCTGGGTTTGAGGGTCTCTTTTCCAAGCTTAGATGGATAAACGTTCAACTTTATGGGCCAGAACAGGTTGAATACACTGGTCATGCTCTCAATCCAGCATGACGTCTGCCACGTTCAAAACAACTGGAAACTGGCCAATCTCAAACTTTATGCAGCAGCATACAAGACATTTGTGGACTTGTGCTGTGGCTCACTTGAATAGCAAGGTGGCGCGGCGGTCCTTGTGGGAAAATTGTCATCAAACTTTGTCATCTAAGTCTGGCATTCTCTGGATTTATGGTGAGTTCAAGACACCTGGGAAGTCTGAAAATTAACAAGCTCCGACTGGGAAAATATGTTTTGAACAGTCATTCAACTCGGAATTCCAAGTCGGGAACTCTGTCCTCTTTCTAGAGTTTCGACCTGAAGATCACTGACATCATGATTCAACCTGTTTTTTTTCTTCTTTTTTCGAGTTTCCAGTTGTCTTGAAAGTACCATAAATCCAGAGAATGCCAGACTTTGATGACAATTTGCCCACAAGGACCGCCACACCACCTTCCTGTCCTGTCTTGTATGCTGCTGCATAAATGATGTAAGATGCCAGGGAGATATGTATACTGTAGCTAAGAAAGTCATTCTAAGTGCATGTTGTGTAGTAAGCTGTTATTAGCCCATGTGCCTTACCCTAATAATTTGGTCCCTTTCCCCCTGTTAACTTAGCCTACTGTTCTGACTTGGTGGTGCACATGCAGCCTATAGCCTGTTTTAGAGAAATGTAATCATTAAATATTCTAAGAGCTTTAATTGTCTGCTTATATTGCCCCTTTATTTATAATACTGTTCTGACTTGGTGTACAGGGAGAATACTGTAAGAACGGACCATGTTCTGAATTCTGTTGTTGTACATTTCAAAAGTGCTTTACAAATAGTTATATTGACTAGCTCGCTCATTAATGTCTTATGTCTAAATTACAGATTGCCTCTTATCTGCTCATCCTCCCCTCATGCCATAGTCTGTACATCTCAATTGTCATTAGTAACCACACATTTGTTTAAGCAAGTCAGCCATATCAGCTATATATTTTTTTTTAAAGGCAGTAAATGAGGCTGATTAAACTGTTTCGCTGCCAGACAAGGCTCCGCTAATAGCCAGGTGTAGTGGTGGTAAGGATTCCCTACACAGTGTTGAATAGAAAGCTCTGCTGCTGGGACAGCTTTACGTCGGCCCTAACAGTTTGTGGGCACCGTTTGTCACCGTTTTAAGTGCAATTAATGTCATGATTAGTGTTGTGTAGTGGATTTGCTGTCATAAATCCCCCCCCAAAAAATGTGGGGGGAAATTGCCCCACCAACATTTACATGCTAAAATCGCTTTATGGGCCAGAAAAGATTGAATACACTGGCCATGCTCTCAATGCTCTGGCCATGCAGCATCCCGAGGCCCATGTTGTGTAGACACAGGTTAATAGATCGCATACTCTTGTTGCAGTTATGGTTTTATCCAGCAGAGGGAACCACATGCATTAACATTTCCCCTCAGTTTCAAAAGATGTCGCTGATGGACAATAATGGTAACAATTGAGATCAGGTGTGTGCAGGTGTGTGTATCCTACAGCAAGGAATTGCTGTTGTCCAGACCCAGCCCAGCCATATCATCTATGAAGTTAGGGATGGGCGGCGCTTGGCTCCATGTTGACATACCTGCCATAACCTTTGTCGGGTTGACTTTTGTCACGAATCGTGTCTACTACCAAGCACAATGAAGGCAGAGGAACACAATAGCAGGAGGTTAAGCATCATTTATTCCAAAATAGAAAAGCTCTAAGGCAAACAGAGAAAAGTCAACAGTAGATTTTTTTTAAAACACACAAAAAAACAGCAGAGATGTGAGAGAGAGAGAGTGCAGCTGAGAGCCACCTGACCCTGAGCCAGAAACACTCTGTGGGGATCTAAATCTCATGTCAGTTTTTCCTGAATGACAGAAAATAGAAGCATAAGATTGGAAATATACAGTACATTGGTGCAGGTTTTCCCAACAATAAAAGGCCCTGAACTTTATGCAATAATATTAGATGGCGCATTTGGAAAACACTAAAAATAATAATAATAATTTTATAATAATAATAATAATAATAATAAAAAGCTATCCCTAGATCAGCCACAGAACTCCAGTCCTTCTCAAGCTGAGGATCAATGAGATCAGAGGATCCCTACTGCTCTCTGCCTCTAATGCAATATGTATATGTACATAAATAAAATATTAAATGCATGCAACATAGCCATGTTTTTTTTTAGACTGTGATTGCATCTGTACTGTATCTCTGTGTTGTGGATCTGTCTGCCTAAGTACCATAATGTCTATTTCAGTTCCTTGTGACCGTTGCAATAAGCGTAGTATACTGAATTGTGCACTTGAAAAGAGAGTGACATCTACAGAACTACTATAAATGTTTGTTTTTTTAAATGACACACTGGCAAAACTGGACTTGATTGCAGAAAATGAGGGTACTGCAAATCAAGTATATTTCTGAATTTCAATCCCAACTGCAATTGTCAATGTAACATATTACTATGCCACTCTACTGTAGTTTAGCTTCCGTTGCCTACTTTCCCTATAGCCCTATGTATTTACTTGGACAGTGACACTAAAATGTTTAATTTGACAGTGACAGTACAGAAAGTCACCTTTTATTTGAGGCTATTTTCATACATATCTGTTTTACAGTTTAGAAATTGAATGCACTTCATGCATCTACAGACTCACTAAGATCATGCCCCCAACACATGCTAACTTCTTACCATTACCAGTAACAAGAGGTTAGCATTTTTTGGTGGGGTATGACATTTATGCCCTTAGCTTTCCTCACTCATCATTATTCACGATTAATTCATGATTATCCGTAATCATGGTAGCATCCACATTAACGTAGCAGTGTTGATTTACAATAAAAGTTACTCCAAAATGACAATACACTATTCACCATGAATTTCTCTAGGTAGCCTAGTGGTTAGAGCGTTGGACTATTAAACGAAAGATAGCAAAATCGAATCCCTGAGCAGACAAGGTAAAAAATCTGTCATTCTACCCCTGAACAAGGCAGTTAACCCACTGTTCCTAGGCTGTCATTGAAAATAAGATTTTGTTCTTAACTCACTTGTCTAGTTAAACAGAAGTAAAAATCTATATATTTTTAAATCATTTCTATTGGGCACAATATAATCCGAAACACAAACAAAACAAACTGTAAATGCATCCAACAAGTTTCTAGAGTCACAAGATTGATGCAGTCATTGTGTGTAAGGAATACGGGACCAAATACCACACTTTGTTTTACAAACTGTTAAAACACTATAAAGTTAATTCGTCCAAAAAGTAATTCAAATGGAGGGGACTAGATACATAAAGTGCAT
Organism: Oncorhynchus clarkii lewisi; assembly: GCF_045791955.1. Taxonomy (NCBI): domain Eukaryota; kingdom Metazoa; phylum Chordata; class Actinopteri; order Salmoniformes; family Salmonidae; genus Oncorhynchus; species Oncorhynchus clarkii. The sequence continues at coordinate 82,558,633 of NC_092149.1, forward strand.
TCATTTCTAAACTATAAAACAGATATGTATGGCTTTCTGTACTGTCTCCTCATATAAACATGTGATCTCAAATCCCCAAAATGCTGGAGTACACTGAAGTGCCAAAGTAAAAGTTTTAGCTTCACTGTCCAAATAAAAAAACGTAGGGGAGTGTAGCTTCTACTAGTTAGGCTTTCTGTGCTTTTCACTATAGTTATGTCTTTACAAAAAGAACATACCGGTAACTGCTAAAATAACGGAAACCCCAACTTAATAGGGTGTAGGGGCCAGAAGGAGCCGTCAGAACAGCTTCAATGTGCCGTTAAGTCGATTCTACAGGTGTCTGGAACTCTACTGGAGGGATGCAACACCATTCTGGAACTCTACTGGAGGAATGCAACACCATTCTGGAACTCTACTGGAGGGATGCAACACCATTCTGGAACTCTACTGGAGGGATGCAACACCATTCTGGAACTCTACTGGAGGGATGCAACACCATTCTGGAACTCTACTGGAGGGATGCAACACCATTCTGGAACTCTACTGGAGGGGGGCAACACCATTCTGGAACTCTACTGGAGGGGGGCAAACACCATTCTGGAACTCTACTGGGGGGATGCAACACCATTCTGGAACTCTACTGGAGGGTTGCAACACCATTCTGGAACTCTACTGGAGGGGGGCAAACACCATTCTGGAACTCTACTGGAGGGGGGAAAACACCATTCTGGAACTCTACTGGAGGGTTGCAACACCATTCTGGAACTCTACTGGAGGGGGGCAAACACCATTCTGGAACTCTACTGGAGGGATGCAACACCATTCTGGAACTCTACTGGAGGGTTGCAACACCATTCTGGAACTCTACTGGAGGGTTGCAACACCATTCTGGAACTCTACTGGAGGGATGCAACACCATTCTTCTACGAGACATTCCACCATTTGGTGTTCTATTGATGGTGGAAAACGCTGTTTCAGGCATCGCTCCACAATCTCCCATAAGTGTTCAATTTGACAGAGATCTGGTAACTGAGACAAACACACACACACACACACACTTTAAAACATGCTCCTTTAAACCAGCCTGTTCTTCTTTGACCCCTCTTTCAAAGTCACGGAGACCTCTTCTAGCCATAATAAATTAGCAACTGGGCATTTTTAATACCTGACCCTAAGCAAGATGGGATGTTAATGTGTTAATTAAACTCCTGAACCAGACCCTGTGTAGAACCCCCTGGTTTAAATATACTTTGTATCCCTCATTTACTTAAGTGTTTCCATTATTTTGGCAGTTAACTATAAATAAGGCCTTTTTCGGATCGTGTTAAAAACCATTTGACATAATCACATTTTTTTTTCTCATTTGTCATCAATATTTAGAAAACTTAATTGGACCCTGGAAAACAGGGCCACTAGTTTCAATAACAAAACCTTTGTACATAAACATTCCAAACAAAACAAGAGAACACCAAACAAAAAACATACTTCTCACATTTGTATATAAAAATAAGCCTCTTTACTTAAATTTTCCTAATGGGCTTTTCTGGACCTATAGGGTCTTCCTGTACACCATGGGCTCTGCCTGTAAGCCAGTCCTAATCAGAGTGTGCACATGTAGTCAAACACAGGCATGCAAAGTGAACAAAACCCATTACAGATACAACTTGAAAGTGTTGGCATCCAACAAGAGATTAAATTTAAAAAAATAAGAAATCATTCAACATTGAGTAACGGAGCTTCAGAGTGTGTTTAACACTTTATGATTTTTTTGTTGATGCTTCCGTTCTCGGGCCTTTGGAAAATACAATGATATTATAGAGAAAAACACTGGCCTACACACGCAGATGGCTTGGTAAAAACGCTTTCTGAAATCGAACTCCTCACACACAAGACACTCCATTCATTAAAGGAACATCAGGAGTGATCCCGTATGTCCAGTGCTTGTGCTCTGTGTAAACCGATCGAGCGAGCGTATACTTACATTGTGTACTTGCGATGCAATACCAGTCTATCTACAGTACATACATAATCTGAGCCATCCTATTTTTAGCAGAGCATCAAAAATGGCTCTGATTTGGTTCTAAGTGTGTGTTGCAATTCATTATCAGCCCGCCTTATTCATTATCAGCCCGCCTTAATCATTATCAGCCTACCTTATTCATTATCAGCCCGCCTTATTCATTATCAGCCCGCCTTATTCATTATCAGCCCGCCTTAATCATTATCAGCCTACCTTATTCATTATCAGCCCGCCTTAATCATTATCAGCCCGCCTTAATCATTATCAGCCTACCTTAATCATTATCAGCCCGCCTTATTCATTATCAGCCCGCCTTATTCATTATCAGCCCGCCTTAATCATTATCAGCCCGCCTTAATCATTATCAGCCAGCCTTATTCATTATCAGCCAGCCTTATTCATTATCAGCCAGCCTTATTCATTATCAGCCCGCCTTATTCATTATCAGCCCGCCTTATTCATTATCAGCCCGCCTTAATCATTATCAGCCCGCCTTATTCATTATCAGCCTGCCTTAATCATTATCAGCCCACCTTATTCATTATCAGCCTACCTACATAATGGGTCAGTTGATGGTCTTAACCACCACACACACACATACATATTAAAGTTTGTTTTTAAGTGTGTATGTCTTCGTGTTTGTGTGTGTGTGTGTGTGTGTATACAGTACATCTGTGTCCTACTGCAGGGAGTCGCTGTTGTCCAGGCCCAGCCCAGCCATGTCGTCATCATCGTCTTCGTCCCCGCTGTCTCCTGATTCGTCCTCGCTGTGCCCGCCCATCATCACCTGCTGCACGGCCAGCGTGGCACCGTCTGATGTCAGGCTCCGGAGACCCTCCACACTCATCATCACCGTGGTTCCTGGTGAACAGACGACCAGGAGAGGACGTCAGTGACATCACGTCAGTGACATCACGTCGGTGACATCACAGACAGCGCTCATGTTTTTCTATAGTGTCTTATTTCCACACAAAGTGAGTCCCATTGTGAAATAAGTCGCTTTAACAAGAGAGCCTTGAATTTGCCTTGTGGCTGAATTCTCCTTGTGGCTGAATTCTCCTTGTGGCCATCATTTCCATTACAGAAAGCGCTTGCGCCTAGTTACCTTAAAAACAAGTATAGCCAACAGCTCTAGCAACTCTTGATACATAGCAGTGCTTATCCAATGAGTAGTGTAGCAAGTCAGTACTTGATCGACCTGGCCCGAGTATCCTGGAAGGATATTGACCTCATCCCATCAGTAGAGGATGCCTGGTTATTCTTTATAAGTGCCTTCCTCACCATCTTAAATAAACATGCCAAATTCAAAGAAAAATTTAGAACCAGGAACAGATATAGACCTTGGATCACTCCAGACCTGTCTGCCCTTGACCAGCACAAAAACATCCTGTGGCGTTCTGCATTAGCATCGAATAGCCCCCATGATATGCAACTTTTCAGGGAAGTTAGGAACAAATATACACAGGCAGTTGGGAAAGCTAAGGCTAGCTTTTTCAAGCAGAAATTTGCATCCTGTAGCACAAACTCAAAAAAGTTCTGGGACACTGTAAAGTCCATGGAGAATAAGAGCACCTCCTCCCAGCTGCCCAGTGCACTGAGGATATGAAACACTGACACCACCGATAAATCCACTATAATTGAGAATTTCAATAAGCATTTTTCTACGGCTGGCCATGCGTTCCACCTGTCTACCCTGGTCAACAGCACTGCACCCCCCACAGCAACTCGCCCAAGCCTTCCCCATTTCTCCTTCTCCCAAATCCAGATAGCCGATGTTCTGAAAGAGCTGCGAAATCTGGACCCCTACAAATCAGCCGGGCTAGATAATCTGGACCCTCTCTTTCTAAAATGATCTGCTGAAATTGTTACAACCCCTATTACTAGCCTGTTCAAACTCTCTTTCGAATCGTCTGAGATTCCCATAGATTGGAAAGCTTCCGCGGTCATCCCCCTCTTCAAAGGGGGAGACACTCTAGAGCTAAACTGCTACAGACCTATATCTATCCTACCCTGCCTTTCTAAGATCTTCGAAAGCCAAGTTAACAAACAGATTACCGACCATTTCGAATCCCACCGTACCTTCTCCACTATGCAATCTTGGTTCAGCACTGGTCATGGGTGCACCTCAGCCACGCTCAAGGTCCTAAACTATATCATAACCGCCATCGATAAGAGACATTACTGTACAGCCGTATTCATCGACCTGGACAAGGCTTTCGACTCTGTCAATCACCACATCCTCATCGGCAGACTCAACAGCCTTGGTTTCTGAAATGACTGCCTCGCCTGGTTCACCAACTACTTCTCAGATAGAGTTAAGTGAATCAAAACAGAGTGCCTGTTGTCCAGACCTCTGGCAGTCTCTATGGGGGTGCCACAGGGTTCAATTCTCGGGCCGACTCTTTTCTCTGTATACATCAATGATGTCGCTCTTGCTGCTGGTGATTCTCCGATCCACCTCTACGCAGACGACACCATTCTGTATACCTCTGGCCCTTCTTTGGACACTGCGTTAACTAACCTCCAGACGAGCTTCAATGCCATACAACTCTCCTTGGCCTCTAACTGCTCTTAAACGCAAGTAAAACTAAATTCAAGCTCATCAACCGATTGCTGCCCGCACCTGCCTGCCTGTCCAGCATCACTACTCTGGACGGTTCCGACTTAGAATATGTGGACAACTACAAATACCTAGGTGTCTGGTTAGACTGTAAACTCTCCTTCTAGACTCACATTAAACATCTCCAATCCAAAATTAAATCTAGAATCGGCTTCCTACTTCGCAATAAAGCATCCTTCACTCATGCTGCCAAACATACCCTCGTAAAACTTCATAAAGACTTCGGCGATGTCATTTACAAAATAGCCTCCAACACTCTACTCAACAAACTGGATGCAGTCTATCACAGTGCCATCCGTTTTGTCACCAAAGCCCCATATACGACCCACAACTGCGACCTGTACGCTCTCGTTGGCTGGCCCTCACTTCATACTCGTCGCCAAACCCACTGGCTTCAGGTCATCTACAAAGCTCTGTTAGGTAAAGCCCCAACTTATCTCAGCTCACTGGTCACCATAGCAGCACCCACCCGTAGCACACGCTCCAGCAGGTATATCTAACTGGCTCTGAACGAACTTTATTTGACTCTTTGCAAACTGGAATCCATATATCCTGAGGCTGCATTCATTGTAGCTGGGGATTTTAACAAGGCTAATCTGAAAACAAGACTCCCTAAATTGTATCAGCATATCGATTGCGCAACCAGGGCTGGTAAAACCTTGGATCATTGCTATTCTAACTTCCGCGATGCATATAAGGCCCTCCCCCGCCCTCCCTTCGGAAAAGCTGACCACGACTCCATTTTGTTGCTCCCTGCCTACAGACAGAAGCTAAAACAAGAAGCTCCCACTCTGAGGTCTGTTCAACGCTGGTCCGAACAATCTGATTCCACACTCCAAGACTGCTTCTATCACGTGGACTGGGATATGTTTCGTATTGCGTCAGACAACAACATTGACTAATACGCTGATTCGGTGAGCGAGTTCATTAGAACGTGCGTTGAATATGTCGTTCCCATAGCAACGATTAAAACATTCCCAAACCAGAAACCGTGGATTGATGGCAGCATTCGCGTGAAACTGAAAGCACGAACCACTGCTTTTAATCAGGGAAACATGACCGAATACAAACAGTGTAGCTATTCCCTCCGCAAGGCAATCAAACAAGCTAAGCGTCAGTATAGAGACAAAGTAGAATCGCAATTCAACGGCTCAGACACAAGAGGTATGTGGCAGGGTCTACCATATCCACCCTACCTGACACCCTAGACCCACTCCAATTTGCTCAACCACACTGCACACTGCCCTAACCCATCTGGACAAGAGGAGTACCTATGTGAGAATGCTGTTCATCGACTACAGCTCAGCATTTAACACCATAGTACCCTCCAAACTCGTCATCAAGCTCGAGGCCCTGGGTCTCGACCCCGCCCTGTGCAACTGGGTACTGGACTTCCTGACGGGCCGCCCCCAGGTGGTGAGGGTAGGTAACAACATCTCCACCCCGCTGATCCTCAACACTGGGGCCCCACAAGGGTGCGTTCTGAGCCCTCTCCTGTACTCCCTGTTCACCCACGACAGCGTGGCCACGCACGCCTCCAACTCAATCATCAAGTTTGCGGATGACACAACAGTGGTAGGCTTGATTACCAACAACGACGAGACGGCCTACAGGGAGGAGGTGAGGGCCCTCGGAGTGTGGTGTCAGGAAAATAACCTCACACTCAACGTCAACAAAACAAAGGAGATGATTGTGGACTTCAGGAAACAGCCGAGGGAACACCCCCCTTTCCACATCGATGGAACAGTAGTGGAGTGGGTAGTAAGTTTTAAGTTTCTCGGCGTACACATCACAGACAAACTGAATTGGTCCACCCACACAGACAGCATCGAGAAGAAGGCGCAGCAGCGCCTCTTCAACCTCAGGAGGCTGAAGAAATTCGGCTTGTCACCAAAAGCACTCACAAACTTCTACAGATGCACAATCGAGAGCATCCTGTCGGGCTGTATCACCGCCTGGTACGGCAACTGCTCCGCCCACAACCGTAAGGCTCTCCAGAGGGTAGTGAGGTCTGCTCAACGCATCACTGGGGGCAAACTACCTGCCCTCCAGGACACCTACACCACCCGATGTCACAGGAAGGCCATAAAGATCATCAAGGACAACAACCAAGCCACTGCCTGTTCACCCCTCTATCATCCAGAAGGCGAGGTCAGTACAGCTGGGACCGAGAGAATGAAAAACAGCTTCTATCTCAAGGCCATCAGACTGTTAAACAGCCACCACTAACATTTAGTGGCTGCTGCCAACACACTGACTCAACTCCAGCCACTTTAATAATGGGAATTGATGGGAACTGATGTAAAATATATCACTATCCACTTTAAACAATGCTACTTAATGTTTACATACCCTACATTATTCATCTCATATGTCTACGTATATTCTGTACTCTATATCATCTACTGCATCTTTATGTAATACATGTATCACTAGCCACTTTAACTATGCCACTTTGTTTACATACTCATCTCATATGTTTATACTGTACTCGATACCATCTACTGTATCTTGCCTATGCCGCTCTGTACCATCACTCATTCATATATCTTTATGTACATATTCTTTATCCCTTTACACTTGTGTGTATAAGGTAGTAGTTTTGGAATTGTTAGCTAGATTACTCGTTGGTTATTACTGCATTGTCGGAACTAGAAGCACAAGCATTTCGCTACACTCGCATTAACATCTGCTAACCATGTGTATGTGACAAATAAAATTTGATTTGATTTGATTTGGTCACCCCCAAAACCAATTCTTCCTTTGGCCACCTCTCCTTCCAGTTCTCTACTGCCAATGACTGGAACGACCTGCAAAAATCACTAAAGCAGGAGACTCATATCTCCCTCACTAGCTTTAAGCACCAGCTGTTAGAGCAGCTCACAGATCACTGCACCTGTACACAGCCCATTCGTAAATATCCCATCTATCTACCTACCTCATCCCCACACTGTATTTATTTATTTATCTTGCACCCCAGTATCTCTACTTGCACATTCATCTTTTGCACATCTACCATTCCAGTGTTTAATTGCTATATTGTAATTACTTCGCCACCATGGCCTATTTATTGCCTTACCTCCCTTATCCTTCCTCATTTGCACACACTGTATATAGACTTTTTCTACTGTATTATTGATTGTATGTTTGTTTATTCCATGCTTAACTGTGTGTTGTTGTTTGTGTCGAACTGCTTTGCTTTATCTTGGCCCGGTCGCAGTTGTAAATGAGAACTTGATCTCAACTAGCCTACCTGGTTAAAGGTGGTTAAAGGTGGTTAAAGGTGAAATAGGTGAAATAATATATTATTTTTTTAAAGTACCATCTGGCATCTGGACCTGTTGTTGGGTCATCCCCGTGGCGATGGAGTCAGGCCAGAAGCGCTGTAGCGGCCTGTTCGGAGGAGGTTTCTTCTTGGTTTTGGGTGTCTCCGAAGAGCTGGCGTCCAGCATGGGCTGCAGGATTCGCCTCCGCGCGTTTATGAACCTGAGAGAGAAGGAAGAAAGGTTGGACCAATCACGAGAGGGGAAACAAGGGGGTTTGGACCAATAACTAAACTTGACACATTATTGGATTGGTTCACGCTAGGAGAGCTCATTCTTTATAGTATTTCATAGTCTTAGGTGATAGTTCATGGTAGTGTGGCATGGGTTCATGTAATTCACCAGTTGTTGACTTGGAGGAGGCTCAGGTTAGTTTGGGTAGCGATCTGCTTCTTCTCATCCTCCGTGGGGTAGGGGTGCTATAGAAATAAGACAAAAGTCATTCAATTAAAGCCATTAAAATAAGTAATTAAAAGGAAAAATCCACCCAAAACCACTAATTAAATGTGTTAAATAACAATATTAAGAACAATATTTTTTGTGAACAAAATGTTTAATTTTGCCGTCATAATAAGGTTGGTAGCAACAGGGAAAAATATTTGTGGAAATCTGTTGCAGCTCAAATCCACAATGAAATGCTCTCTCTATGGGCTGGCCAGCTGGCTAGCTACACACAATAATAGCAAAGAACATATCAGCATGTAACGTTGCTCACAGAGTGGAGTCTGACATTTTCAAAGGCAATAGGCAGAAATACTTTTGAGGAGATGGGAAACGTTGCACATGCTACGTCAATGGGTTGGCGTGTGCAATCTGGACCATTCTGGGACAAAAAGCAATCTCCTTCACAGAGTGAATGGGAGTCTATTGGACGCTGGCTCAAAACCCAAATATTAGCACAAATTTCATCAACAAGTACAACTTTACAATTTTTTTCTGAGATAATTAACTTGCTATCTGTAGTATCATGTAGCTTTGGAATCGTAACATTATGTACTTTCGACATTTGACTTTGAGAAGGAATTGTGTGGCGATTAGCTTGGCAACCGCGTGACGCAGCATGACAACGTGAACGCAATTGGTCGACAGTCTGCTGGGTGGGGCATTATTCGTTCCTTCATTCATTCATTGGATTACTATCTCTTTTCTAAAATATCCCTGGCAACGGCACCATGCAATGCAACCAGGACTGAAGAGGCAGACAAAGGAGAAATGTGCTTAAATGACACATTTCGAGGTAGGAGTATCGTAAAAATACGATCATAGGCTCATACGAGAGAAGACATCCTCCCGAGTTATGACATCGGGCAGTATTGAAATCTGGCATGTATGATAGACATTTTCGCCATCTAAAAGTCGTATTCCAGGGTAGTGAGAGAGACTTTATCAAAATACTACATCATACTGGCTGGGTTTCTGCCTGCTTAAAAAACGCCAATAACTCAAGCTACAAATTAAAACATGAAATGACCCAGGGAATAGATAGAACATCACTCAGAGATGTACAAAAACAATATAACATTCAAAATGGGTGGACCTTTTCTTTAAGTAGTGTTTTCATCTTGCACTGCAAGCCAAGCCAATCCAATCCCAGAATCGTTCCAGGTTGTAAACCTATAGAGTGTGCCTGTGTTCTACTCACCCCGATGTGCTGGAAGAGCCAGGAGCGCATGACGTTGGTGGCTTGTTTGGGAAGAACGCCACGCTTGTTCTTGGGTGAGCTGTCGTCGTGGTTGAAGAAACTCAGGTCCTGGTTGAGCTGCAGCTGGAGCTGAAGAAAGTAACGGTTAGGTTTCCATATTCTTGATAGCGTGGGGGGGGGGGGGGGGCTGTTCAGCGGGGGGGCGGGGGCTATTCAGCGTGGGGGGGGGGAGCTGTTCAGCTGGGCGGGGGCTGTTCAGCGGGGCACTGTGGAGGGGGCTGTTCAGCGTGGGGGGGGCTGTTCAGCTGGGCGGGGGCTGTTCAGCGGGGCACCGTGGGGGGGGCTGTTCAGCAGGGCAGTGTGGGGGTGGCTGTTCAGCGGGGCAGCGTGGGGGGGGGGGGGCTATTCAGCGTGGGGGGGGGGGGGGCTGTTCAGCTGGGCGGGGGCTGTTCAGCGGGGCACTGTGGGGGGGGCTGTTCAGCGTGGGGGGGGGGCTGTTCAGCTGGGCGGGGGCTGTTCAGCGGGGCACCGTGGGGGGGGGGGGGGGGGGGCTGTTCAGCGCGGCAGCATGGGGGGGGGCTGTTCAGCAGGGCAGCGTGGGGGGGGGCTGTTCAGCGCGGCAGCGTTGGGGGGGGCTGTTCAGCGCGGCAGCATGGGGGGGGGGGCTGTTCAGCAGGGCAGCGTGGGGGGGGGGGGCTGTTCAGCGGGGCAGCGTGGGGGGGGGGGCTGTTCAGCGCGGCAGCGTGGGGGGGGGGGGCTGTTCAGCGCTGTTCAGAAGGCAGTAAATGTTAGCATCCAGATGTGTGTGTCTTACCTGTGTGTTCTGGATGCGTATGGTCTGGGGCGAGAGGGTCTGTGACACCACCTGGCCCTGTGAGTTGACTACTGTGACTGGTTGGTAGACTGTGCCACCTGGAGGAAACACAAGGACCCAACAATGCTTTCAGAGTAGTCCTTATTTATTTTCATAAACTGCTGGTACAGAAACAGACAGCTGTACGCTGAGGGCCGGTTTCCGGCACACAGATTAAGCCTCGCTCGTCCTGGACTCTCCATTGAAATGTAATCCAGGACTAAACTTAATCTGTGGTTGGGAAACCGCCACTGTGATTCCTATTGAGGTGAGGGTTGGCGTCTGAGGCTCTACCTGTGGTTGTTGTATGCCAGGGTGACATACCTGCTATAACCTGTGTGGGGTTGACTGTTGTCACGGTGACGTTGCCTTGCTGCAGGGCCGATGCTGGCACCACAATCCCCTGGGGACTGAGGGTTCCTGTGAAAGAGCTGGACGTCTGCACGACACACACACACACACACACACAAGTTAAACGAAGTCTTCATGGGTCAATATATAGCATCATGTTTATATATAATAGGCAAGGTGTGATCTATGTTTTACAGATTCAGGGTGTGTATAGCAGTATACAAGGGTGTGGGTATAGCAGTATACAAGGGTGTGGGTATAGCAGTATACAAGGGTGTGGGTATAGCAGTATACAAGGGTGTGTGTATAGCAGTATACAAGGGTGTGGGTATAGCAGTATACAAGGGTGTGTGTATAGCAGTATACAAGGGTGTGTGTATAGCAGTATACAAGGGTGTGTGTATAGCAGTATACACGGGTGTGTGTATAGCAGTATACACGGGTGTGGGTATAGCAGTATACACGGGTGTGGGTATAGCAGTATACAAGGGTGTGTGTATAGCAGTATACAAGGGTGTGTGTATAGCAGTATACACGGGTGTGGGTATAGCAGTATACAAGGGTGTGTGTATAGCAGTATACAAGGGTGTGTGTATAGCAGTATACACGGGTGTGTGTATAGCAGTATACAAGGGTGTGTGTATAGCAGTATACAAGGGTGTGTGTATAGCAGTATACAAGGGTGTGTGTGTATAGCAGTATACAAGGGTGTGTGTATAGCAGTATACAAGGGTGTGTGTATAGCAGTATACAAGGGTGTGTGTATAGCAGTATACACGGGTGTGTGTATAGCAGTATACAAGGGTGTGTGTATAGCAGTATACAAGGGTGTGTGTATAGCAGTATACAAGGGTGTGTGTATTGCAGTATATAAGGGTGTGTGTGTATAGCAGTATACAAGGGTGTGTGTATAGCAGTATACAAGGGTGTGTGTATAGCAGTATACAAGGGTGTGTGTATAGCAGTATACACGGGTGTGGGTATAGCAGTATACACGGGTGTGTGTATAGCAGTATACACGGGTGTGTGTATAGCAGTATACAAGGGTGTGTGTATAGCAGTATACAAGGGTGTGTGTATAGCAGTATACCAGGGTGTGTGTGTATAGCAGTATACAAGGGTGTGTGTATAGCAGTATACAAGGGTGTGTGTATAGCAGTATACAAGGGTGTGTGTATAGCAGTATACACGGGTGTGGGTATAGCAGTATACACGGGTGTGTGTATAGCAGTATACACGGGTGTGTGTATAGCAGTATACACGGGTGTGTGTATAGCAGTATACAAGGGTGTGTGTATAGCAGTATACAAGGGTGTGTGTATAGCAGTATACAAGGGTGTGTGTATAGCAGTATACAAGGGTGTGTGTATAGCAGTATACAAGGGTGTGTGTATAGCAGTATACAAGGGTGTGTGTATAGCAGTATACAAGGGTGTGTGTATAGCAGTATACAAGGGTGTGTGTATAGCAGTATACAAGGGTGTGTGTATAGCAGTATACAAGGGGGTGTGTATAGCAGTATACAAGGGTGTGTGTATAGCAGTATACCAGGGTGTGTGTATAGCAGTATACAAGGGTGTGTGTATAGCAGTATACAAGGGTGTGTGTATAGCAGTATACCAGGGTGTGTGTGTATAGCAGTATACAAGGGTGTGTGTATAGCAGTATACAAGGGTGTGTGTATAGCAGTATACAAGGGTGTGTGTATAGCAGTATACACGGGTGTGGGTATAGCAGTATACACGGGTGTGTGTATAGCAGTATACACGGGTGTGTGTATAGCAGTATACACGGGTGTGTGTATAGCAGTATACAAGGGTGTGTGTATAGCAGTATACAAGGGTGTGTGTATAGCAGTATACAAGGGTGTGTGTATAGCAGTATACAAGGGTGTGTGTATAGCAGTATACAAGGGTGTGTGTATAGCAGTATACAAGGGTGTGTGTATAGCAGTATACAAGGGTGTGTGTATAGCAGTATACAAGGGTGTGTGTATAGCAGTATACAAGGGTGTGTGTATAGCAGTATACAAGGGGGTGTGTATAGCAGTATACAAGGGTGTGTGTATAGCAGTATACAAGGGTGTGTGTATAGCAGTATACAAGGGTGTGTGTATAGCAGTATACAAGGGTGTGTGTATAGCAGTATACAAGGGTGTGTGTATAGCAGTATACACGGTGTGTGTATAGCAGTATACAAGGGTGTGTGTATAGCAGTATACAAGGGTGTGTGTATAGCAGTATACACGGGTGTGTGTATAGCAGTATACACGGTGTGTGTATAGCAGTATACAAGGGTGTGTGTATAGCAGTATACACGGTGTGTGTATAGCAGTATACACGGGTGTGTGTATAGCAGTATACAAGGGTGTGTGTATAGCAGTATACAAGGGTGTGTGTATAGCAGTATACACGGTGTGTGTATAGCAGTATACAAGGGTGTGTGTATAGCAGTATACACGGTGTGTGTATAGCAGTATACACGGGTGTGTGTATAGCAGTATACAAGGGTGTGTGTATAGCAGTATACAAGGGTGTGTGTATAGCAGTATACACGGTGTGTGTATAGCAGTATACAAGGGTGTGTGTATAGCAGTATACAAGGGTGTGTGTATAGCAGTATACAAGGGTGTGTGTATAGCAGTATACAAGGGTGTGTGTATAGCAGTATACACGGGTGTGGGTATAGCAGTATACACGGTGTGTGTATAGCAGTATACAAGGGTGTGTGTATAGCAGTATACAAGGGTGTGTGTATAGCAGTATACAAGGGTGTGTGTATAGCAGTATACACGGGTGTGTGTATAGCAGTATACAAGGGTGTGTGTATAGCAGTATACAAGGGTGTGTGTATAGCAGTATACACGGTGTGTGTATAGCAGTATACAAGGGTGTGTGTATAGCAGTATACAAGGGTGTGTGTATAGCAGTATACACGGGTGTGTGTATAGCAGTATACAAGGGTGTGTGTATAGCAGTATACAAGGGTGTGTGTATAGCAGTATACACGGGTGTGTGTATAGCAGTATACCAGGGTGTGTGTATAGCAGTATACACGGTGTGTGTATAGCAGTATACAAGGGTGTGGGTATAGCAGTATACACGGGTGTGTGTATAGCAATATACACGGGTGTGTGTATAGCAGTATACACGGGTGTGTGTATAGCAGTATACACGGTGTGTGTATAGCAGTATACACGGGTGTGTGTATAGCAATATACACGGGTGTGTGTATAGCAATATACACGGACGGGTGTGTGTATAGCAGTATACACGGTGTGTGTATAGCAGTATACACGGTGTGTGTATAGCAGTATACACGGGTGTGTGTATAGCAGTATACACGGTGTGTGTATAGCAGTATACAAGGGTGTGTGTATAGCAGTATACACGGGTGTGTGTATAGCAGTATACACGGGTGTGTGTATAGCAGTATACACGGGTGTGTGTATAGCAGTATACACGGGTGTGTGTATTGCAGTATACACGGGTGTGTGTATTGCAGTATACACGGGTGTGTGTATTGTGGATTCATAATGGGTGTGTATAACGGCAGCAAAATATATCTGTATGGCAGGGTGTGTGTACCTGGATCTTGGTGGGGGAGAAACCCTGTCCAGATGAATAGGGGCTGCCAGGTTCTCCGCTCAGCAGCGTCTCGCTGTTCATCTTGGTCTTGAGGCAGGAGATGTAGCGGCTGCAGAAGTCCTTACACAGGTCGCTGACCTTCTCCAGCTCCAGCAGATGGATCCGCAGCACCTGGATGGCCTTCACCATCTAGGGGGTCAAAGGTCAGGGAGAGGAGTTATGAGAGGCCAGGACGTTTTCATTGAAAATGGCATGTGCATAGTAGGCTGTTATAGTAAATTCACCATTTATTCCACTGGTAGATACTTTAGTATAAGGCTGTTGTAACGTTTATATGTGGCCAACCGGCTTCATCAAACAGCGCCAATGAAACAGTAGCTCACTTCCCACGTGTAATTTGCTAAAATGTACGAATAGTGTCACTAGAGGTCATTGTGATGGAAAATCATTCAAAGAATATTAACAGCAAATGAGGGAGGTCACCAGATTGTCAAGATCAGGGTCCTCACTGAAGAAGGCTTTGCCCTCTTTCTCCTGGCTTCGGACAAAGTTCTCAATGTCCACGTCGAAGCTGGCTGACGTGACACAGTCTGAGCCCTGTGTAGACTGCTCACATTTCTCAAAGAGCAGGGCCAGGAGAGGGAACAAGGGATGCCTGCAACAACACACATAGACACAGGAAGAGACGTCACTAAATTGCCATAATTTACTTTTATGTTACATGTGGTAGTGTTTACTCCATATTTTCGTTAGTAGGGCACATAAGCCCCGACAACATCTACGACTGACAGCAGCAGCATTTCCTTTTTGAAAGTAATTGAGGTGGGTGTTGACCAAAGTTTTGTCAGGGGGCCAACAGAGTCAGGGGGTGTACCGGTATATGGAAGCCTTATCTACATCCATGGGGGTCTGGGGCTCAGTGGGGGTTGGACTGGAGGCTGCATCCAAACCCTCGTCACCATCCACCTGCTCCGACCCCAGCATCTGGAGAGAAACGGGAGCGAGGGAGATGAGATAAAAACAGAATGAGGAGATAAAAACAGAACGAGGAGCAATAGTAGTGGTTAGGTAACGCTCAGAACCATGCCTCAACAACTACCAAATAAGCCGTGAGAAGATTGGTCTTGTTGGCATTGGTAATAGGTTGGAGGACTGTTGGCATTGGTAATAGGTTGGAGGACTGTTTTCTCAGTACACAATGGAAGGAAATAGCCTTCCTAAATTATTCTCAAATGGGTGAATGATACAGAGGTTGTCAGTATCTCTTTGGACGGGAGTAGAATAGAAAGATGAGTTGTGGCATATCATGTTTATCCATTACCGATAGGTGCACCAAGCTTGTCTTTGAGCGAATCAATTCAGACACCTTCACGCGCTCCTCCGCTCATAGTTTCACACTGCCTACCAGCAGCTAGCCAGGCTCGCTTCTAAGAACATGAATCCCATCTTCAGCCATGTGATTGAACCAACAATGGCTTTGATTGAGAGCAAATGTGCTAAAAAAAAATATGTGTTTGCTAGAGCAGGAAAACCTCAAGTTAGTCACATTGATATGTCCTCACCATTTTCTCAAATCAAAATAAAATCTTATTTGTCACATGCGCCAAATACAACAGGTGTGAAATGCTTACTTACAAGCCCTTAACCAACAATGCAGTTAAGAAATTAGAGTTAAGAAAATATTTAATAAATAAACTAATGTAAAAAATTTAAATTTTAAAGTAACAATAACGAGGCTATATACAGGGGGTACCAGTACAGAGTCAATGTGCGGGGGTACAGGTTAGTCAAGGTCATTTGTACATGTAGGTAGGGGTGAAGTGACTATGCATAGATAATAAACAGGTTAGTTGAGGTAATTGAGGTCATATGTACATGTAGGTAGGGGTGAAGTGACTATGCATAGATAATAAACAGGTTAGTTGAGTTGAGGTAATTGAGGTAATTTGTACATGTAGGTAGGGGTGAAGTGACTATGCATAGATAATAAACATGTTAGTTGAGGTAATTGAGGTCATATGTACATGTAGGTAGGGGTGAAGTGACTATGCATAGATAATAAACAGGTTAGTTGAGTTGAGGTAATTGAGGTAATTTGTACATGTAGGTAGGGGTGAAGTGACTATGCATAGATAATAAACAGGTTAGTTGAGGTAATTGAGGTCATATGTACATGTAGGTAGGGGTAAAGTGACTATGCATAGATAATAAACAGGTTAGTTGAGGTAATTGAGGTAATATGTACATGTAGGTAGGGGTAAAGTGACTATGCATAGATAATAAACAGTGAGTAGCAGCAGTGTGAAAACAAAGGGGGGAGGGGTCAATGCAAATAGTCCAGGTGGCCATTTGATTAATTGTTCAGCAGCCTTATCGCTTGGGGTAGAAGCTGCTCATCTGTAGTTGTGGCAATATATTCTAAATACATAGTAATAAATCATTTCAGGAATTACAATACACCGAAAAACATTCTGCAGGTAAAAATGACAGTAGTTCTACTTTATTTTTTTTTTACATTGATGATGGCTAAAAAAATATTTCCAAACTTCAAATAAGCAACTCAAGAACTTCAAATCTTCCCTTACACCCACGCTCGTGGTTTAAGTAGGCCGCAAAGCTGAGCCTCAGACTAAATTTGTCCTCCTGACCCACCTGCTGCTCTCCCTCCAGGTACTTGTCTATGGAATCCGACTGGGCAGCCATCATGTTGGCGGACCTAGAAAAACACATAGGTCCACACACTGTTGAGAATTAAAAAAGGCTATTATAGTATAAATTACTCTTCATGATAAATGGAGATTATTTGAAAACAGGACAAGTTACAAAAACTGACATTTGTATTTGGTAAACAATATTGGACTAATACTGCACTAAGGAGAAGGGTTGAGGTAAATTGCAAAACTACAGTGAAAATCTATTGAATTGTTTTTCCCTCTTTGAAAGACCAAGTGCTATAAATATTTGACCCTTATTGTAGTCTAAACCATAGAAATAAAGAATGTTTTTAATGGCCTAAACACGATTACATTCCACTTTTACACTTTATTAATTGACCATGTTTATGAATAGAACATGGCAATGCTGGATTGCTCTGACAGAGATGATCTACTCCCTGTAGTGTAATAACATACACGACAATGCAGCTACCTATTTGACTGTAAGGTATTCGTCAAAACGAGAATGAAACATGCATGTATATTTACATATAAAAGGCTTAGGAAACAAAGGCTATGAGGGGGGAACTAAATGTTATGTAGTTTATACGCTTGCATTCGAAATGTACAGCTTTGTGCACGTCTTTGACTTACGTTCGTGTGCAAGGATACGACAATGGTGCGAATCATACATGTCTTATCGTGAAACCAGGTTAATGTCCACGGTCCTAACTGATGGCACACACCCACCATGTTAAATAAAACCCGACTGCTGCCATTTCTCGCAGCAACAAAGCCAACTAATAGAGCTTCTTGGTGGTTTAGCAATAGCAAGCAATTATTGGATTAGCTTTCAATCATATGAAGGAAAAGCTGTCGGAGTGAGACAATTCAGTGAAGTAAAAATTCAGTTTCAGAGAACTTTAAACTACATTTATTGCGAATGTTTACTTGTTCAAGACAAGGTCGCTAAACAAAATAGCTAACGTTAGTTGCTTTCGTAAATAAACCAGCTATCTAGCTAGTTAGCTTACTAGCTAATAAATTGCAAATTGTTCCTTTTGCCCACTAAATTAGGCGATAACAGCCTCAAATGTGTACTAAATGTAATATGCATTAACTCTCTTCATGGCCGCAACACCAAGTGAAGAGTCCTTGTTTTAAAACGTTAGTTTGCAATGGTGAAGTTAAGCAGAAGCGCCATATTTACAGCGGTGTCTGAGACGGATCAGCTGCGCTTTCACAGGTAGCTGCGCGAAAATACAGTAACATGACAAAATGCTGCTGGATTAAAGTGCATATAAAGTGCGTATTTCATCCCATATGCATTGACATTGTATTAAAATATTATTGCCATTCGTAAATGTATTTATAAATATTCGTTTCTAATTTTAGTTCGAAAAATCTTGCCCACATCAATCAATCAAGCAAGGGACAGCTGCCTATCCCTCCCCTGTGCCACTCGCGATTCAACTGGAAGAGGGTACACTGGCTGGGGCCTTGCTTCTAGCTGTCGCCCTTGCTTTTTCAGAATCCTTCTTTCCCACCCCCCTCCTCTCCCTAAAACGCCGACATTTTTTTTTTCCCTCGAGTAATTTCCATCTTCCTTGGCTCCGGCCATCTATTCAATGCAACATTAACTCCACTGGCCTCCCCACCTCCCGAGCTTTTGCCCTAGGCATTATTCTGTGCGGCCCAGATTGGTTTGATTGATAGGGAACGGAAAAAAGAAGATTTTGAGTGACAGCTTACCTGAGTGCCAATCTTCGTCACACTGACAAGCGGCTGCAGCAATCGGGATCCGCAGTTGTCGTGCTGCGTCATCGCGCATGGTCACGCAGGATATTTGTCTCATGAATATTTATAGAGACGGGGAGGAGATGTGACGTCCGGTGTGCCTTGTTCTCGCCCCAAATCTAGACATTTTTTTGGTTTTATTGAACCTTTATTTCACTAGGCAAGTCAGTTAAGAACACATTCTTATTTACAATGACGGCCTATCTTGCTGGTTGAATGCTTGGCAAAATATAAACCACTGCTGCGCTTTAATCTAGGCCAATGCAAAATGAAAAGCCTGTTATAAACAATGAAATTAATGTAATTAACTTGACATTGTGACTTTTACAAGGAGCCTTATCCTCCTCCCACATCAGTGGGTAATGTATTATTACAGACAAAGATCCATTCTCAGATGTGCAGTGTTGTGATTGTACTGCTGTGATAATTAGGTCAACGGGATGTGTACTGAACGATCAGAGAGAGTCAAATCGGGAGTCATTAAAATAGAACGTAGATTAAAAATATTTGCATATACAGCATTATTCAAATGACCCCGACGCAGAACCCGGCAAAGAACCAATGTTAAATATTTTCCCGAGAGAACGAGAGAAAAACCTCAAACAATACAAAATATCTCAACGCCTCAGATCCATTTTGTGTAGTTTAATATAATAGATTTATTTTAACAGAATTACAAGCACATCTTAGGGACCATAAAGTACAAGGCAAAATCATTATTCTTCTAAAAAAAAAAAAAGACATGGGGTGGTCAGAGACATGCTGCCTGGGGACATGGGGTGGTCAGCGGGATCAGAGACATGCTGCCTGGGGACATGGGGTGGTCAGCGGGATCAGAGACATGCTGTCTGGGGACATGGGGCCTGGATTCCAGGCGGTCTCAGTGTCTGGGGGAGGGTCTACCGGAGGAGGGCTGGGGCAGACGGTACTTGGCCATCTCCAGGTCCAGGTCTGCGAAGGTGTAGTGGTTGTAGTTGTGGTGCTGGAGGTTCTTATAAGTGCTGTTGTCGAATGGCTCGGGGCCTGGCTCTGGAGGTGCAGCTGAAGGGGGTAGAACACAGAGACGGGTATAAGACACAGCACAGGCATAAGGGTATCCTGACTGACCTGGAGTTAGGCTAAATAAAACCAGAACCCAAAAGGTAGAAATAGGCGGTTTGCGAATTGCATTTGGTTTTAGTGTTATTCGGAGCCCCGGCAACTGTCAATTTTTTTGTTGCAGAAAACCATTCTCATAAGGAATAGAACACGTTTTAAAAGTATAAATCACTAGCCACAAAAAGTGATGCCCATACATGACACATTTACTTATCTTAAAAATGTATGTGTGTGTGTGTGTGTGTGTATATATATATATATATATATTTTTTTTTTTAAGTGCACATTTAAATATTCACCCATTTGACAAAAGTAAATTATGGTGGGGCATGTTCTACAGTGTTAAGGATGTATCCCCCACCTATAGAGCCTGGAGATAGGCTGATGTGAATGGCCTTAGCATCCATTGTCTACAGCACAACCTTCTGGGAAGTAAAGGGGAGAATGAGGATAGCAAAAGGGCACTAACAGCCAATTAGAAAACTAAACTGGCATACAAATATAACTTTGGCAGAAGCATGAATGAGACATTGTCAATTGGGCAACATGTAAAAAATCCTTGAAGTAGGATTATTCTTGACCATATCAAATAAGGTTTTATACACAAGTTGTCATGTTTTTTTTGTTAAAAATTCCAAAATTGGACAATACTCAGACCATTACTCAAATACTACTGCAATATTGTAAGCTGACTTGTTGGGGGCAACTCGCCTATTTGAAACGGCAGGCTTAAAAAATAAAAAAAAGAGGGTTAACAGGTCCAAATCCAATCACACTGAAATAAGTTCGGTGACGGTCATACGCAAAATGACACCTTCCACCTCATGTGCATATACAGACATTTTCATTAATTGACAGCATGCATATCCACACAAGTCCAGAGTAAAAGAGAGAAAGTGGGAGAAAGAAGTGAAAGGAGACCAATGAGTGATCACTCCCAGCTTCAGTTCTTCAAGCTGGAGTCAAGGGTGGGAGGCTGGTTCACTGTAACGTTACCATTAGCATGTACAGTACACCTTAGCATTAGCATGTACAGTACACCGTAGCATGTACAAGTACGCCTTAGCATTAGCATGTACAGTACACCTTAGCATTAGCATGTACAGTACACCGTAGCATGTACAAGTGCGCCTTAGCATTAACATGTACAGTACGCCTTAGCATTTAGCATGTACACCATAGCATACAACCCAGAATCCAAATACATATGTGTCAATGGACATGAGAGAATAATATATACCAAATACAGTAAATAAAACCAAAACACCCTGGGAGTAGAGATGGATAAAGAAAGAAAGAAAGAAAGGAAGGCGAGACATATGGACAGAGAGCAGGAGCGCCCCACCTGGGAGAGAGAGTGAGGGGAGGAAACAGTGCATGATTAGTTTAGGTTTTTGCCTTTGTGAAGATTCTAATGTGAGCCAGTCAAATACCATGCATCGCAGTGTCCTCCAAAACATTCACAGTATGAACCTCTCGAGGCAAAGTGCAGGCAAGGTATTAAAAAGGCAAAGCTTTTGTAAATAAAATTATGCAAATACAGACCCAAAGTCCCAACTGGGAACCCTCAGTATATAACAAGAGAGTTAAATTGCAAGGCAAGCAGGCAGGGCTAAGGTGAAAAGCATACCATTCAAACATGCGTCTCACACTTGGCTGAAGTAGCTAAAGTATCACGTTGTGTGAAATGAGTATGCTTTCACTTAAGAAATTTGCCTTACACATTATGAATGGCAATACAGATAGCTACAGTCAATTAAATGGCCAAAAAAAAAAAATGTAGAAGCTACAGCTAAAGCCAAACCACTCGTGATTTACAACGTATTAACATTTAACCCTATGTGTTATGAAGGACATTTTAAAGAAATATGGCCATCTGTGGTTGGAAAAGTCCACAGAGGAGAGAAAGAGTAGGATTTAGACGAGGTGTTGTGTATACCCTCTGAGGTCTCATTCGGTTCTGCCTCAGCCAGGGCCTCTGCAATCAGCTCCTCTCCTGCGGCTTCAGCCACTACAGGGGCGATGTCTATCAGCACCTCTGCTGCGGCTTCAACTGGGGCAGCTTTAGCAATGGCCGGTGCATCTTCCGCCGTAGGTTCAACAGGTGTTTCAGCAGCAATTTCTACAGGGGCAGCTTCAGATGCTTCTTCTGCCGCTTCCGGTACAACTTTTGGAGTGACTTCTGGTGCAGCGGTGACTTCTGGAGGCGTCACTTCAACCTCTGGAGCAGCTTCTGCAAAAATCTCTTTGGGTACACTAGCGATCTCAGGGGCAGAGTCTACTAGCTCCTCAAAACTTGTAGCAGGGGTAGTTTCAGGGCTAACCTCCAGGGTATCTTTCGCTGGGGCGGGTTCCAGGACAGAGGTGGGGTCAACCAGCTCAGCACTTGCAATTTCTGGAGCGGCCGCTTGAACTTCTTTGGTGACTTCTGGTGCTGCTTCGGCTACAACTTCTGGTGCTTCTTCCTTGACAGTTTCAGGAACTGCGTTCAGAGTCGGCGCAGGTGTAACTTCTTGCACAGCTTTAGCAGTGGCCACAAGGATGGCATCAGACGGCGCTGCCACCTCCTCAGCGTCGCTGGCCAAAGCCACTGCTTCCTTTTCTGAGTCTTTCTTTTTTTCTGCTTGGATTTCTGGTTTTGCCTTTGATTTCACTTCGGACATCTCATCATCAGAGTCGGTGTCAGAGTCAGAGGAGTCGGAGTCAGAATCACTGGATGAGGATTCAACGGCTGGGGCTCCAGGTTCAGTGGAGGCTGCAGCATCAACTAAAGGTGGATCGGCAGAGGCTGAAACTGGAATGTCTACTGGCACGGGAGCTTCATCACTGGTAGCAACGACAGGCTCAGCAACTGGGGGAGCAGCATCCGTGACTTTGGTGGCGGCGTCAATTACAGGTTGAACAGAATCGACGATGGGAGCAGCAATGTCAGCGACTGGAGCAGGTTCGGCGACAGCCTCCGCAACTGAAGGAGCCTCTGCCACGACTGCTTCAACTGGGGCGGCTTCACTGGCAACAGTCTCAGCAACTGGAGCAGCTTCTGCAACAGCGTCAGCGACTACTGCGGCCTTGGCAGCTGGTGTAGTGGATTCTACTACTGGTGTCTCTGGTGCTGCGGCCTCCTCTGTGACAAGGGATGTGACCTCTGCAACACTCTCAGAAGCAGGGGCAGACTTAGCCACCTCTATGACTGGAGCGGCCACATCTACAGCAGGACTAGCAGTTTCTTCAGCCACAGCAGTTTCAGCAGGCATAGCGTCAGCATGGCTTGCAGAAGTGGAAGAGGTAGCTGGTTCTGCAGCTGCGGCTACTATTGTTTCAGCAGTGACGGGGCTAGCCACTGATTCAATTTCACCTAGAGCCTGTGCTGGGGAAAGTCCTGAGGCTGAAAGCTTAACGGGGAAGGCAACCGTGGTGTTGTAGGCTTGTAGTGCAGCCCCCTCTTCTGAGGCCTCTAGGGATTAAGAAATGGTAAATGGAATAAATTACACCCCAAAAAATGTAAGAGTATATAGCCTAATCAGTATGTTCCTCACAACCAGGAGGCTCGTCTCCAAATAAAACCACCTATGCCAAACACAACACAGAAAACTCCTGACACCAAAGCTACTGTGGAACTAGTTTAACCATTGTAAAATTACATTCTTTAGATTCTTATTACATCCCTGTTAGGGATTTTAGGGAAATTAACAGTTAAATCAGCGAGCTGCTAAAAATACATTTTGACCGGTTAATGCTTATCGGTCTATAGGTTAATTTCCATATTTTTTGTGGGATGAAATTGGTGCGCATGCATTTTCATTAGTCGTCACGCATCTTATTTATTTAGTTTGAGGAGCATAATAGCCTACCACCTGTCAGACAGCGCCAGAGTAGCTCCTCACTGGAGTGAAACATGCTTTTGAAAGCCCAATCATTGCACAACAAATACAATTTCAAAATGCAACCGCGTGTTAAAAACTTTGACAAATAAAAATAGTGCCTTTTTTTTTTAATCGTGTCCATCTCAACTCGTAACTAAAGCGCGCCTCCCATTTGCCATCAGAGTGCATAGGCTATAGTCAACGATAGGCATGCTATCTGCGTATCACCCACCACTTTGCAATGTGAGCTTGAGGCAGGAACTGTCTGAAAGCTTTACTTCAAATAATGAGTCGTCTTACCTTGGAAAAGAAGCCCTGAGAAAAATCCATACATAGAAACTATTTTATAAAGACTTCCTGATGCCATTAACCAGCATTTCTCTCCTGATCTGGTTCATATGTACTTTCTTCCGTTGTCCAGAAGCAGAAGGCACAATCCTAATCATATTAGCAACCCATCCTAATTGTTGTTGTAGATTCTAACAGATAAATTAATCTGTCACAACTACTAACATTAGGTTTAGAACAGTGTTTTCCAGCAAATTGCATTTTGGCAAATGTTTGAAAATTACTTTTCATTAGCTGCTTCATTACAGGAGCTGCATGTTCAATACTAGACTATAGCTTTTTGACTGTTAGACGACAGGCTTGCTATTGTTGCATGTTTCCAATTAAGCTCTTAATGAAAAATGTCTGGTCCTTGTATGCATGCATAGTATCAGAGAAGAGACGAAGCGAGATCTTTAACTCTAGCCCAAAACAAGCCCAATGCGTTTCTGTGTCACCTGCCTTCCAGCCTCGGGACGACTACTATTGTTAGGGCGGAGAAATAAGAATCTGGTCATTATATAGAGATATCTTATAGTATTTTCTGTTGGTCACATCATTTTACTGTTTGGGAAAAAAAGTGTGTTTGTTAACCAGATTAATGCATCCTTAATCCCGGTTCCAGTGGAATCAAGCAAATGTTTAAAAGAGAAGTAGAATTGGCTTTAGGAAATGGTCATGGTTAATCTGTAAGATTCCGGGATGTGGTTGTATTGGCACATCAGGGAGATACTCCAAGTGTGGGCTATACCTGAGAGAGAAATTGCGTGATTGTTACCTAGGGGGAGAATAAAAAGGACCTAGAATAGAACATATTAACGTAAATGAATTAAAAAATAAAATAGCCGCACTCTTAATTGTAGCCGTTGCCTTAACAGCTTTCTTTGGCTCCCCAGCCTTGGTGCAGAATGCCGCGGCAGAGGAGCTCCTCAAAAGGCCCCAGCTCTCTTTCTGGAGAACCTAAACAGAAAGAAATACATACCATTGTTTTATGTTGTAAATTCAGCATTCATTAGCCTAGCCCTGCGTTCCAGTCTGTTTATGCCCACTTGCCAGCTCCTTCTGGAATTGTCTACCAAACGTTTCAAGCTTAACAATGAGACCAGGAGAGGCTAATTTTGACTTAACGTTATTCAATAACAAGGTAACCTAAATATCTAGCTTAAATCTTATGAGCACGATGAAGCATAGTCTCAAAAAATGAGATGTAGAGGATTGTAAATACAGCTAGCAGTCCTGCTCCTCCGGTCAACAGGACAGAAGGACGCTAGCTAATGTTAAAAGAAAACGGTTACGATACGTTGATTACTGTACAAACCAATCAACTAACGAAAAGGTTCTTTGTAAAATAATCGAAATGACAACTGAAGAAAAACATGTTTAGACAATAAACAACGAATAGTACCTTGAGAGACCCCAGTCGTCCTAGCCGAAGTAAGGAGGTCGCCATTTTGGTGCTCCGTTCTTTATTTTCCGTGGGGAAACACAACAATTATATTGCTCTGTAAGCTCCTCCCCAGGCACGCACATTTGGACGGAAGTGTCTGGGAACGAAATTAGTTCCTCTTTGAAAGGGTGATAAAAATAGCACTTACCACTTCAGTGGATTTTAACAATTGTTTCATTTGTGCCATAGTAAAAAGTATATACTCCATATGTTAATTCTCATAATAGAAAGGTAGTTAACCATTTAGAATTCTGATATCCTTTTTAATTGTTTACTTCACCTTTATTAAACCAGGTAGGCCAGTTAAGAACACGTTTTCATTTACAACTGCGACCTGGCCAAGATAAAGCAAAGCAGTGCGACACAAACAACAACACAGAGTTACACATGGAATAAACAAACGTACAGTCAATAACAATAGAAAAAAAATCTATATACAGTGTGGGCATATGAAGTAAGATTAGGGAGGTAAGGCAATAAATAGGCCGTAGTGGCCAAGTAATTACAATTTAGCAATCAAACACTGGAGTGATAGATGTGCAGAAGATGAATGTGCAAGTAGAGATACTGGGGTGCAAAGGAGCAAAAAAAAAAAAACAATATGGGGATGAGGTAGTTGGATTGGCTATTTACAGATGGGCTATGTACAGGTGCAATGATCTGTGAGCTGTTCTGAAAGCTGATGCTTAAGTTAGTGAGGGAGATATGAGTCTCCAGCTTCAGTGATTTTTGCAATTCGTTCCAGTCATTGGCAGTAGAGAACTGGGAAGGAAAGGCAGCCAAAGGAGGAATTGGCTTTGGGGGTGACCAGTGAAATATACCTGCTGGAGTGCATGCTATGGGTGGGTGCTGCTATGGTGACCAGTGAGCTGAGATAAGGTGGGGCTTTACCTAGCAGAGACTTATAGATGACCGGGAGCCAGTGGCTTTGGCGACGAATATGAAGCGAGGGCCAGCCAACGAGAGCATACAGGTCGCAGTGGTGGGTAGTTTATGGGGCTTTGGTGACAAAACGGATGGCACTGTGATAGACAGCATCCAATTTGCTGAGTAGAGTGTTTCAGGCTATTTTGTAAATGACATCGCCGAAGTCAAGGATCGGTAGGATAGTCAGTTTTACGTGGGTGTTTAGCAGCATAAGTGAAAGATGCTTTGTTAAGGAATAGGAAGCCGATTCTAGATTTAATCTTGGATTGGAGATGCTTAATGTGAGTCTGTAAGGAAAGTTCAGTCTAACCAGACACCTAGGTATTTGTAATTGTCCACATATTCTAAGTCAGAACCGTCCAGAGTAGTGATGCTGGACGGGCAGGCAGTTGTGGGCAGCAATCGGTTGCTGCATTTAGTTTTACTTAGATTTAAGAGCAGTTGGAGGCCACGGAAGGAGAGTTGTATGGCATTGAAGCTCGTCTGGAGGTTAGTTAACAGTGTCCAAAGAAGGGCCAGAAGTTTACATAATGGTGTCATCTGCGTAGAGGTGGATCAGAGAATCACCAGCAGCAATACCCTTACCAGCTGGTCATTTGAATCAATATTTTATTAAACACATACAGTGGGGCAAAAAAGTATTTAGTCAGCCACCAATTGTGCAAGTTCTCCCACTTAAAAAGATGAGAGGCCTGTAATTTTCATCATAGGTACACTTCAACTATGACAGACAAAATGAGGGAAAAAAATCCAGAAAATCACATTGTAGGATTTTTTATGAATTTATTTGCAAATTATGGTGGAAAATAAGTATTGCTGGGACCGAGAGACTGAAAAACAGCTTCTATATCAAGGCCATCAGACTGCTAAACAGCCATCACTAACTCAGAGAGGCTGCTGCCTACATAGACTCATATCACTGGTCACTTTAATAAATGGGTCACTAGTCACTTTAAACAATGCCACTTTGATAATGTTAACATATCTTACATTACTCATCTCATATGTATATACTGTACCTGTATCTATGTGTTCGTAATGGCTGCTCAGTGAAACGACCTGTCCTGATTTGTCTTAAACGCTTGCTACAAAACTTTTAATTAGCCAGACTTCCTTCGTGACCTGGCCTCTGTAAATTGGTATAGAATCAGCTTGATCCCCTCTGTCAAAGATGCTCACTCACTCACCTTTTTTGTGGTATTGTTAAGAAACACTCCCTCATATAGAAAATGAAAAACCGGTTCAGCCCCTGGTTCAACCGTGATCTGGCAGACTTACTCCACCTCAAGAATTTCATTTGGCGAAAGGCTCAGCACACGCATCCTCAGGCTGACTGGCTATCGTTCAGGCAAATGAGAAATAAGTGCACTCAGGCTATCCGGAAGGCCAAAGTTAGTTACTTTAAGGAGCAGGTCTCTCTCTGTGGGTCTAACCCCAAGAAGTTCTGGAAAACAGTTAAAGACCTGGAGGATAAACCCTCCTCCTCACACATTTTGTGGGCAGAACTGAAAAGGCGTGCACGAGCAAGGAGGCCTACAAACCGGACTGTTACACCAGCTTTGTCAGGAGGAATGGGTCAAAATTCAACCAACTTATTGTGGGAAGCTTGTGAAAGGCTACCCGACACGTTTTAAGGCAATGCTACCAATTACTAATTGAGTGTGTGAACTTCTGACCCACTGGGAATGTGATGAAAGAAACAAAAGCTGAAATAACTCACTCTCTCCTATTATTCTGAGATTTCACATTCTTAAAATAAAAGTGGTGGTCCTAACTGACCAAAGACAGGGAATTTTGTACTAGGATTAAATGACAGAAATGGTGAAAAACTGAGTATGTATTTGGCTATGGTGTATATGTAAACTTCTGACTTCAACTGTATGTGAACACAATTTTTCTGTAACTGCGGTTTCAAGGCAAATCTGCATTCAGTAACTTATGTGCAGTTATACAATACAAACATGGGTAGTCTTTTTACTTTAACATTGCATGCGATTTACAATGATGACATTGATCAACTTGGAATGAAAGACTGCAACAAAAGTAGAATATGGATCAGAGTTTATCCCTCCCCATCCAACATTCATGGATCATCCTATGCAAATGCATATATATTTCACAGCTCAAAGCTCAGCCTACGCTTGACCTCTAACATGTGCATCTAATACAGACTAAGTCAGAGAATTTATATTTATACAGAAATAGAAACTCCTCTATCCCCCCCCACCACCACATAGAACATTAAAAGGATTTTAGCATCAACTTGATACAGTTATCTTTAGACTTCCAATATTCATGGAACAAATGGACAGGAAAAAGCTGGAGAAAAGTGAACTGGTGAGGTTTACTTGAGGGCCACTTCCTCCAGCTTGGGCTCTGGACAGAGAGAGAAAAATGGTGTGCAATGAGAATATTAATGCATTATATTATTGGTCCTAGAAGAACCTAATAAAGCATTTCAAAAAGGCTCATGGACACCTTTATAAAACTACTAACCTGTGAACTTGAACTCTGGGAAAGCTGTGATGTCTCCACCACCATAAAGTCGCTGGAGTTTAGTCAGCTCCTCTGCCAAGTTCTTCTCATATGCAGGGCCTGCATCTACCAAACCGCCACTGGCCCCGAGAGAAGAAAACATGGTTGAAATGTCCGCTTGATGACAAAGGGGGAATGATTGTGAGCAAGACAAAAAAAAGCTAGCCAAAAACAATTGTGTAACTTACACGCTCTTTGAGGAGTACTCGCGGATCGAATCCAGGAAGAGCTTCTGGATTGGGTCCAGTTGAACTGAGTCCAATGAAGGAAAAACACCATTATTTTATATTCAGTCTATATTAGTCTGGGTACCAGTCTGTTGACATTCCACTCCTGTCATTTGCCAAAGAGACTGGCCTTTCATCAACAGAACGTTCAAAATGCAGCCAGATTTTCAGCCCAGTTCCTGATTGGTAGTCTGAAACCAAATTGATATTTCCCATAATAAAGTTATGTAGCATGGAGTGCGCGCCAATTTGGCGCAACATAGAATTACACATTTTAAGTGTGTAGATAGGACTTTGTAATGAAATAAATAATGATACAGAAATGATTAGCCTACAAGATTCAATCGAGCTACGTTTGCTTCCGTTGCGTCCCATTAATGAGAGGAAAGAAACAAAACGGTCACCAATCGTTTTCCTATCAGTCTAATTTGCATAAACATTGTGATTGGATGATAGCTGTGAGGGTTATCGAATCAAGATCAAATCCTATGATCTCCTCGAGCTCTTTAATGACAGTATTCATATTTGAATATTGTGAAATGCTAGCCTCTTTGGCAAATGACAGGAGTGGAATGCAACAGCTTTTGGCTTGAACCACATGACAAAACTAATCACTTCCAATACCCTCATGCACAAAAACAGCACTTAGAAGTGGTAGACTCTGACTGGCATAAACAGGGGTAAGAGAGGAAAGATTAAGTTAGAAAGGTCAGGTAACAGGTTATAAGTTGCTGTGATGGGGGAATGCTATGCGTCACATCTGTGTAGTTCATGTTATTACTTGGCAGACACATGGGTTCTATATTTGAGATGTCCAATTCAAACTCCCTGCGTATAACCAACTCATGTACATTTAACAGTAAAATGTAGGAACTTTTTTCCCCAATCGTGTTTGATTCCACACCCAGCAACCAAGGTGCAAACTCTTGCGCATTGACTAACCAAGGGGAAGGAAAGTTGACATTTCCAAATATGTTACACAGCGCCAAACAAATACAAAAGTGAGGGGATCAATTACAGATTACTGATATCCTGCGACTCAGGGAAAACAAAGTGTGAGAGAGAAGCTGAGAGAGGAGGGAAGAGTAGGAAACATAGAATCATAATACCAGACCCCATTGCACGTTATCACTCAGTAGCTGCCCAGAGACAGACGAGTCAAAACGCTGGTTAATATGACCTTAACATTACCTTTGACAGTATACAGTAACTTTAGCATTAACCGTACCAAAATATAATGTAACAAAACAATAGTTGAAATTATAAAAACAAAAAAGTTAAAAATTCAGGGCGTTGAGGATCTTGTTTCTTGTAACAATATTCAGTGAAGGGAACAGAGAAGGTTGTGAAATAAGAACAGATGATCGAGTGACGGAAGGAAAAACAGAGATGTCGAGAAACAAACTAGCAGCAGAAAGAGTGCAGGTAAGAACGAGTGAATGCTGGAAAAACATGGCAAAATAAAGATATTAAATCAAGCAGATCGGCGCAGACCGGCGCAGGCCGTCACAGCTGAACCAGAGAGTAAATTATGAAGCCGTGCTGAAGAACGCAGAGGAGACATTCATCGGGTGTCGGATGAGCAAAGCTGCATGGTTACAAGTTAATGCATGGAATCCCAGAAGGAACGGGTTTGGGGGAAAAGATGTGTGACTTGGGTCTACACGGCTGCAACAATGTAGAAATGTGGTAGTTTGAGGGATAAATAGCAAATAGTGTGGTAAATTAGCCCACTGGAAAAGACAAACCAAAGCAAGAACGAAAAGTGCTTCTGTGATATTGGGTATCTTTACAAGATATCCTTAAGAGTTGTAGCATCACATGAAAATATCACTGTTGGTAAAAAGTAGGATCCACAGAGAGGAGAGAAGGGGGGTGGGGGGGGGGGTGTATACCCTCAGGCGCCTCAATCCGTTCTGCCTCAGCCGGGGGCTCTGCAATCAGCTCCTCTGCTGCAGATTCAACTTGGGCCGCTTCAGCTACAACCTCTGCTACAGCTTCAATGAGGGCTTCAGCCGCAGCTTCAATGGGGGCAGCTACAGTCACAACCTCTGCTACAACTTCCACGAGGGCTTCAGCCGCAGCTTCAATGGTGGCAGATTCAACCAAAACTTCTGCTATGGCTTCAACTGGGGCAGCTTCAACTGGGGCAGCTTCAACTGGGGCAGCTTCAACTGGGGCAGCTTCAACTGGGGCAGCTTCAACTGGGGCAGCTTCAACTGGGGCAGCTTCAACTGGGGCAGCTTCAACTGGGGAAGCTTCAGCAACCGCTTCTGCAGGGGCAGCAGCTTCTGGGACGGCTTCAACAGGAGTGTCGGCCGCTGACGAAGCTTCAAAGATGGGAGCCGCTTCGGCTGCAACAGGAGCGGCTTCAGCTACTGATGCAGCGGCTTCAACAACGGGGGTGGCTTTGGCTACAAGAGCGGCGGATTCAACAATGGCTTCAGTTGCGGGGGCGACTGTGTCGACGACGGGGGTGGCTTCAGCCGCAGCGGGGGCTGGAACAGCTTCAACTGCAGCGGGGGCTGGAACAGCTTCAACTGCAGCGGGGGCTGGAACAGCTTCAACTGCAGCGGGGGCTGGAACAGCTTCAGCCGCAGCGGGGGCTGGAACAGCTTCAGCCGCGGCAACAATTGGCTCTGCGGCAGCAACAGGCTTTGGGGCGGCGACAAGTTCTACTGCAGCAGCTGGTGTCATTTCTTTCTTTGGAAACTCCACATATTTTCTGTGTGGTACAAGCTTCTCTAAATCAAAATATGTTTTGCCCTGGGACTTTTCTAGGACGGAGGAGGGGGGGAAACAAACAAGATTTATTAATTTCTATTCATACTCTAATTAGCCTAAAAGGAATTTAAACCAACATCCCCCCACTTTGCATTAAATGTGGACAAAACTTACCCAGCGCAAAATGGCTACAGACAGTATTCAAGAATATCCCTTTGCAAGACACATATGGTGCCTGGACTAAAAAGGGCACAAAGTGCCAAGAAGGGGCACAAAAAGTGTAAATGTACTATTAATTGAGGAACATAATAAAAACATTACATTTTAATCAAACTATAGTTTCATAATTAAGTGCGCATGTGCCAAAACCAACTTCCCAAAACTATCTTTCATTGCCAATTCATGTTATAGAGTACAAGAAAAATTCCACTTATAAGAGGATACTATTGTTGGAAAAATATCTGATTATATTAGTGAAAGCTGTGGGGGAAAAAAATGATTTACATCATTATATTTTGGTACCTGGGGAAGGAAAACAAACTTAATTTGCATTTTTCATCATCACTTTGTATAGAAAACGTCTTGCTTGTCCTATGTTGCTCTGTATGCTATGTCTTGCTTGTCCTATGTTGCTATGTCTTGCTTGTTCTATGCTGCTATTGTCTATATTGTAATTTTTTTTAATAACCTGCCCAGGGACTGCGGTTGAAAATTAGCCG
Organism: Oncorhynchus clarkii lewisi; assembly: GCF_045791955.1. Taxonomy (NCBI): domain Eukaryota; kingdom Metazoa; phylum Chordata; class Actinopteri; order Salmoniformes; family Salmonidae; genus Oncorhynchus; species Oncorhynchus clarkii. The sequence goes on from NC_092149.1 coordinate 82,591,329, forward strand.
GCTGGCTAAAACCGGCACTTTTACTGAAACGTTGATTAATGTGCACTGTCCCTGTAAAAATAAAAATAAACTCAAACTCAAAACAAAATGGTGGAACTAACTGAGACATTTACTCAAATTGTGGTCCAAGCAGCCTGCAAAAACAAAATCCTTCTAGAAGATTCAGAATTGTAGATTCCTCAGCCTTTTGGGTACAAAGACAGGCCTCCAGGAGGCTTGAACTTCCCTTCAGCATGTCTTACCTGTAATCTGACTTTTGTTAGCTTTTTAAAAAAATATTAAAAGATCATCTTCAGTTCTTCTCCAAAACATCTTCTTAACTTCTGCTCATTACTTTTGCACGTAAGACTACTGTATACAATATCTTCAGCATCTGAAAGGCTTTTAAAATGTATTCTCGAGGACTACCTTTTCTGGCAGTGCAGTGATCTTGATTGGCAGTGCAGTGATCTCGATTGGCAGTGCAGTGATCTCGATTGGCAGTGCAGTGATCTCGAATGGTTATGGGAAATGTTTCACAAAAAAAAGTCTCCGTACTAATAGAAATCTTCCAGGAAAAATTTGGTGTTCATATCTCTAGTGAAGGTCTTTAATGAGATGAGCCACATTGGGGAGTTTTATCAGTCTGGTCATCAATGGGTCTCTCTTCCTCCTTGATCAATTGATGAATAAAGAACTGGACCCTAGCATTACAGCTAAATCAAATGTGTGGATAGTCCACAGCGAACTCTTTCTCAGTTTGTCATTGTGCGCCAACTACTTTAAGTCCCTTTTGAGAAATATACAAGAAAATGGTCCGTATAATTTGGATATGATGAGTAATTTTATTGATTTAATGATACTTGTAGCACAATTTGAGCACCCTCACTATGTTCAAGAATTGACATCTGCTAAAGTATCATAAACTACAAATAATTGTATGAGGTATTTTTGGTCAAATTAAATGCTGATCCAAACTTACTTCCTGAGCTGCTCTTCTTGGGCTTCTTGGGACCACCAGCTTTCGTGCATAGGGCAGCAGCTGCAGGAGCGCTCCACCTCTCCGCCTGCACGCACTGATCAAAGTATACACCAATTAGTGACAATATAACTGCAACTAGGGCTGTAAAATAAAAAAGTTTAAAAAATAATGAAATACTGAATTGCATGATTTTCCTGTTGTTAATTGCGATTATTGCAATTTCAGAATTTGATCGAATTTGGCCCAAATAAAATATTTGTCCATTTAAAAAGCAGTGAATTGAGTTGCAGGCATAGCATGCTTTGATTTTAAAGGCCAGAAACACAAAATAATCTGTATCAGAAAAAAAATGCTCACAATGTTTAAACGCACACCAGTAGGGATCATCATATCTTTCACCTGGATTCAGTCAGACATGGAAAGAGCAAGTGTTCCTAATGTTTTGTGCACTCAGCGTATTATATTTGGGCTTGAAGTGACAAAACCTAACTGGCCACTTTGTGCAAATTCATGCCAATGACGTGTCTTTTCCTACGAAATTACGTGTAAATTCTTGAGCCTTACGTTTCATTTTAAATGGTACCACCCACCAGCATGGCATTGTTGATTAATCAGTAACACCTGCAAAGTTCACAAGCCACAACTGAGCTATATAATATATCATCTTTGGCTACAGCAAATGTATAAATATATATATATTTTTTTATTTTATCTTTATTTTATTTAACTGGGCAAGTCAGTTAAGAACAAATTCTTATTTACAATGATATCCTACACTGGCCAAACCCGGACGACGCTGGGCCAATTGTGCGCCACCCTATGGGACTTCCAATCACGGCCGGATGTGATACAGCCTGGATTCTAACCAGGGACTGCAGTGACGTCTCTTGCACCGACGTAGACCGGTGCGCCACTCGGGAGCAAAGATGGTGGATAATTGAAGATCAGAATTGACAAAAAATATTTAAATGGTAAACTGCCTGTCTACTTAACGGGCTGGGTCTCCCATAGACATCAATGCAATAGCAGCTGTCCGTGCTACAGACAGCTTATCAGTCCTCTATTACAAGACTAGTAAAGCCCCAGTGCACTACTTTTGTGGGAAAAAAAAAACTTAAATGTTGTTTCATAACATAAATAAGAAAATTACATTCAGATTTTTCAGGCGGTGCTTCTTCCCGCAGCTATGCCCAAGGACGTATGGATCTGTATAAAACTGATACAGTAAGTCACTTTTTTATTTGAAGGATTCATTCTCGCTGATAAATTAAAAAGCAATATTTTCAAAAGCCGTATCACAAGCGATGACTGACGTTTCTAAACATTACAACACAGCATTGGGATAGCATTGGGATAGTTGACATGAGCCAGTCGTGGGTGAGGCTAATGGCTGAAAACTGTAGAGAAATGGAAGACTGTCACCTACAGTTGGAGAGCTAGGTAGGTAGCAGTCATCAACTTAAATAAAATAGCAGTGGTGGAAAAAGTACCCAATTGTCATACTTGAGTAAAAGTATAGATAGTTACACAAGTAAAAGTGAACGTGACTCCGTAAATGTCTCGTTTTAAAAATGTACGGATAGCCAGGGGCACATTTACAAAAGATGCATTTGTGTTTAGTGAGTCCGCCAGAACATAGGCAGTAGGGATTACCACGTGTTCTCTAGATAAGCGGTTTCTTTCACACTTTTCCTGTTCTGCTAAGCATTCAAAATGTAATGAGTACTTTGGGTTGTCAGGGTTAAATGTATGGAGTAAAAAGTACAATATTTTCTTTAGGAACGTAGTGAAGTAAAAGTTGTCCAAAATATAAATAGTAAAGTACAGATACCCCCAGAAACGACTTAAGTAGTACTTTTTAAAGTATTTTTACACCACTGTAAAATATTTGCTATGAACACTTTGCTAATTCAAAATAAAAAACGATCATAAATCTTCTAATCGAACGGCTCAAATGATGCACTTGATATGAAAGTAGCTACAGTAGATAACGTTGACCATGTTATCAATCAATGTTATCCATTAGCTAACGCACTGTAGCCATGTCGCTGAAATACTAACAAGCTCACGATTCATGTTTTGTCTCTGCACAAATTAAAAATGACGTTGCAATTAGTTAAAGGGGTCTCTTCGAAAACTACAGCATGTTAGAACTTCAAATAATGTGATTAGCTATGTGCATGACATTTCATTACCTTGGTAGAGCCAAGTCGCACTATCCTCAGCAATGAAGCCGCCATCTTTGCGCTCATAAAATCCTGCCTGCGGAAACGCTGCTTAATGATATTTGTCCCACAGTCTGCCTGAGTGCGCCTGAAAAGTAATACATATATATATATATATATATTCAATCACTTTAGAACAGAACACATGTGATCAATGTTAGGAAAGTATTGGATAGTTAATTTTGCGACACAACTAGTAACAAATATCAAACGTGTGCGTTGAAGCAGTGCACAACAACAATCATTACACGTCTGCAATATGGAACATGATAGGAACAGTTGATGCGCAGCGACTTAGTCTCATTCTTTACGAATGTGAACTCCCAGGGTCAAGATGACATTGCCATTAGTTCAGTGAACGTTTTACCACCTTTTGTCAATCAAGTTCAATGGCTCCAATAGTCAGGAAGAATCCACAAATGTTCGACCGATGGTGAATATTTCTATATCTATCTATTTCTATATCTATGAAGTTAGAATTAAAATAGTTCTAGACTTATTGGTAGATATCTCTATGGGCAAATATTGAAGCTCCTGTCAGATAGTCACAGCTTCAGAGCGGTTTATGTAACAGATTCTCAACAGTGACAGTACACGCCTCCTCCTCTAGTCTGGGACTCATCAGTGCAGTGAAAGTACGTATGGCATCGATAACAGTATGGAACAGTTTGTCTTGAACCTTCAACAAAATCTGAACATTCGTAATGCACAGTTGTTGGACGATATATCAAATAAAGTCGTTTTGTTTTCATACTGCTTCTGTATTTATGTTCTGCTGCATAACACATCAAACTTGACATCAGTTATGTAAATGTGTATTCCGGCATTCGTTTTCTCCCTTACCTCTTGATGAGTTGACCCATAAAAAAAAAAATCGCCTAAAACGACATACCCAAATCTAATTGCCTGTAGCTCAGGACCTGAAGCAATTATATGCATATTCTTGAAACCATTTGAAAGGAAACACTTTGAAGTTTCTGGAAATGTGAAATTAATGTAGGAGAATATAACACATTAGATCTGATAGAAGATAATACAAAGAAAAAAACGTTTCTTTTTTTATTTTTCCCATCTTTGAAACGCAAGAGAAAGACCATAACTCTCTCTTTCTAAAATGATCAGCTGAAATTGTTGCAACCCCTATTACTATCCTGTTCAACCTCTCTTCCGTATCGTCTGAGATCCCCAAAGATTGGAAAGCTGCCGCAGTCATCCCCCTCTTCAAAGGGGGAGACACTCTAGACCCAAACTGCTACAGACCTATATCTATATCAATGATGTTGCTCTTGCTGCTGGTGATTCTCTGATCCACCTCTACGCAGACGACACCATTCTGTATACTTCTGGCCCTTCTTTGGACACCGTGTTAACTAACCTCCAGACGAGCTTCAATGCCATACAACTCTCCTGTGGCCTCCAACTGCTCTTAAATGCAAGTAAAACTAAATGCATGCTCTTCAACCGATCGCTGCCCGCACCTGCCCGCCCGTCCAGCATCACTACTCTGGACGGTTCTGACTTAGAATATGTGGACAACTACAAATACCTAGGTGTCTGGTTGGACTGTGGACTCTCCTTCCAGATGCACATTGGGCATCTCCAATCCAAGATTAAATCTAGAGTCAGCTTCCTATTTCGCAACAGGGCATCCTTCGCTCATGCTGCCAAACATACCCTCGTAGAACTGACTGTCCTGCCGATCCTTGGCTTTGGCGATGTCATTTACAAGATGGCCTCCAATGCTCTACAGCAAATTGGATGCAGTCTATCAAAGTGCCATCCGTTTTGTCACCAAAGCCCCATATACTGCCCACCACTGCAACCTGTATGCTCTCGTTGGCTGGCCCTCACTACATATACGTTGCCAAACACACTGGCTCCAGGTCATCTACAAGTCTCTGCTACAGTGCCTTGCGAATGTATTCGGCCCCCTTGAACTTTGCGACCTTTTGCCACATTTCAGGCTTCAAACATAAAGATATAAAACTGTATTTTTTTGTGAAGAATCAACAACAAGTGGGACACAATCATGAAGTGGATCAACATTTATTGGATATTTCAAACTTTTTTAACAAAACAAAACTGAAAAATTGGGCGTGCAAAATTATTCAGCCCCCTTAAGTTAATACTTTGTAGCGCCACCTTTTGCTGCGATTACAGCTGTAAGTCGTTTGGGGTATGTCTCTATCAGTTTTGCACATCGAGAGACTGAAATTTTTTACCATTCCTCCTTGCAAAACAGCTCGAGCCCAGTGAGGTTGGATATGTTTATTTTTTAACCATTCCATTGTAGATTTTGCTTTATGTTTTGGATCATTGTCTTGTTGGAAGACAAATCTCCGTGCCAGTCTCAGGTCTTTTGCAGACTCCATCAGGTTTTCTTCCAGAATGGTCCTGTATTTGGCTCCATCCATCTTCCCATCAATTTTAACCATCTTCCCTGTCCGTGCTGAAGAAAAGCAGGCCCAAACCATGATGCTGCCACCACCATGTTTGACAGTGGGGATGTTGTGTTCAGGGTGATGAGCTGTGTTGCTTTTACGCCAAACATAACGTTTTGCATTGTTGCCAAAAAGTTCAATTTTGGTTTCATCTGACCAGAGCACCTTCTTCCACATGTTTGGTGTGTCTCCCAGGTGGCTTGTGGCAAACTTTAAACAACACTTTTTATGGACATCTTTAAGAAATGGCTTTCTTGCCACTCTTCCATAAAGGCCAGATTTGTGCAATATACGACTGATTGTTGTCCTATGGACAGAGTCTCCCACCTCAGCTGTAGATCTCTGCAGTTCATCCAGAGTGATCATGGGCCTCTTGGCTGCATCTCTGATCAGTCTTCTCCTTGTATGAGCTGAAAGTTTAGAGGGACGGCCAGGTCTTGGTAGATTTGCAGTGGTCTGATACTCCTTCCATTTCAATATTATCGCTTGCACAGTGCTCCTTGGGATGTTTAAAGCTTGGGAAATATTTTTGTATCCAAATCCGGCTTTAAACTTCTTCACAACAGTATCTCGGACCTGCCTGGTGTGTTCCTTGTTCTTCATGATGCTCTCTGCGCTTTTAACGGACCTCTGAGACTATCACAGTGCAGGTGCATTTATACGGAGACTTGATTACACACAGGTGGATTGTATTTATCATCATTAGTCATTTAGGTCAACATTGGATCATTCAGTGATCCTCACTGAACTTCTGGAGAGAGTTTGCTGCACTGAAAGTAAAGGGGCTGAATAATTTTGCACGCCCAATTTTTCAGTTTTTGATTTGTTAAAAAAGTTTGAAATATCCAATAAATGTTGATCCACTTCATGATTGTGTCCCACTTGTTGTTGATTCTTCACAAAAAAATACAGTTTTATATCTTTATGTTTGAAGCCTGAAATGTGGCAAAAGGTTGCAAAGTTCAAGGGGGCCGAATACTTTCGCAAGGCACTGTAGGTAAAGCCCGCCTTGTCTCAGCTCACTGGTCACCCTAGCAACACCCACCCATAGCACGCGCTCCAGCAGGTATATATCACTGGTCACCCCCAAAGCCAATTCTTAATTTTGGCAGCCTCTCCCTCCACGTCTCTGCTGCCAATGACTGGAACGAATTGCAAAAATCACTGAAGCTGGAGACGTATATCTCCCTCACTAGCTTTAAGCACCAGCTGGCAGAGCAGCTCACAGATCACTGCACCTGTACATAGCCCATCTGTAAATAGCCCATCCAACTACCTCATCCCCATATTGTTTTAGTTTTTTTCTCCTTTGCACCCCAGTATCTCTACTTGCACATTCATCTTCTGCACATCTATCACTCCAGTGTTTAAATTGCTAAATTGGTGTTGAACCACAAATGGTGCATCATGCAAAATCATGCAAGGCTATTTACCACAACCACAAAGTCAAAATGGGTTATATCTTTTTTTTTTTAAGGATAATAAAATGTGATATTTGCTCTTAATTTAAGGTATACCGTTAGCAGTGTCGTTAGGGTTATGTTCAAAATCACATTTTAAGAAGATAAATTGTTGAAATAGGTGGAATTTTTTACTTTGTGGCTGTGGTAACTAGTGACGACCAAGCCAAAGGAAGGACTGTCCCAGAGAGGAAGACGCAACTGACCCAAAATGAAGGAAAGCTTTGACTATGTACAGACTCAGTGAGCACAGCCTTGCTATTGAGAAAGGCCGCCGTATGCAGACCTGACTCTCAAGAGAAGACAGGCTATGTGCACACTGCCCACAAAATGAGGTGGAAACTGAGCTGCACTTCCTGATCTCCTGCCAAATGAATGACCATATTGGAGACATATATTTTCCTCAGATTACACAGATCCACAAATAATTCGAAAACAAATCCAATTTTGATAAACTCCCATATCTACTAGGTAAAATACCACAGTATGAAATCACGGCAGCAAGATTGGTGACTTGTTGCCACAAGAAAAGGCCAACCAGTGAAGAACAAAAAAAACATTTGAAATACAACCCATATTTATGTTGATTTATTTTCCCCTTTTAACTATTTGCACACAATATGACATTTGAAATGTATTTTCTTTTGGCACTTTTGTGAGTGTAATGTTTACTGTACATTTTTTGTTTATTTCACTTTTGTTTATTATCTACTTCACTTGCTTTGGCAATGTTAACATATGTTTCCCATGCCAATAAAGCCCTTAAATTGAATTGAATTGTATCCAGCAATCCAAAGGAAGGATAGACGCTAGGTAGACAGCCCGCCGTGCCGCTTTGTGGACAACGACTCTCATCAGTGTATCGATCATCTTTTAATGTACGATTTGTTCTTTGGTGACGTAAAAGAGGTGCGACAAATACTTCCGCACTTCTGTGCGTCCCACGTGAACGGTATTTGTAGAAGTAGCCATGGCATCTCTCGGTGCCTGTGGAGAATGGCTTGTTTCAACCTATGAAAAAAAACTAATTGCAATACACACTAAAAAGAGCAGGTTTGTACGAACAGATGTGGCTAATATTGTATTGTTTGTACAATAATGCGTCGTATAAGCTAAGCTAGTAGGCTAGTAGCGATGAGAAATAAATAAGATAACTAACGTTAACTCCGTATCATCCTAGCTAACGTTATTAGCTAAGTTAGTCCATTCATAGACGGTAACGTTATACAGTGAGAGTACAACATATTTTCCATCACAGAATGACCAGGTGAACGCTATGACCCCCTTTTGACGTCACTTGTTAAATCAACTTCAATCAGTGATGATGAAGAAGGGGAGGAGACAGGTTAAGCCACGAGACGTGTGTGTGTGTGTGTGTGTGTGTGTGTGTGTGTGTGTGTGTGTGTGTGTGTGTGTGTGTGTGTGTGTGTGTGTGTGTGTGTGTGCGCCAAGACAAAATATTGAACTGCCTTTGAACGCGGTATGGTAGTACGTGCCAGGCGCGCAGGCTGCAACTCCAATATTAGAAAGGTGTTCCTAATGTTTTGTACTGAGTACAAAACAGGCTACTTTAGTACATTCTTGGGCTAGCCAGCTATGTGTATTAAATCACAATTCCACATTTTAAATCATCAATGATTAAATGCTCCTTCCTCTTTTTGTACCAGAGAACCATTTGTGTTTGACTGCAGCGCAGCAGAACCGAAGCCAAAGGACCCAGAGGCCGACAACAAAAGGTAAACAACATTAGCTAGCTGTGTCTTTTCAGCCAACTGACCTCTCAGGAATGTATAATATGTGTTGCCAACCCCTTGCAGTGTACCCATCATTGCTGAGTTATCGTCAGACTTGCTAGACCTAGATATGTGACTGAACCACGTGTCACTTGTTTGATTTGAAATGTGTGTGTGTGTGTCACCGTGTGGTAAGAAGCAACTGTTTTCAAGGGATACGATTTCACCAGAAATGTACTGATCCCTTTCATCCTGGTAGTGATGGATCAGAAGAGACAGGAAGTGACAAGATCCTGGCGTTCGCCGTTTCCTCCTCTGCGAAGCTGGTCGCGCTGACAGATGACACCAAACGCCTGGTTCTGTTCCGCTGCGAACCCTCATGGCAGGTCATCAGTACAAGGTATCCATAGGACAAGCAGATAAAAGCAAATATCCGACTTACTGAAATCAGCAAAAAAAAAATCTTAATGTGTCGATTTGTCGCTCTCTTTGAGATGTTGAGTGAGACCATTGTATTATTTTCAGGTGGGTTGTGCGGAGGTGCACGTCTCTTGTGTTCACCGAGGCTGAGGATGAGGTGTGGGCAGCAGACAAGTCAGGTGACGTCTACTCCTTCTCTGTGGTGGAGCCCCAGAAGACAGGAGAGTTGAAGCTGGGACATCTATCCATGCTTCTATCAATGGTAATTCATTCACATGATACTTTCTTATTAAAGGGTAGGTTATTTTTCATAGTTGAATGTTTTTAAAGGGCATTTTCAGAAGATGGGATAGCCCTTACTTAGTCCCGTCTTACATCTCAGATTTGGCAGAGTTTGATGGGGTTCGATGCCTTCAATGGTTGTACATTTTTCACAATAGTAACATCCCGATCAATGGCTTCAAGTGAACAACTCCTGGTGAACTGCCAGTCAGTTTGGGATATCTCCCCCACTCTTCTCTTCTAGACCCTGACCCCCAACGACAAGTATGTCGTCACAGCTGACCGCGATGAGAAGATCAGGGTCAGCCACTTGAGGTCACCACACAACATTCAGGCATTCTGCCTGGGACACTTGGAGTGAGTACAGCTGGCCTACCTAGCAATGAATGGCCACAGAATTTAAACATGAATTAATGTTTAACCAGTCGGTTACCACTCCAATTTCCTGATATTTCAAGTTTTTTTTTCTCCATAGATTTGTCAGTTCTCTTTTGGCCCCACCAGGACACCCACAGTGGCTACTCTCTGGATCAGGGGTGAGATATCTAGACACAATTCTGCTGAATTGAGTGATATTACATACCGCTGGATGATCTTTCAGATAGAGGTATCACTTGTACCGGTTCAGATTAAGCTCTACTACTGCACACACACACAAAATTCAATAGAGACTGGTGTGTCTGACTGCTGGTGTGTGTTGACAGGATGGGACCATGAAGCTGTGGGAGTATGAGTCAGGTCGGAGGCTGCAGAGCTGGGACCTGAAGCAGCTGAGGGACATGCCGAACTCAGACACAGAAAAGGAAAAGGTGACCACTTTACTTCTCACCCTATCAGTCCTGAGATCCCAACTAGTCAGTGACAACTGTTTGGAGTTTGTGACAGCGACTATGTGAGCTTATTACAGTGTTAAAGACAGTATGTCCTGGGATTTCCTACGATCGTCTACGTAGAAGAAACCCCTTACCTTCTAACATCTGTTCAGGAGAGTCTCTGCTTTTCAATGATTAGGGGGTGGATGAAATTTCACTATAAAATATACACTGCTCAAAAAAATAAAGGGAACACTTAAACAACACAATCTAACTCCAAGTCAATCACACTTCTGTGAAATCAAACTGTCCACTTAGGAAGCAACACTGATTGACGATACATTTCACATGCTGTTGTGCAAATGGAATAGACAACAGGTGGAAATTATAGGCAATTAGCAAGACACCCCCAATAAAGAAGTGGTTCTGCAGGTGGGGACCACAGACCACTTCTCAGTTCCTATGCTTCCTGGCTGATGTTTTGGTCACTTTTGAATGCTGGCGGTGCTTTCACTCTAGAGGTAGCATGAGACGGAGTCTACAACCCACACAAGTGGCCAGGTAGTGCAGCTCATCCAGGATGGCACATCAATGCGAGCTGTGGCAAGAAGGTTTGCTGTGTCTGTCAGCGTAGTGTCCAGAGCATACCAGGAGACAGGCCAGTACGTGGAGAAGGCCGTAGGAGGGCAACAACCCAGCAGCAGGACCGCTACCTCCGCCTTTGTGCAAGGAGGAGCAGGAGGAGCACTGCCAGAGACCTGCAAAATGACCTCCAGCAGGCCACAAATGTGCATGTGTCTGCTCAAACGGTCAGAAACAGACTCCATGAGGGTGGTATGAGGGCCCGACGTCCACAGGTAGGGGTTGTGCTTACAGCCCAACACCGTGCAGGACGTTTTTAATTTGCCAGATAACAACAAGATTGGCAAATTCGCCACTGGCGCCCTGTGCTCTTCACAGATGAAAGCAGGTTCACACGTGACAGTCTGGAGACGCCGTGGAGAACGTTCTGCTGTCTACAACATCTTCCAGCATGACCGATTTGGCGGTGGGTCAGTCATGGTGTGGGGTGGCATTTCTTTGTGGGGCCGCACAGCCCTCCATGTGCTCGCCAGAGGTAGCCTGACTGCCATTAAGTACCAAGATGATGAGATCCTCAGACCCCTTGTGAGACCATATGCTGGTGCGGTTGGCCCTGGGTTCCTCATAATGCAAGACAATGCTAGACCTCATGTGGCTGGAGTGTGTCAGCAGTTCCTGCAAGAGGAAGGCATTGATGCTATGGACTGGTACGCCCGTTCCCCAGACCTGAATCCAATTGAGCACATCTTGGACGTCATGTCTCGCTCCATCCACCAACGCCACGTTGCACCACAGACTGTCCAGGAGTTGGCGGATGCTTTAGTCCAGGTCTGGGAGGAGATCCCTCAAGAGACCATCCACCACCTCATCAGGAGCATGCCCAGGCGTTGTAGGGAGGTCATACAGGCATGTGGAGGCCACACACACTACTGAGCCTCATTTTGACTTGTTTTAAGGACATTACATCAAAGTTGGATCAGCCTGTAGTGTGGTTTTCCACTTTAATTTTGAGTGTGACTCCAAATCCAGACCTCAGAACATTATATTCTCTAACCTACAGTATCATTAACATTATATTAACATTATATTCTCTAGCCTACAGTATCATTAACATTATATTCAAACAGTCTGATTTTGTAACCTAATTCATTAGTTAATAATACACTGATCTCTGGTTACAGAGCAGTGCGCTTTCTCGCAGTGACTTTTGAGGACATTACATATTGTGGTCGTCTGCAGAGTTGTTTCCGCGGGTGGCAAAAAGCCAAATTTAACACACAGCTTATGGTCTTTACAGAGCTCTGTTGACATTTCATAGAGACGCTTGTTTTTGTGAGAGATATTTGAAAAACAACAGTACATTCACATTAATATGAAAAGCCTATATTGAAATATTACATCTCAAAATCGATATCTATCTTGTTTTATGTCAACCGGATTCAATGGTGAGCCTGTCAGTCAGCCTTAATTCTCACACAACAATCCAGCCTAGCTGGCACGATGCTATTTTCCAGATTCATTGTTTGCTCTGGCCTCCATTTTCTTTTGGGGTGGGGGGGATCCTACAAGGGTAGATACTCCAATAACATTTGAATTGATTATGGTAGAGACATGAGGTTTGGACAATTGCTTTTCTTATAGGAGTTATCTACACAATTAACATTTTACCCATTGGTCAAAATATCAGTTTTTGATTGGACAACCTGCATACTGTAGATGGCTATTAATACTTTTATCTCAAACCGTTTGGACTCTATAGACGTTTAAACCCCCCGGGCCCCTTCAGGATCCGCTCTTGTCTTATTGAGTTGTAGCTCACACAGACTAATGGTTGGTGTCAGTGGATCAAGAATATATGGACTTATCCAATAGTACAACCCCAAGAAGTCTGTAGTTCAAACACAATGTTTTAAAGGGGTCTGAAGTCTGAAATGCGCCGGCGTGGGACTGTAGCAGTTAACCAAGCCACTGATACATGGAGTCATTCCTCTTCTGGGTGTGCATTTAGCAACAACTAGCAAACATTGTCATTCATACTGTTACAAATCAAAATGCCATTGCAAACTCTTTGCAAAAAAAGGAACTGAGACCAGAAGTTTCAAGTGGTTATTACCAAGAAGCTGAGTGCACATTTTAGAACGCTCACAACAAGTCTTATACTCTCCCCTCCCTCTTCCCCTCCCTCCCTCTTCCCCTCCCTCCCTCTTCCCCTCCCTCCTTCTTCCCCTCCTTCTTCCCCTCCCTCTTCACCTGCCTCTTCCCCTCCTTCTTCACCTCCCTCTTCACCTGCCTCTTCACCTCCTTCTTCACCTGCCTCTTCACCTCCTTCTTCACCTGCCTCTTCACCTCCTTCTTCACCTCCTTCTTCACCTCCCTCTTCACCTCCCTCTTCACCTCCTTCTTCACCTGCCTCTTCACCTCCTTCTTCACCGCCCTCTTTACCTCCCCGGCTATACATGTTATGACCCCAATGAGTTTCCCTCCTTTCCCCTGTGGAATGTCCATGCTGCTCTCTTGTTTACCTAGATGTCAGAATCCCAGCCCGTCCATCTTCAGGTCCTGACCTTGCTCTCTGATCCCAGGCAATTTCCTCTTATCTGATCAAGGTCAACCTTTTTCTAAAATTAGCATACACACAGTTTCATGACCTAAACTCCATTATTACTCACAGTAATCATTCACTAAACAGGAAACAAACAAAACTACAGTTTAACTTGAAACATGTTACATTTGAAGAGAATCCATCAATATGTATACTGAGTAGCTCTCCTTGTCGTCACTCATGCGAAGCTTCAATCCATAGAGCTGGCTGTTTGTAGGTCACAGCCCCCTCTGTGTATACAGTACTGTGATAAAGTATCTGTCCCCTTATTTTCTCTATTTCTGCATATTGTTTTTATCCTGAATGTTATCAGATCTTCATCCAAAACCTAATGTTAGATAAAGGGAACCTGAATTTACAAATAACAAAATAAATTGATACTTATTTAATTAAGAAAGTTATGCAAACACCCTAATTCCCAAGTTGGAAAAGTTATTGCCCACTTATACTCAAACGGGGCGGCAGGTAGCCTAGTGGTTAGAGCATTGGACTAGTAACCGAAAGGTTGCAAGATCGAATCCCCGAGCTGACAAGGTAAAAATCTGTCGCTCTGCCTCTGAACAAGGCAGTTAACCCACTGTTCCTAGGCCGTTATTGTAAATAAGAATTTGTTCTTAACTGACTTGTGTGGTTAAATAACATATATATATATATATTTTTAATTCAACGACTGCAACCAAATGCTTCCTGTAGTTGTTGATCAGTCTCTCACGTCGCTGTGGAGAAATTCTGTCCCACTCTTCCATACAGCACTGCTTTAACTCAGTGACATTTGTGTTTTTTTTTTAACATGAACTGCTCATTTCAAGTCCTGCTACAACATCTCATTTGGGACTAGGTCTGGACTTTGACTACACACCATTCCAAAACTTCTGTTTTGTTACTTTTTAACCATTTACATGTAGACTTGATTGTGTGTTTTGTATCATTGTCTTGCTGTATTACCCAGCTCCACTTTAGCTCACAGACGGATGGCCTGACATTCTCCAATTCTGATACAGAGCACAATTCATGGTTCCTTCTATTAAAGCAACTCGTCCAGGTCCTGAGGCAGCAAAGCATCCCCAAACCATCACACCACCACCACCATGCTTGACCGTTGGTATGAGGTTCTTACTGTGGAATGCAGTGTTGGTTTTCACCAGACATAATGGGACCCATTTCATCCAAAAAGTGGACTCAAGTTTGCCAAAAGAGCACCTGGATGATCTTGGAAGACTCTTGGAAGAATGTTCTATGGACAGATGAGTCAAAAGTATAACTTTATGGATGACATGGGTCCCATTTATGCCTGGCAAAAACCCAATACTGCATTCCATAGTAAGAACCTTATACCAACGGTCAAGTATATTTGTTCACTCAGGTTCTCTTTATCTAATGTTAGGTTTTGGTTGAATATCTGATAACATTCGGTGTCAAAAATATGCAAAAGTAGAGAAAATTAGTAAGGGGGCAAATAGCTTTTCACTCCACTGTATGTGGCTGTGTCCTGTATAGAAAGGCATAGAACTGTTCCCGAGAGCTGGTCTGTGGCCCGCTAATTAACTTCAATATATTTATGCCTAATTGTTTTTATAACTCCAGAGTAATAGGCTATTCCATGCATAAAATAATTTTGTCTTCAACATTTGGATAAAAGGAAAACCATGATGCCATGAATTAAGAACGATATGTTCTTTTCACAATGCGTTGGGGCACATTGGCAACTCAAACTGCTTTGAAAAAAAACTTTCTAACTAGCTTTTTTTCTTACCTAATGAAAGCCTATAGCTGACATAACCAAACAATACCTTTTGTTTACATAATCAAATGGTTTAATTGAGACTTAAGTAAACAATTCCCAGAATCTAATAGGCTGCAACAGGTTACCTTTTATTTAGCCTAGATTTATTTAGTAGGCGATTTAGATACCAGCCGTACAGGTTTAAACTTTCTATTGCCTGTATATGGTCTAAATGAACAAAAACCTACATTTTAATGTAATAATGAACTGTTAATAAACCTCATCTTAAACAAATACCTACTCGCTCTTTTGCAGGCAGTCTATCCAGCTACCTGGTTGTTGTCCTCCTTGTCTACAATGACGCCAAAATCCTTCCAAACCGGGGATTTTACTCAGGCAACACCTGTTTCCATGCTGGTGTAATTTCACCATCATAACCTTTCTTTTTTTTCTCTCTCTCTTTTTACATTCGCCATTTTTAAGTGAGCTATAGAGTCAGGGAAATGAACATGGTAACATATTGTTTCCTGGTTGAAGGGAATATAAAGCTCTGCATGCTGAAACACAGGCCTACTAATGGAAAGTTCCCTGCTCTACTCTCTCGTGGCGTGGCTGGTAGCCTGGCTATGTCTGCATCACCGCTAACATAGCCTAATGGGATTCGTAACATAATTCAACACAACAAGGATTCCTGGATTTGTCAAAAATAAAATAAAAATGATATTAATTGAAAACGTTTACAACCCGAAATATAATTGTTCTGCACCCGCCAGCCAACCCACGAGTTGAAAGAATGTTTTCATTCCACCTGCCAGTGAATTTTTTTATTTTATTTATTTTTTTAGGGTCAACTGTTGGTATTTGACCTGATGCAAGACCATAGCGGGTCGTCAATTCCCCCCCCCCCCCTAGTTATGTTTGTGACATCATCATAATTTGTACCTTTTGTTCCCAGAGGTCTGCAGTCAGTAGGATCGCTGGATCCCCCGGTGGACATCATGTGGCGGTGCAGTGTGAGAGGTCGGTGCATATATCAGGAGTTGACAGTGTACTGTGCACATAAATGACCCTAGCTATGTAGATCAGTGTATGTGGGTAACCTGTGACATAATATTTGTCCTGTGTTTTCCAGAGTTCCCTCGGTGCAGTTGTTTGGGATGGAGCAAGGGACAGAGGAGCGACTGATGCCCTCCAGCAGGTTGACCCTACCTCACTGTCCTCTGGATTTGACCTTTGACCCCCAGGGTCGGCTCTGGGTCCTGCTGGATAGCCGAGAGACGCCGTTCCTCGTGTACACACACACGCAAGACAGCTGGCAGGTACTGCTGTTCGTTGACAACACCGTAGTACCCTCCAAGCTCATCTCACACAACAGTATACTGTTCTTGTTTAGTAAACAAACACACCAGGGTTTGTGTGTTATCCCTTATGTTGCCACTGGGGTGTTTTGTTCTCTCTCTCTCTCTCTCTCTCTCTCTCTCTCTGCAGTGCGACAGTGAAAGCCCAGAGCTGAAAAGAGTGACGGAGGCCCTTCAGCCACATTGGGAGGCACTTCAGGGTGAGTCATCACACGTACGGCACAACACTGTGCCCTCACATTACCCATCATCCTTCTCCTACTCACTCAGTAAAGAGCAGTTCTAACCTGGGTTGTTTATGCACTTGGCTCCATGTCTGCCTCCTCCATGTTCCCCTGAGCTAAGTAGTTCTTAATGCGAAGTAGTCGGACTACCAGGAGACTTTACATGTCGTTTTTTTACTCTGTTATTTAGTGGATGCTCAGAGATACCTGCAACATAAACTTGGATCAAGGCTTAGAACAAAGGCTTTTGATTGGATATTCTAATAGTAATCAACCACCTGAACGAACTGTGCTACAATTTCTTTCACCGTCTCTGACCCTGCTCCTCCCTCCTTCCTGTTTCTCCTCACAACAGACTCAGCAGGGTTAGAGAGCCGGTTCCAGCACCTGTACAAGGGCAACTTTGACAACATGGCGTCCTACAGAGAGAAGAAACAGCAGAGGCTCCAACAGCAGAAGGAACAAGGAGGCAAAAAGAGAGGACCAGGGAAGGGACAGCAGTCCAACGGAGCTAGTAAAAAAGCCAAGAAAGGCAACCAGCCTGGGCCTGTGACCAAAGCCTCGAGCTGAAACGGATAGGACAGACAGATTCTATATTTTGGTTTAAAAAGCTATCTTTGTTTGGAGACGGATAGACTAACCATTTGAGTTGTGTAAATTTATTATGATTTGTGATTTACCGAGAATTAGCCATTTCTTTTATTTTTTAAATAAAAAATGATGACTGACCGTTTGTTGCTTAAAAGTGTCTCTTGCGCTCCACTAGATGTATAGTCTTCTCCAATTGAACAAGAGCCAAGCACAGTGTAGTGTCGTACCCTGACCACTGGGGAACCAAGTCCTTCCACTGTCAGAAAGTGCATATCTGACCCAATTCAGGATCGGGGGCATTTGATTACATTTCCTACTTCACTTCAGAAATACTTCCTTGAACATTAACTTTCATATGCCTTAATTACCAACTTATACAGAGTCTGCATGTGAATAACATTTTTAAATTATGAGCCTAATTTAGCAGAGGAAGCACTGAGCTATTTAATGAGAAAGGCAGGACCTGTGATTGGCTGAGATGTCTCCAAAGTGGGATAACAAGTTTTTTATCAAATTTCAGAGGTAAAAATGTCCCCTTGCATTAAAAGGCTTAAGGTGTTTCAACGCCACACTGACAGCTCTTCAAACCTTCAGAAGTAAACAGGGATGACTACTTGTTGCTCACCATCCATTCAGTCTGGCTTAATCACATGAACCATAACGTCTCCACAGGAAAGACTACTCAGTAAGCACTGCTGGGTAGAATTTATATACTGAACAATAATGTAAATGCAACATTTTGAATGATTTTACTGCATTAGTTTATACAAGGAAATCAGTCAATTGAAATAAATTCATTAAGCCTTAATCTATGGATTTCACATGCCTAGGCAGGGGTGGAGCCATGGGTGGGCCTGGGAAGGCATAGGCCCACCCACTCAGAATACATTTTTTTTCACAAAAGGGCTTTATTACAAATATAAATATTCATCATCTGTCCGGGTGGCTGGTCTCAGACGATCCCGCAGGTGAAGAAGCCGGATGTGGAGGTCCTGGGCTGGTGTGATTACATGTGGTCTGTGGTTGAGGCCAGATCAACGTACTGCTTGTGGTAGAGAAATGAACATTACATTCTCTGGCAATAGCTTTGATGGACATTCCTGCAGTCAGCATGCCAATTGCATGCTCCCTCAACTTGAGACATCTGTGGCATTGTGTTGGGTGACAAAACTGCACATTTTAGAGTGGCCTTTTATTGTCCCCAGCACAAGGTGCACCTGTATAATGATCATGCTGTTTAATCAGCTTCTTGATATGCCACACCTGTCAGGTGGATGGATTATCTTGGTAAAAGAGAAACGCTTACTAGCAGGGATGTAAACTAATTTGGCCACAAAATTGGAGAGAAATAAGCTTTTTGTGCGTATGGAACATTTCTGGGATTGGGACCAACACTTTACATGTTGCGTTTCTATTTTTGTTCAATATAAATAGTCTAAAACGCAAACAGTCCACATAAAAGGTTATATTTAAAATAAACATTTATTTTTGTAGGAAACAACAAAAGGCAACAAAAAATCTGTACATCCTGGAAAGAAAAAACCCCATTTAAAAACAAAAGGCAAGACATAGAATCAAAATATTGTTCACTGAAGTAGTCCGTGCTGTTCAAGTCGACATTCCCTGATATAAGCTTTGGATTGTCCATCCAGCCAGTCAGACAGGCTTGGTCGGTTTCCCCTCTTCCTCAGAATGCCATACTGACTCGTCTCCACCATAGGACGTTTGAGCTGAAATAGAGGAACATACATTCATTTAACCTCTTAGAGCTCTAGGGGCGCTATTTCATTTTTGGATAAAAAACGTTCCCGTTTTAAGCGCGATATTTTGTCACGAAAAGATGCTCGACTATGCATATTCTTGACAGTTTTGGAAAGAAAACACTCTGAAGTTTCAGAATCTGCAAAGATTTTGTCTGTAAGTGCCCCAGAACTCATTCTACAGGCGAAACCAAGATGATGCATCACCCAGGAATTAGCAGAATTTCTGAAGCTCTGTTTTCCATTCTCTCCTTATATGGCTGTGATTGCGCAAGGAATGAGCCTACACTTTCTGTCGTTCGCCCAAGGTCTTAGCAGCATTGTGACGTATTTGTAGGCATATCATTGGAAGATTGGCCATAAGAGACTACATTTTCCAGAGGTCCGCCCGGTGTCCTTTGTCTAAATTTGTGCGTAATCTTCAGGTGCGGTCATTTTCTCCTGGGATTCAGGAGAGAAAGCATGTGTCCAAGAACGATGTATCAATGAAGAGATATGTGAAAAACACCTTGAGGATTGATTCTAAACAACGTTTGCCATGTTTTCAGTCGATATTATGGAGTTAATTTGGAAAAAAGTTTGCGTTTTGAGGACTGAATTTATGGATTTTTTTTGGTAGCCAAATGTGATGTATAAAACGGAGCTATTTCTAATACACAAGGAATCTTTTTGGAAAAACTGAGCATCTGCTATCTAACTGAGAGTATCCTCATTGAAAACATCAGAAGTTCTTCAAAGGTAAATGATTTTATTTGAAGGCTTTTATGTTTTTGTTAATGTTGCGTGCTGGATGCTAACGCTAATGCTAACGCTAAATGCTAACGCGAAATGCTAACTCTAGCTAGCTACTTTTACACAAATGATTGTTTTCCTATGGTTGAGAAGCATATTTTGAAAATCTGAGATGACAGTGTTGTTTACAAAAGGCTAAGCTTGAGAGATGGCATATTTATTTCATTTCATTTGCGATTTTCATAAATAGTTAACGTTGTGTTATGCTAATGAGCTTGCTGATAGATTTACACAATCCTGGATACAGGGGTTTTTTCATAGCTAAACGTGACGCAGAAAACGGAGCGATTTGTCCTAAACAAATAATCTTTCAGGAAAAACTGAACATTTGCTATCTGAGAGTCTCCTCATTGAAAACATCTGAAGTTCTTCAAAGGTAAATGATTTTTTTGAATGCTTTTCTGTTTTTTTGTGTAAATGTTGCCAGCTGAATGCTAATGCTAAATGCTACGTTAGCCATCAATACTGTTACACAAATGCTTGTTTTGCAATGGTTGAGAAGCATATTTTGAAAATCTGAGATGACAGTGTTGTTAACAAAAGGCTAAGCTTGAGAGCTAGCATATTTATTTCATTTCATTTGCGATTTTCATGAATAGTTAACCTTTCTGATCTCCCCATCCCGGATCCGGGTTCGTGAATACAGACTCAAGCTCATTACCATAACGCAACGTTAACTATTCATGAAAATCGCAAATGAAATGAAATAAATATGCTAGCTCTCAAGCTTAGCCTTTTGTTAACAACACTGTCATCTCAGATTTTCAAAATATGCTTCTCAACCATTGCAAAACAAGCATTTGTGTAACAGTATTGATGGCTAACGTAGCATTTAGCATTAGCATTCAGCTGGCAACATTTACACAAAAAAACAGAAAAGCATTCAAAAAAATCATTTACCTTTGAAGAACTTCAGATGTTTTCAATGAGGAGACTCTCAGATAGCAAATGTTCAGTTTTTCCTGAAAGATTATTTGTTTAGGACAAATCGCTCCGTTTTCTGCGTCACGTTTAGCTATGAAAAAACCCCTGTATCCAGGATTGTGTAAATCTATCAGCAAGCTCATTAGCATAACACAACGTTAACTATTTATGAAAATCGCAAATGAAATGAAATAAATATGCCATCTCTCAAGCTTAGCCTTTTGTAAACAACACTGTCATCTCAGATTTTCAAAATATGCTTCTCAACCATAGGAAAACAATCATTTGTGTAAAAGTAGCTAGCTAGAGTTAGCATTTCGCGTTAGCATTTAGCGTTAGCATTAGCGTTAGCATCCAGCACGCAACATTAACAAAAACATAAAAGCCTTCAAATAAAATCATTTACCTTTGAAGAACTTCTGATGTTTTCAATGAGGATACTCTCAGTTAGATAGCAGATGCTCAGTTTTTCCAAAAAGATTCCTTGTGTATTAGAAATAGCTCCGTTTTATACATCACATTTGGCTACCAAAAAAAATCCATAAATTCAGTCCTCAAAACGCAAACTTTTTTCCAAATTAACTCCATAATATCGACTGAAAACATGGCAAACGTTGTTTAGAATCAATCCTCAAGGTGTTTTTCACATATCTCTTCATTGATACATCGTTCTTGGACACATGCTTTCTCTCCTGAATCCCAGGAGAAAATGACCGCACCTGAAGATTACGCACAAATTTAGACAAAGGACACCGGGCGGACCTCTGGAAAATGTAGTCTCTTATGGCCAATCTTCCAATGATATGCCTACAAATACGTCACAATGCTGCTAAGACCTTGGGCGAACGACAGAAAGTGTAGGCTCATTCCTTGCGCAATCACAGCCATATAAGGAGAGAATGGAAAACAGAGCTTCAGAAATTCTGCTAATTCCTGGGTGATGCATCATCTTGGTTTCGCCTGTAGAATGAGTTCTGGGGCACTTACAGACAAAATCTTTGCAGATTCTGAAACTTCAGAGTGTTTTCTTTCCAAAACTGTCAAGAATATGCATAGTCGAGCATCTTTTCGTGACAAAATATCGCGCTTAAAACGGGAACGTTTTTTATCCAAAAATGAAATAGCGCCCCTAGAGCTCTAAGAGGTTAACGTTGCGTTATGGTAATGAGCTTGAGTCTGTATTCACGAACCCGGATCCGGGATGGGGAGATCAGAAAGGTTAAACACCACACCCATATTGTTTATAGAAGACCTTCAATGCAGCCCGTCAAAACACCTACCGTCGAGCTCTCATTTCTTCTTCCCCATAGTCAGGTTCTCACTTTTCTTTTTCTGCACCTGAAGGAGAGAGACATTCGCAGCACTGTTCCAGTCTCTGCTGCACATAAGATCATGCTGACGTGTCCTCAAAGAAAACAATCAAACACACACACACACATAAATATATCGGACCTCACGCATGGCATCGTCAATCTGCTTGAGCTCCTCGTATCTGTCTCGTGACTCTCTCAGAGGCTGGATCATCACTTCGTCAATCTGAGGGAACAGCTGAGAGAGAGACAAGAGGCCGGGTTTTTATCGTCATCGTCACAGGTCGTATTCTCATTTTTACAGTCCCATCCATCCGTCGCTCACCTTCATTACGGTCTCAAACATGGGGATGAGGACGAACTTGATGAATCCGATCTGGGCGGTGGGTTTGGTGACCTTTTCTCTGTCCATGAAGGGGGCTACAGGCAGACTCTCTGCCTTCTCCCTGTCACTCTGATGAAAGAATGGAGAAGAGAGAGAAAGTTCAGTGCAACCCTTCATTGTTAATGTAAAACGGCACATACATGGGGTCCGGAAGTATTGGATCCCTTGATAACGATGATTAAAAAATATTAAAAAATCAGCAGGTTTTCATCAGAGATCTCTCTCTGTACTTTGCTCCGTTCATCTTTCCCTCAATCCTGACTAGTCTCCCAGTCCCTGCCACCACCATGCTTCACCGTAGGGATGGTGCCAGGTGTCCTCCAGACGTGACGCTTGGTATTCAGGCCAAAGAGTTCAATCTTGGTTTTATCAGACTAGAGAATCTTGTTTCTCATGGTCGGAGAATCCTTTAGGGTCTTTTTAGCAACTCCAAGCAGCTGTCATGTGCCTTTTACTGAGGAGTGACTTCCGTTTGGCCACTCTACCATACAGGCCTGATTAGTGGAGAGCTGCAGAGATGGTTGTCCTTCTGGAAGGTTCTCCCATCTCCACAGAGAAACTCTGGAGCTCTGTCAGTGTGACCACCAGGTTCTTGGTCACCTCTCTGACCAAGGCCCTTCTCCCCCGATTGCTCAGTTTGGCCGGGCGGCCAGCTCCAGGAAGAGTGTTGGTGGTTCCAAACTTCTTCCATTTAAGAATTATGGAGGTCACTGTGATCTTGGGAAACTTCAATACAGAAATGTTTTGGTACCCTTCCCCAGATCTGTGCCTCGACACAATCCTGTCTCGGAGCTCTACGGACAATTCCTTCGACCTCATGGCTTGGTTTTTGCTCTGACATGCACTGTCAACTGTGGGACCTTATATAGACAGGTGTGTGCCTTTCCAAATAATATCAAATCAATTGAATTTACCACAGGTGGACTCCAATCAAGTTGTAGAAACATCTCAAGGATGATCAATGGAAACAGGATGCACCTGAGATAAATGTCGAGTCTCATAAGCAAAGGGTCTGAATACTTATGTAAATAAAGTATTTATTTTTGTTTGTTTTTATACATTTGCAAACATTTCTAAAAAACTGTTTTCAATTTGTCATTATGGGGGTATTGTGTGTAGATTGATGAGGATTTTATTTGATACATTTTAGAATAAGGCTGTATCGTAACAAAATGTGGAAAAAGTCAAGGGGTCTGAATACTTTCCGAAGGCACTGTATATGGGGCTTTACACTGTAGGCTATGTACTGTATAAAAACGCATATACAGCACATATGGGGCATTACGTACCTGCATGAAGTACTCCTCCAGCAGACAGTCGACCCAGGGCTCAGCCACCTCCATGGGCCGCACCTCGTTAGAGATGTCACAGCACTTAATTAGCACCATCTTCAGCTAGGGGTCAAAGGTTACACAGAGCAGAGTTTAATATAGGGAGGGGGTCTACCAGATGGCCCACATAAATAGCAGCAGAAAGGACTAGCAACCACACCTAGGGAAGTTGTAAATATAGTATTACTGCATAGGGCAGTAGAACAAATACACAGATTTTCACAAACTGTAAGGTAGTGGAAAATATGTCTTCTAGGGGCAAATACATAGTCATGTGTATCCTTACACAAGTGACATGCTCTTCATCACTGAAGTCAAAGCGGTCCACTTTATGCTTGAAGGAGTCCAGTATCTCGCCATGTCGTGCCATGTCTGTGGCCAGGATCAGTGTGATGATTCCCTAAGACAGAGAGAAAGAGATCAGTGTGATGATTCCCTAAGACAGACAGAGAATTCAGTGTGATGACTCCCTAAGACAGAGAGAGAGAGAGATCAGTGTGATGATTCCCTAAGACAGACAGAGAATTCAGTGTGATGATTCCCTAAGACAGAGAGAAAGAGACCAGTGTAATGATTCCCTAAGACAGACAGAGAATTCAGTGTGATGATTCCCGAAGACAGAGAGAGAGAGAGATCAGTGTGATGATTCCCTGAGACAGACACAGAGAGATAGTGTGATGATTCCCTAAGACAGAGAGAGAGAGATCAGTGTGATGATTCCCTAAAACAGACAGAGAGATATCAGTGTGATGATTCCCAAAGACAGACAGAGTGAGATCAGCCCCTAAGACAGAGAGAGAATTCAGTGTGATGATTCCCTAAGACAGAGAGAGAATTCAGTGTGATGATTCCCTAAGACAGAAAGAGAATTCAGTGTGATGATTCCCTAAGACAGAAAGAGAGAGATCAGTGTGATGATTCCCTAAGACAGACTGAGAGAGAGATCAGTGTGACGATTCCCAAAGACAGACAGAGAGAGGTCAGTGTGATGATTCCCAAAGACAGACAGAGAGAGATCAGTGTGATGATTTCCTAAGACAGAGAGATCAGTGTGATGATTCCCTGAGACAGAGAGAGAGATCAGTGTGATGATTCCCAAAGACAGACAGAGATCTGTGTGATGATTCCCCAAGACAGACGGAGAGAGAGATCAGTGTGACGATTCCCAAAGACAGACAGAGAGAGATCAGTGTGACGATTCCCAAAGACAGACAGAGAGAGATCAGTGTGATGATTCCCTAAGACAGAGAGAGAGATCAGTGTGATGATTCCCTAAGACAGAGAGAGAGATCAGTGTGATGATTCCCTAAGACAGAGATATAGATCAGCACGCACGCAGACACACGCACGCACGCAGACACACGCACACTCCTACCCCCTACCTGACGAATCTGTTTGAAGGCCTCAGCATCGAAGGTGGAGAAGATGTTGCAGTCAGGCTGGGAGAAGATCTGGAAGGCCACGGCACAGTGATGATTCTCCAGAGGAGAGATGTCATTGTAGCGTACCGCAAGCTCCGTCCGTGCGTTTATCTGGTACCTGAGAGAGAGAATTAGTCTCACAGGGCCATGCTTTCAAATCCCTTCTTGAATGAAACCTGGGTGTCTAGTTTCATTGAATTAGTATAGACAGACTGTGTACAGTTTCATTGAATTCGGATGTACAGACTGTCTAGTTTCATTGAATTAGGATAGACAGACTGTGTCTAGTTTCATTGAATTAGGATGTACAGACTGTTTCTAGTTTCGTTGAATTCGGATGGCCAGATGGCAGGGATAGAGAGAGAAGAGAAGCCTTACGTGTTGTTGTACCCGGGGTGCTGCAGATCGTGGCACACTGCAGCTGTCATCAGAATCAGAATGTCCACCTGGGTGAATATCTCCTGGGAGACACACAACACAGGCTCATTACGTCAATGAATGGGCCATCTGTGTACTGTGCGCACGTGTGTGTGTGGGTGTGTGTGTGTTTTCCCGGCATGCAAGTTTGCACAGGTAGGTAAATCCGTGGGGGGGGGGGGGGGGGGTGTGTGTGTGTGTGTGTGTGTGTGTGTGTGTGTGTGTGTGTGTGTGTGTGTGTGTGTGTGTGTGTGTGTGTGTGAGTGTTTGTGTGTGAGAGATCTCATTAGCACGTCTTTAACATGGCCGCCTCATAATCACTCATTATAGCCTTTGATGATAAATAAACCTCTCATGAATGGTTGATCACGACAACAGAGAGAGGATGACATAGCGTCTCCAAGGGAGTAGAATTTCTCTTCCAAACTCGTCTCTCAGCGTCTCTCTCTCTCCCTCCTCTTCAAGAAAAAAACTATTCCTCCTCACCAATCTCTCTTTCTCATCACTCCAGTATTATTGATGCCCTTTTATAGAGCTGAGGTTTATAGTCTTACTGTTGAATTACTGTAGTGTTACTGTGGAATTACAGAGGGCACGACAAAGTCTATTCATTCTCGGGAAACTAAAAAGACTTAGCATGGGTCCTGAGATCCTCAAAAGGTTTTACAGCTGCACCATCCTGACTGAGCATCACTGCCTGGTACGGCAATTGCTCGGGCCTCCGACCGCCAGGCACTACAGAGGGTAGTGCGTACGACCCAGTACATCACTGGGACCAAGCTTCCTGCCATTCAGAACCTCTATATCAGGAGGTGTCAGAGGAAGGCCCTAAAAATTGTCAAAGACCCCAGCCACCCCAGTCATAGACTGTCCTCTCTACTACCGCATGGCAAGCAGTACCGGAGTGCCAAGTCTAGGACAAAAAGGCTCCTCAACAGTTTTTACCCCCAAGCCCTAACACTCCTGAACAGGTAATCAAATGGCTTCCCGGACTATTTGCATTGTGTGCCCCCCCCCAACCCCTCTTTTACGCTGCTGCTACTCTGTTTATCATATATGCATAGTCACTTTAACTATACATTCATGTACATACTACCTCAATTGGGCCAACCAATCAGTGCTCCAGCACATTGGCTAACCGGGCTATCTGCATTGTGACCCGCCACCCACCAACCCCTCTTTTACGCTGCTGCAACTCTCTGTTCATCATATATGCATAGTCACTTTAACCATATCTACATGTACATACTACCTCAATCAGCCTGACTAACCGGTGCCTGTATATAGCCTCACTACTGTATATAGCCTCACTACTGTATAGAGCATCTCTACTGTATATAGCCTCTCTACTGTATATAGCCTCACTACTGTATATAGCCTCTCTACTGTATATAGCCTCACTACTGTGTATAGCCTCACTACTGTATGTAGCCTCTCTACTGTATATAGCCTCTCTACTGTATATAGCCTCTCTACTGTATATAGCCTCTACTGTATATAGCCTCTCTACTGTATATAGCCTCACTACTGTATATAGCCTCTCTACTGTATATAGCCTCTCTACTGTATATAGCCTCTAGTGTATATAGCCTCACTACTGTATATAGCCTCTCTACTGTATATAGCCTCTACTGTATATAGCCTCTACTGTATATAGCCTCGCTACTGTATATAGCCTCTAGTGTATATAGCCTCACTACTGTATATAGCCTCTCTACTGTGTATAGCCTCTACTGTATATAACCTCTCTACTGTATATAGCCTCTACTGTATATAACCTCACTACTGTATATAGCCTCTCTACTGTATATAGCCTCTACTGTATATAGCCTCTACTGTATATAGCCTCGCTACTGTATATAGCCTCTAGTGTATATAGCCTCACTACTGTATATAGCCTCTCTACTGTGTATAGCCTCTACTGTATATAACCTCTCTACTGTATATAGCCTCTACTGTATATAACCTCACTACTGTATATAGCCTCTCTACTGTATATAGCCTCTACTGTATATAACCTCACTACTGTATATAGCCTCTACTGTATATAGCCTCTACTGTATATAGCCTCTACTGTATATAAACTCACTACTGTATATAGCCTCTACTGTATATAACCTCACTACTGTATATAGCCTCTACTGTATATAGCCTCTACTGTATATAGCCTCTCTACTGTATATAGCCTCTACTGTATATAGCCTCTCTACTGTATATAGCCTCTACTGTATATAGCCTCTCTACTGTATATAGCCTCTCTACTGTATATAGCCTCTCTACTGTATATAGCCTCTACTGTATATAGCCTCTCTACTGTATATAGCCTCTCTACTGTATATAGCCTCTCTACTGTATATAGCCACTCTACTGTATATAGCCACTCTACTGTATATAGCCTCTCTACTGTATATAGCCTCTCTACTGTATATAGCCTCACTACTGTATATAGCCTCTCTACTGTATATAGCCTCTCTACTGTATATAGCCTCTCTACTGTATATAGCCACTCTACTGTATATAGCCTCTCTACTGTATATAGCCTCTCTCCTGTATATAGCCACACTACTGTATATAGCCTCTCTACTGTATATAGCCTCTACTGTATATAACCTCACTACTGTATAAAGCCTCTACTGTATATAGCCTCTCTCCTGTATATAGCCACACTACTGTATATAGCCTCTCTACTGTATATAGCCTCTCTACTGTATATAGCCTCTCTACTGTATATAGCCTCTCTACTGTATATAGCCACACTACTGTATATAGCCTCTCTACTGTATATAGCCTCTCTACTGTATATAGCCTCTACTGTATATAACCTCACTACTGTATAAAGCCTCTACTGTATATAGCCTCTCTACTGTATATAGCCTCTCTACTGTATATAGCCTCTCTACTGTATGTAGCCTCTCTACTGTATATAGCATCTCTCCTGTATATAGCCACACTACTGTATATAACCTCTCTACTGTATATAGCCACACTACTGTATATAGCCTCTCTACTGTATATAACCTCTCTACTGTATATAGCCTCTCTACTGTATATATCCTCTCTACTGTATATAGCCTCTCTACTGTGTATAACCTCTCTACTGTATATAGCCTCTCTACTGTATATAGCCTCTCTACTGTATATAGCCTCTCTACTGTATAGAGCCTCTCTACTGTATATAGCCTCTCTACTGTATAGAGCCTCTCTACTGTATATAGCCTCACTACTGTATATAGCCTCTCTACTGTATATAGCCTCTCTACTGTATATAGCCTCTCTACTGTATATAGCCTCTCTACTGTATATAGCCTCACTACTGTATATAGCCTCTCTACTGTATATATCCTCTCTACTGTATATAGCCTCTCTACTGTATATAACCTCTCTACTGTATATAGCCTCTCTACTGTATATAGCCTCTCTACTGTATATAGCCTCTCTACTGTATATAGCCTCTACTGTATATAGCCTCTCTACTGTAAATAGCCTCTCTACTGTATATAGCCTCTCTACTGTATATAGCCTCTACTGTATATAGCCTCACTACTGTATATAGCCTCTCTACTGTATATAGCCTCTCTACTGTATATAGCCTCTCTACTGTATATAGCCTCTCTACTGTATATAACCTCTCTACTGTATATATCCTCTCTACTGTATATAGCCTCTCTACTGTATATAGCCTCTCTACTGTTATAGCCTCTCTACTGTATATAGCCTCTCTACTGTATATAGCCTCTCTACTGTATATAGCCTCTCTACTGTATATAGCCTCTACTGTATATAGCCTCTCTACTGTAAATAGCCTCTCTACTGTATATAGCCTCGCTACTGTTGTTTTTATTTATTTACTTACCTATTGTTCACCTAATACCTTTTTTGCACTATTGGTTAGAGCCTGTAAGTAAGCATGTCACTGTAAGGTACACCTGTTGTATTCGGCGCACGTGACAAATAAACTTTGATTTGATATTACTGTAGTATTACTGTGGTATTACCTGTAGTATTATTGTAGTAATATTACAGTGTTACTGTGGTATGACCTGTAGTATTACTGTGATATGACTGTGTTATTACATGTAGTGTTACTGTAGTAAATATTGTAGTATTACCCATAGTATCACTTTGGTATTACCAGTAGCATTATTCTAGTATTATTCTAGTATTACTGTGGTATAACCTGTAGTATTACCCATAGTATTACTGTAGTATTACCCGTAGTGTGACGATAGTATTACTTGTAGTATTACTGTAGCATTACTTTAGTATTATTACTGTGGCATTACTATAGTACTCCCTGTAGTATTACTGCAGTACTACCGGTAGTACTCCCTATAGTATTACTGTGGTATTACCTATAGTATTACTGTGGCATTATTATAGTATTACTGTGGTATTACATGTAGTATTACTGTAGTATTGCATGTAGTATTACTGTAGTATTACTGTAGTATTGCTGTAGTATGACTGTAGTATGACTGTAGTATTGCCTGTAGTATTACATGTAGTATTACTGTGGTATTACCTGTAGTATTACTGTAGTATTACCTGTAGTATTACCTGTAGTATTACCTGTAGTATGACTGTAGTATTACTGTAGTATGACTGTAGTATTACCTGTAGTATGACTGTGGTATTACCTGTAGTATGACTGTAGTATTACCTGTAGTATAACTGTAGTATTACCTGTAGTATTACTGTAGTGCTACTGTAGTATTACTGTAGTATTGCCTGTAGTATTGCCTGTAGTATTGCCTGTAGTATTGCCTGTAGTATTAGATGTGGTATTACCTGTAGTATTACCTGTGGTATGACTGTAGTATTGCCTGTAGTATTACTGTAGTATTACTGTAGTATTACCTGTAGGCTGCAGATGCAGATCATGCTGTACATCATCTGGGTGACACAAAAACAGTGACGGAAGTTATGGAAGGGATTCACCTGGTAGTTGTCATGGATACAAAGCTGCAGGGAGGTAGAGGGGAAGGAAGACGTGAGACCATCAGACATCTACAACAAACCTGACACTAGTAACAAGTGGTGCAGCAGTATATGAACAACAGTTGTAGATATCTCCAGATGTCTTACCAGCCAACTCTTCAGTGTGATGGGGTTCATGTTGAAGCCCTTGACCAGGTCCAGGTCATTGTACATGTGCTCCAGGCAGCTCAGCATCTGACCACATGAAGGAAGGTGGAGAAGTGAGACAGAGTGTGAGCAACAGTTCTATGGTAGTTGAACCTCTATGACAGTTGAACCTCTATGGTAGTTGAACCTCTATGGTAGTTGAACCTCTAAGGTAGTTGAACCTCTATGACAGTTGAACCTCTATGACAGTTGAACCTCTATGGTAGTTCAACCTCTATGGTAGTTGAACCTCTATGGTAGTTGAACCTCTATGACAGTTGAACCTCTATGACAGTTGAACCTCTATGACAGTTGAACCTCTCTGGTCCAATCCCTGTCCTCACCTCATTGGGCTCCCACTGCCACACATCAAAGGTGGGATGTCTGAGAGCTTCCACTGTCTCCTGAGATAGGTGGTACTACACACACACACACACACACACACACACACACACACACACACACACACACACACAGATATAGAGAGAGGCACAGAAGAGGGGAGAGGGAAGAACAACAATGTTTTGGTGAAGTCAGCGTCGGACCTTGTTGGCCTCCCACAGCCAGAGGTCAAAGGGCAGGCTTTCTGAGGACATCTATGGTCTGCTGCGAAAACATGTACTGCAAGCCACAGAGCTCCCAGTTTACCCAGTCTGTCTCCAGTGCGAGTTATGGGCTTACCTCTACATACCTGACCTCACCTGACCTCACCTCACCTGACCTGACTTCAGGTGTTAAACCAGCGCCGGAGACAGATGCTGGCTGTAATTCTTTAGGCGAGGCAGCAAGGGCCTTTGCACTCCGCAGCCACCTATGAAATCTAGGGGAAACACTAGCACACATGACATGGGTGCACTTAACTAGGGGCATGTTGTTTCTGACAGGGTGGAGGTACATCTGTCATACAACTGACTCAGGACCTACAGGTGGTGTTCTGACACTATGGACCTACAGGTGGTGTTCTGACACTATGGGCCTACAGGTGGTGTTCTGACACTATGGACCTATAGGTGGTGTTCTGACACTATGGGCCTACAGGTGGTGTTCTGACACTATGGACCTACATGTGGTGTTCTGACACTATGGACCTACAGGTGTTGTTCTGACACTATGGACCTACAGGTGGTGTTTTGACACTATGGACCTACAGGTGGTGTTCTGACACTATGGACCTACAGGTGGTGTTCTGACACTATGGACCTACAGGTGGTGTTCTGACACTATGGGCCTACAGGTGGTGTTCTGACACTATGGAACTACAGGTGACACTATGGACCTACAGGTGGTGTTCTGACACTATGGGCCTACAGGTGGTGTTCTGACACTATGGAACTACAGGTGACACTATGGACCTACAGGTGGTGTTCTGACACTATGGGCCTACAGGTGGTGTTCTGACACTATGGACCTACAGGTGGTGTTGTGACACTATGGACCTACAGGTGGTGTTGTGACACTATGGACCTACAGGTGGTGTTCTGACACTATGGACCTACAGGTGGTGTTCTGACACTATGGACCTACAGGTGTTGTTCTGACACTATGGACCTACAGGTGGTGTTCTGACACTATGGACCTACAGGTGGTGTTGTGACACTATGGACCTACAGGTGGTGTTGTGACACTATGGACCTACAGGTGGTGTTCTGACACTATGGAACTACAGGTGGTGTTCTGACACTATGGAACTACAGGTGGTGTTGTGACACTATGGACCTACAGGTGGTGTTGTGACACTATGGACCTACAGGTGACACTATGGACCTACAGGTGGTGTTCTGACACTATGGGCCTACAGGTGTTGTTCTGACACTATGGACCTACAGGTGGTGTTGTGACACTATGGACCTACAGGTGGTGTTGTGACACTATGGACCTACAGGTGGTGTTGTGACACTATGGACCTACAGGTGGTGTTCTGACACTATGGGCCTACAGGTGGTGTTCTGACACTATGGACCTACAGGTGGTGTTCTGACACTATGGACCTACAGGTGGTGTTCTGACACTATGGAACTACAGGTGGTGTTCTGACACTATGGACCTACAGGCGGTGTTCTGACACTATGGACCTATAGGTGGTGTTCTGACACTATGGAACTACAGGTGGTGTTCTGACACTATGGGCCTACAGGTGGTGTTCTGACACTATGGAACTACAGGTGGTGTTGTGACACTATGGACCTACAGGTGGTGTTCTGACACTATGGACCTACAGGTGGTGTTCTGACACTATGGACCTATAGGTGGTGTTCTGACACTATGGACCTACAGGTGGTGTTCTGACACTATGGACCTACAGGTGGTGTTGTGACACTATGGACCTACAGGTGGTGTTGTGACACTATGGACCTACAGGTGACACTATGGACCTACAGTCCCTGGTAACAGGCTCACTGATAATGACAAAACACTTGACACAATGAAGTAGGAGTAATTTGCAGACCACTGCCTTTACCTTGGGGTAAGAGGGCACGTCTCTCCGAGGTGTCAGCTTCTTTTTGTCATCCAGGAAGTTACTACTGTTCAAAGCAAGCAGCAAACAATAAATCAGACAGTGTGTGACCTTCTCAGACGCCGTAGGTCATTAATAACACCGTATGACGCGGAACAATGAGCTTAACTAAATCCTTAACTAAATCCTTTCATAATGGTCCAACCTGATCCCATTGTTATGCCACTGATCTACCCTGATCCGTCAATACTTCCTCTACTAACTTACACTAACTAGGAGCTCAGATAGGACTGTTCAAATGTCTAACCTGTTGTTCAAGGAGGCCATGTCCTCCCTGAGCTTCTTGATGTCGCTGTCACACTTCTCCACCACTTTCATCCCCTCCACTGCAGAGAGACAGAGAGAGAGGGAGGGGGAGAGAGGGAGGGAGGGAGGAAGGGAGGGGGAGAGAGGGAGGGAGGGAGGAAGGGAGAGGGGGAAAGAGAGGGGGAGAGAGGGGAAAGAGAGAGGGGGAGGGAGGGGAAAGAGAGAGGGGAAAGAGAGAGGGGAAAGAGAGAGGGAGGGAGGGGAAAGAGAGAGGGGGAGAGAGGGAGGGAGGGAGGAAGGGAGGGGAAAGAGAGAGGGGGAGAGAGGGAGGGGAAAGAGAGGGGGAGAGAGGGGAAAGAGAGACGGGAAAGAGAGAGAGAGAGGGAGGTTAATGTATCCTATGATACCAATAGTTTGGTGCACCACCTATTTCCTCCTTGTCTGACATCAGAAACTCCTGTTCCAGGCTTTCTGTACTGTAAAAACTATTAATATCGACTATGTCTGGGATCTATATCAGTCAGATGACCTTATTGATAAACATGACGATGAGAAACCCTTATCAGGACTCTTTGGACTCATCGCCACATCTTTCATCTTTACTCCGTACACAGAAACGCATACAGAGCTCTCCTTCGCCCTCCACTTGGCAAATCTGACTTTATCCTCCCGATTCCTCCTTACAAGCAAGAGTCTAAAATGGGAAGTACCAGTGACGTAACCAATAGAGAAGTTGTCCGATAAAGTGGATGCTAAGCTACAGGACTGTTTTGCTTAGCACAGCCTGGAATATGTTCTGGGATTCATCTGATGGCATTGAGGAGTTTGCCACATCAGTCACCGGCTTCATTAATAAGTGCTTCGATGACGTCGTCCCCAAAGTGACCATGCGTACATACAGTACCTTCAGAATGTATTCTCTCCCCTTGGACTTTTCAACATTTTGTTGAGTTACTGCCTGTATTTTAGATGGTTTTGTCAATGGCCAATACCCCACAATACCCCACACACAATACCCCATAATACCCCACAATACCCCACAATACCCCACACACAATACCCCATAATACCCCACAATACCCCACACACAATACCCCACACACAATACCCCACACACAATACCCCACACACAATACCCCATAATACCCCACAATACCCCACACACACACAATACCCCACACACAATACCCCACACACAATACCCCATAATACCCCACACACAATACCCCACACACAATACCCCACACACAATACCCCATAATACCACACAATACCCCACACACAATACCCCACACACAATACCCCATAATACCCCACACACAATACCCCATAATACCCCACAATACCCCACACACAATACCCCACACACAATACCCCACACATAATACCCCACACACAATACCCCATAATACCCCACAATACCCCACACACAATACCCCATAATACCCCACAATACCCCACACACAATACCCCATAATACCCCACAATACCCCACACACAATACCCCATAATACCCCACACACAATACCCCACACACAATACCCCATAATACCCCACACACAATACCCCACACACAATACCCCACACACAATACCCCATAATACCCCACACACAATACCCCACAATACCCCTTTATACCCCACACACAATACCCCATAATACCCCACAATACCCCACACACAATACCCCATAATACCCCACACACAATACCCCATAATACCCCACACACAATACCTCACACACAATACCCCACACACAATACCCCACACACAATACCCCACACACAATACCCCATAATACCCCACAATACCCCACACACAATACCCCACACACAATACCCCACACACAATACCCCACACACAATACCCCACACACAATACCCCACACACAATACCCCATAATACCCCACATACAATACCCCACACACAATACCCCACACACAATACCCCATAATACCCCACACACAATACCCCACACACAATACCCACACACAATACCCCACACACAATACCCCACACACAATACCCCATAATACCCCACACACAATACCCCATAATACCCCACAATACCCCACACACAATACCCCATAATACCCCACACACAATACCCCATAATACCCCACACACAATACCCCACACACAATACCCCACACACAATACCCCATAATACCCCACACACAATACCCACACACAATACCCCACACACAATACCCCACACACAATACCCCACACACAATACCCCATAATACCCCACACACAATACCCCATAATACCCCACAATACCCCACACACAATACCCCACACACAATACCCCATAATACCCCACACACAATACCCCATAATACCCCACAATACCCCACACACAATACCCCATAATACCTCACAATACCCCACACACAATACCCCATAATACCCCACAATATCCCACACACAATACCCCATAATACCCCACACACAATACTCCATAATACCCCACAATACCCCTTTATACCCCACACACAATACCCCATAATACCCCACAATACCCCACACACAATACCCCACACACAATACCCCATAATACCCCACACACAATACCCCACACACAATACCCCACACACAATACCCCACACACAATACCCCACACACAATACCCCACACACAATACCCCATAATACCCCACAATACCCCACACGCACAATACCCCACACACAATACCCCACACACAATACCCCATAATACCCCACACACAATACCCCATAATACCCCACAATACCCCACACACAATACCCCACACACAATACCCCACACACAATACCCCACACACAATACCCCACACACAATACCCAACACACAATACCCCATAATACCCCACACACAATACCCCACACACAATACCCCACACACAATACCCCATAATACCCCACACACAATACCCCACACACAATACCCCACACACAATACCCCACACACAATACCCCATAATACCACACAATACCCCACACACAATACCCCACACACAATACCCCATAATACCCCACACACAATACCACATAATACCCCACAATACCCCACACACAATACCCCACACACGATACCCCACACACAATACCCCATAATACCCCACACACAATACCCCATAATACCCCACAATACCCCACACACAATACCCCATAATACCCCACAATACCCCACACACAATACCCCATAATACCCCACAATACCCCACACACAATACCCCATAATACCCCACAATACCCCACACACAATACCCCACACACAATACCCCATAATACCCCACACACAATACCCCACACACAATACCCCACACACAATACCCCATAATACCCCACACACAATACCCCACAATACCCCTTTATACCCCACACACAATACCCCATAATACCCCACAATACCCCACACACAATACCCCATAATACCCCACACACAATACCCCATAATACCCCACACACAATACCTCACACACAATACCCCACACACAATACCCCACACACAATACCCCACACACAATACCCCATAATACCCCACAATACCCCACACACAATACCCCACACACAATACCCCACACACAATACCCCACACACAATACCCCATAATACCCCACAATACCCCACACACAATACCCCACACACAATACCCCACACACAATACCCCATAATACCCCACACACAATACCCCACACATAATACCCCACACACAATACCCACACACAATACCCCACACACAATACCCCACACACAATACCCCACACACAATACCCCATAATACCCCACACACAATACCCCATAATACCCCACAATACCCCACACACAATACCCCATAATACCCCACACACAATACCCCATAATACCCCACACACAATACCCCACACACAATACCCCACACACAATACCCCATAATACCCCACACACAATACCCACACACAATACCCCACACACAATACCCCACACACAATACCCCATAATACCCCACACACAATACCCCATAATACCCCACAATACCCCACACACAATACCCCACACACAATACCCCATAATACCCCACACACAATACCCCATAATACCCCACAATACCCCACACACAATACCCCATAATACCTCACAATACCCCACACACAATACCCCATAATACCCCACAATACCCCACACACAATACCCCATAATACCCCACACACAACACCCCACACACAATACCCCACACACAATACCCCATAATACCCCACACACAATACCCCATAATACCCCACAATACCCCTTTATACCCCACACACAATACCCCATAATACCCCACAATACCCCACACACAATACCCCACACACAATACCCCATAATACCCCACACACAATACCCCACACACAATACCCCACACACAATACCCCACACACAATACCCCACACACAATACCCCACACACAATACCCCATAATACCCCACAATACCCCACACGCACAATACCCCACACACAATACCCCACACACAATACCCCATAATACCCCACACACAATACCCCATAATACCCCACAATACCCCACACACAATACCCCACACACAATACCCCACACACAATACCCCACACACAATACCCAACACACAATACCTCATAATACCCCACACACAATACCCCACACACAATACCCCACACACAATACCCCATAATACCCCACACACAATACCCCACACACAATACCCCACACACAATACCCCACACACAATACCCCATAATACCCCACACACAATACCCCACACACAATACCCCACACACAATACCCCACACACAATACCCCATAATGTCAAAGTGGAATTATGTTTTTTGAAAATATTACAAATTAATTCAAACTTAAAAGCTGAAATGTCTTGAGTCAATAAGTATTCAACCCCTTCGTTATGTCAAGCCTAAATACGTTCAGTAGTAAAAATGTGCTTAACAAGTCACATAATTAGTTGAATGGACTCACTCTGTGTGTAATAATAGTATTTGACATGATTTTTGAATGACAATCTCATCTCTGTACCCCACACACAATTATCTGTAAGGTCCCTCAGTCGAGCAGTGAATTTCAAACACATTTTCAACCACAAAGACCAGGGAGGTTTTCCAATGCCTCGCAAAGAAGGGCACCTATTGGTAGATGGGTAAAAAAAAGCAGACATTGAATATCTCTTTGAGCATGGTGAAGTTATTAATTACACTTAGGATGTTGTATCAATACAACCAGTCACTACAAAAATACAGGCGTCCTTCCTAACTCAGTTGCCGGAGAGGAAGGAAACCACTCAGAGATTTTCACCATGAAGCCAATGGTGACTTTAAAACAGTTACAGAGTTTAATGGCTGTGATAGGAGAAAACTGAAGATGGATCAACAACATTGTAGTTATTCCACAATACTAACCTAAATGACAGAGTGAAAAGAAGGAATCCTGTACAAAATAAAAACATTTTAAAACATTGTCTACATTGATGGGACAGTAGTGGAGAAGGTGGAAAGTTTTAAATTCCTCGGCGTACACATCACAGACAAACTGAAATGGTCCACCCACACAGACAGTGTGGTGAAGAAGGCGCAACAGCGCCTCTTCAACCTCAGGAGGCTGAAGCAATTTGGCTTGTCACCGAGAACACTCACAAACTTTTACAAATGCACAATCGAGAGCATCCTGTCGGGCTGTATCACAGCCTGGTATGACAACTGCTCCGCCCATGACCGTAAGGCTCTCCAGAGGGTAGAGAGGTCTGCACAACGCATCACTGGGGGCAAACGACCTGCCCTCCAGGACACCTACACCACCCGATGTCACAGGAAGGCCAAAAAGATCATCAAGGACAACAACCACCCGAGCCACTGCCTGTTCACCCCGTTATCATCCAGAAGGCGAGGTCAGTACAGGTGCATCAAAGCTGGGACCGAGAGACTGAAAAATAGCTTCTATCTCAAGGCCATCAGACTGTTAAACAGCCACCACTAACATTGAGTAGCTGCTGCCAATATACTGACTCAACTCTCTAGCCACTTTAATAATTAATAATTGGATGTAATAAATGTATCACTAGTCACTTTAAACAATGCCACTTTACATAATTATTACATACCCTATATTACTCATCTCATATGTATATACTGTACTCGATACCATCTACTGCATCTTGGCTATGCCGCTCTGTACCATCACTCATCCATATAATTACATGTACATATTCTTATTCATTCCTTTACACTTGTGTGTAAAAGGTAGTTGCTGTGAAATTGTTTGATTACTTGTTAGATATTACTGCACAGTCGGAACTAGAAGCACAAGCATTTCACTACACTCGCATTAACATCTGCTGTATGTGACCAATACAATTTGATTTGATTTGCACAAAAAGCTTATTTCTCTTAAATTTTGTGTACAAATTAGTTTACCAATCTATTAGTGAGCATTTCTCATTTGCCAAGATAATCCATCCACCTGACAGGTGTGGCATATCAAGAAACTGATGAAACAGCATGATCATTACGCCGTTGCACCTTGTGCTGGGGACAATAAAAGGCCACTCTAAACTGTGAAAGTTTTGTCAAACAACACAAAGCCACAGATGTTTCAAGTTTTGCGGGAGTGTGCAAATGGCATGCTGACTGCAGGATTGGTCACCTGTTGCCAGATCGTTCAATGTACATTCCACAACCAAAAGTCTTCTCCAACATTGTTTTAGAGAATTTGGGACTACATCCAATTGGCCTCACAACCGCAGACCACGTGCAACCATGCCAGCCCAGGACCTCCACATTCGGCTTCTTCACCTGCGGGATCGTCTGAGGAGGGGGAGGAGGGGTGCTCAGGAGTATTTCTGTCTGTAATACAGCCATTTGTGGGGGAAAAATATTCTGATTGGCTGTGTCTGGCTCCCCAGTGCGTGGACCTGGCTCCCAAGTGGGTGTGCCTATGCCCTCCCAACCGGCCTCACAACAGCAAACCACGTGTATGGCATTGTGTGGGCGAGCAGTTGTGAACAGAGTGCTCCATGGTGGCAGTGGGGTTATGGTATGGGAAGGCATAAGCTACAGACAACGAACACAATTGCATTTTATCTATGACGATTTGAATGCACAGAGATACCGTGACGAGATCCTGAGGCACATTGTTGTGCCATTCATCCACCGCCATCACCTCATGTTTCAGCATGATAATGCAAGGCCCCTTGATGTAAAAATCATGTATATTCTCCAAACATGTCAACCATTAAGCACGTTTGGGATGCTCTGGATCGACGTGTACGACAGCATGTTCCAGTTCAGGCCAGCAACTTTGCACAGTCATTGAAGAAGAGTGGGACAACATTCCGCAGGTGACAATCAACAGCCTGATCAACTCTATGAGAAGGAGATATGTTGCGCTGCGCATGAGGCAAATGGTGGTCACACCAGATACTGACTGGTTTTCTCATCCACGACCCTACCTGTTTTTTAAAGTTTCTGTGACCAACAGAAGCATACCTGTATTCCGAGTCATGTGAAATCCGTAGATCAGGGCCTAATATCTTTATTTTCTGCACTGTGCTTTTCTGCAATGCAAATTGTTCTGCGATGCTCCTCTGCAAATTGCGTTTGATAGAAGCATGTCCCAAGTAATCTCGCCCTCAGACGTCTCTCTCGAACCTGGGGACAAGGTTATGTCCCGAGTAGATAAAGAAATCCCTGAATCAATGTCTTTGATTGACGCCTCTCCAAGTCCCATTAGTATATGTAGCCATTAGGCTGACCTCTTGGGGGAGAAAACAAAAAATAATGTAGAGCAAAGGGGAGGATGAATCTTTGTGGACTGAGAGCTCAGTCTCCATGGGAGACCCGTCCGCTCGTACGTTGTCTCCGTAACAACCGTGGGGTTGCCACTGTGACTGAGAGATCAGAGAAGGTTGTTATGAGGACACGGGACCATTATGTGTTAAAGTGTGTATTAATGTAAGTGTACATCATCTGCCTGTTAGCAGCTGTTGGCTTGTTTCCTGTTTTACGTAGGTGTCATTGTGAAATCTGCTGTTTGTAGTTCAGAATGTGGGGGATGAAGGGGTGAATTGAGTCGGAAATCTCACACACACACACATAGAAACACACACACACGCATTCACACATGCACGCACTCACACAATTTCACAATGGTTTAAATCTGGGTTCAGGGTGCTCCACCAAAGACCTCGAGGCATCCAGTCAAACCAGAACAAACACCATGCGGCCATGACAGTAGCGGTACTTTACAGTGAAGGACGACGATGTAATGATTAAAGATTGATTACTGATGAAATGTTCCCACTGGACTGCACAGCGAAGCTTGTGACAGAACAGCTGAAGGCCGTAGAGGCCTCTGAAACAGCAGGGTGCAACAAAATAACTCTACTACCAGGACTTAACTGGAATGAATAATAGCAAACGATCTTTATCCATTTTATTTTAAAGGCCTGTTTACAATGTGATTACAGACAATACATTAAATTAAAGAAAAGCCTGTGAGCACAGTGTAGGACAGTGTGTAAACTAACTTCCTGGCACACAACAAAAAAAGGACAGAAATAGATTAAATGGGTAGAACTAGGAAGCAGCAGTAGCTTTAACCATAGGGTCAAGAACAGCTAGCATAGCCTTGATTTAGCTAACCTCCGTTATTATGGTGTTTAGTGGAGGCTAGCCATGTCAAGGCTACGGCTAGCGTTGTATACGTCTATGACAATGCATGTCTCCCACTAATTCCACGGTATTTCTATGTGAATTCTGCATGTTCAATGTACCGGCAAATAACACAAGTCCAGAAGCCTGTTAAACTATAGTAGAGAACATAGCTAGTAACATGTGACCTAGTTAACTTCTCTAATCCAATAATCTAGACCAGTGTTTCTCAACCCTGGTCCTCCAGTACCCCCAACAAGCACACCTGATTAAATTTGTCAACTAGTCAGCAAGCCCTCAATGAGCTGAATGAGTGGTGTCTGTCCAGCGCTACAACAGCAATGTGTACTGTTGGGGTTACTGGAGGACCAGGGTTGGAAAACACTGGTCTAGACAAGAGGAGAATAATAGGGGTATAAATGGATCGGGAGAAAGGCGCAGTAACGCGTAATAGGGGATTTTATTGATCCAAATTACAGCGTGCCATGTCAAGGCACGGGGACGAAGACAAAAAACACATAACAAAACACAGGGTTGAAACCCAAAACAAAAGAGCGAGGAGTACCTCAAATAAATAAACGGGGCGAGACCCGAAAAAAAACACAAGTACACAATGATACGACACGGGACGAGACCCGTAATCATCTGCACAATACACAAAACACGCGGCACAGAAGCTGAAACGACGCATAGCTACTCACACAACCAAACGGACCATTGGAACAATAAATCAACAGCCCAATGGTGAACACTTATACAATTACTAATAATTGAGAAATGGGCACCAGGTGTACGTAATCAACAGTTCAGTTCCTTGAGGCCGGTGAAGTAGACCTCTGAAACTGGTGCA
The DNA here is from genome assembly GCF_045791955.1 of Oncorhynchus clarkii lewisi. Classification (NCBI taxonomy): domain Eukaryota; kingdom Metazoa; phylum Chordata; class Actinopteri; order Salmoniformes; family Salmonidae; genus Oncorhynchus; species Oncorhynchus clarkii. The sequence goes on from NC_092149.1 coordinate 82,634,453, forward strand.
CGGAATGAGCAACAGTACTGGAGGGGTCCGTGACAAGGGGAATGGACTCTAGAGAATGTATGACGTCAGGGGCAGGCATCTACCTGATATGTCAGTCTATTGTGTTACACAACAGGACTCAAAGATCAAATTAAAAGACCCAGATTCAGTAAGTTAGTGGAAGGTTTTTGTTTGTAAGACCATTTGAAATGTCAAAATCACTCTATAACAACCAACACAAGTAAGTTTTAAAGCTGAACAAAGTTGCATCGCTAAATATCTCAAACCTGATGACTGTAAAACTCAACAAAGAGCTGCAGTTAGTTTCAGAGTGGCGAGGAATAAGTTAGCCCTAAATATTTATAAAACTAAAAGCATCGTATTTGGGACAAATCATTAACTAAACCCTAAACCTCAACTAAATCTTGTAATAAATAATGTGGAAATTGAGCAAGTTGAGATGACTAAACTGCTTGGAGTAACACTAGACTGTAAACTGTCATGGTCAAAACATATTGATGCAGTAATAGCTAAGAAGGGGAGAAGTCTGTCCATAATAAAGAAATGCTCTGTCTTCTTAACAACACTATCAACAAGGCAGGTCCTACAGGCCCTAGTTTCTACCTTCTTAACAACACTATCAACAAGGCAGGTCCTACAGGCCCTAGTTTCTACTTTCTTAACAACACTATCAACAAGGCAGCCCCTACAGGTTCTAGTTTCTACCTTCTTAACTGCACTCTCAACAAGGCAGCCCCTACAGGTTCTAGTTTCTACCTTCTTAACAACACTATCAACAAGGCAGGTCCTACAAGCTCTAGTTTCTTCCTTCTTAACAACACTATCAACAAGGCAGGCCCTACAGGCCCTAGTTTCTACCTTCTTAACAACACTATCAACAAGGCAGGTCCTACAGGCTCTAGTTTCTACCTTCTTAACAACACTATCAACAAGGCAGGCCCTACAGGCCCTAGTTTCTACCTTCTTAACAACACTATCAACAAGGCAGGTCCTACAGGACCTAGTTTTGTCGCACCTTGACTACTGTTCAGTCGTGTGGTCAGGTTCCACAAAAAAGGCCTCAGGAAAATTGCAATTGTCTCAGAACAGGGCAGCATGGCTGGCTCTTGGATGTACACAGAGAGCAAATATTAATAATATGCATATCAGTCTCTCCTGTCTGAAAGTGGAGGAGAGATTGACTTCATCACTACTTTTATTTATGAGAGGTATTGATTGACATATTGAAAGCACCGAGCTGTCTGTCTAAACTACTGGCACACAGCTCGGACACCCATGCATACTCCACAAGACATGCACAGACACACACACGCACGCACACGCACGCACGCACGCACACGATAACATACTCACTATTCATACACATGGATTTAGTACTGTAGATATGTGGTAGTGGTGGAGGAGGAGCCTGAGGGCACACAGTGTGTTGTAGATGTGTGGTAGTGGTGGAGGAGGAGCCTGAGGGCACACAGTGTGTTGTAGATATGTGGTAGTGGTGGAGGAGGAGCCTGAGGGCACACAGTGTGTTGTAGATCTGTGGTAGTGGTAGAGTAGGAGCCTGAGGGCACACAGTGTGTTGTAGATATGTGGTAGTGGTGGAGGAGGAGCCTGAGGGCACACAGTGTGTTGTAGATATGTGGTAGTGGTGGAGGAGGAGCCTGAGGGCACACAGTGTGTTGTAGATCTGTGGTAGTGGTAGAGTAGGAGCCTGAGGGCACACAGTGTGTTGTAGATATGTGGTAGTGGTAGAGTAGGAGCCTGAGGGCACACAGTGTGTTGTAGATCTGTGGTAGTGGTAGAGTAGGAGCCTGAGGGCACACAGTGTGTTGTAGATATGTGGTAGTGGTGGAGGAGGGGCCTGAGGGCACACAGTGTGTTGTAGATATGTGGTAGTGGTGGAGTAGGGGCCTGAGGGCACACAGTGTGTTGTAGATATGTGGTAGTGGTAGAGTAGGAGCCTGAGGGCACACAGTGTGTTGTAGATATGTGGTAGTGGTAGAGTAGGAGCCTGAGGGCACACAGTGTGTTGTAGATATGTGGTAGTGGTAGAGTAGGAGCCTGAGGGCACACAGTGTGTTGTAGATATGTGGTAGTGGTGGAGGAGGGGCCTGAGGGCACACAGTGTGTTGTAGATATGTGGTAGTGGTGGAGTAGGGGCCTGAGGGCACACAGTGTGTTGTAGATATGTGGTAGTGGTAGAGTAGGAGCCTGAGGGCACACAGTGTGTTGTAGATATGTGGTAGTGGTAGAGTAGGAGCCTGAGGGCACACAGTGTGTTGTAGATATGTGGTAGTGGTGGAGTAGAGGCCTGAGGGCACACAGTGTGTTGTAGATATGTGGTAGTGGTGGTGTAGGGGCCTGAGAGCACACAGTGTGTTGTAGATATGTGGTAGTGGTGGAGTAGAGGCCTGAGGGCACACAGTGTGTTGTAGATATGTGGTAGTGGTGGAGGAGGGGCCTGAGGGCACACAGTGTGTTGTAGATATGTGGTAGTGGTGGAGGAGGGGCCAGAGGGCACACAGTGTGTTGTTGATATGTGGTAGTGGTGGAGGAGGGGCCTGAGGGCACACAGTGTGTTGTAGATATGTGGTAGTGGTGGAGGAGGAGCCTGAGGGCACACAGTGTGTTGTAGATATGTGGTAGTGGTAGAGGAGGGGCCTGAGGGCACACAGTGTGTTGTAGATCTGTGAATGTATTTTAGTGTATTTAAAAGTGTATAAACTGCCTTAATTTGGCTGGATCCCAGGAAGAGTAGCTGCAGCAGCTAATGGGGATCCATAATAAATACAAAACACTTCATTGAAACGCAACCAAATAGTTAAATCCCTCCTCTTTCAGGGGTTACATGACCTTAACATCCTCTCTTCATGACTCCATCTCCCGGGCTACCATTTCTATTTCCCATCCAGTCAAGTTAATGAGTGGCGAGTGAACCTATTAAAAAATGCCTCTCACATACATCAATGTTTACTGCACACTTTACTGCAGTTTCAGTGAGGGTTCGATTGCCCCATACACCACCGCGGGCACCACATACAGTTACTGAACAGCTAGGTTACTGAACAGCTAGGTTACTGAACATCTAGGTTACTGAACATCTAGGTTACTGAACAGCTAGGTTATTGAACATCTAGGTTACTGAACATCTAGGTTACTGAACATCTAGGTTACTGAACATCTAGGTTACTGAACAGCTAGGTTACTGCACAGCTAGGTTACTGAACAGCTAGGTTACTGAACAGCTAGGTTACTGAACAGCTAGTTTACTGAACAGCTAGGTTACTGAACAGCTAGTTTACTGAACAGCTAGTTTACTGAACAGCTAGGTTACTGAACAGCTAGGTTACTGAACATCTAGGTTACTGAACAGCTAGGTTACTGAACAGCTAGGTTACTGAACAGCTAGGTTACTGAACAGCTAGGTTAATCGCTGAATTAAAAAGGTGAGATTACTCAAATGTAAATGTAATACTGAATACGGTTTCAGGGCATCTGCTTGGTATTACGGTTTCAGGCCATCTGCTTGGTATTACGGTTTCAGGCCATCTGCTTGGTATTACGGTTTCAGGGCATCTGCTTGGTTCTCAGGGCATCTGCTTGGTTCTCAGGGCATCCGCTTGGTTCTCAGGGCATCTGCTTGGTATTACGGTTTCAGGCCATCTGCTTGGTATTACGGTTCTCAGGGCATCCGCTTGGTTCTCAGGGCATCTGCTTGGTTCTCAGGGCATCTGCTTGGTTCTCAGGGCATCTGCTTGGTTCTCGGGGCATCCGCTTGGTTCTCGGGGCATCTGCTTGGTTCTCGGGGCATCTGCTTGGTTCTCGGGGCATCTGCTTGGTTCTCGGGGCATCTGCTTGGTTCTCGGGCATCTGCTTGGTTCTCAGGGCATCTGCTTGGTATTCCATTTGAGTTATTTTGAAAAGTCTCCTGATAACCAAAGCATCTTAAAGGACTATATTGCATTCTTCTATTGTCTGCATTTCAGGGTATCTGCTCTGCGGTCCCCTTACTATTCCCCGTGGCAGGTAACTGGACATGCACTGTGATATAAGAGGCTGCCTCTCTGGGGAGAAACTCACTGTGATGTAAGAGGCTGCTTCCTCTCTGGGGAGAAACTCACTGTGATATAAGAGGTTGCCTCTCAAAGGGAGAAACTCACTGTGATATAAGAGGCGGCTTCCTCTCTGGGGAGAAACTCACTGTGATGTAAGAGGTTGCTTCCTCTCTGGGGAGAAACTCACTGTGATATAAGAGGCTGCCTCTCAAAGGGAGAAACTCACTGTGATATAAGAGGCTGCTTCCTCTCTGGGGAGAAACTCACTGTGATATAAGAGGCTGCCTCTCAAAGGGAGAAACTCACTGTGATATAAGAGGCTGCCTCTCAAAGGGAGAAACTCACTGTGATGTAAGAGGCTGCTTCCTCTCTGGGGAGAAACTCACTGTGATGTAAGAGGCGGCTTCCTCTCTGGGGAGAAACTCACTGTGATATAAGAGGCTGCTTCCTCTCAAAGGGAGAAACTCACTGTGATATAAGAGGCTGCCTCTCAAAGGGAGAAACTCACTGTGATATAAGAGGCTGCTTCCTCTCTGGGGAGAAACTCACTGTGATATAAGAGGCTGCCTCTCAAAGGGAGAAACTCACTTTGATGTAAGAGGCTGCTTCCTCTCTGGGGAGAAACTCACTGTGATGTAAGAGGCTGCTTCCTCTCTGGGGAGAAACTCATTGTGATGTAAGAGGCTACTTCCTCTCTGGGGAGAAATAAAAACACAGACAGACACAGTACTGTGTGACTCACGCTCAACTCTCTTCTCCAACATCGCCACGCGGTTTGTCACCTCCGTCTTCAGTTCGTTGATTTTAAACGCTCTGCAGAGACAAAAAAGTGATGGACAGAGAGAGCAAGAGAGAGAGATGGATAGAGAGAGAGAGATAAAAGGAGAGAGATGTACAGAGAGAGAGATGGACAGAGAGAGAAAAGGAGAGAGGAGGACAGAGAGAGAGAGTGATGGACAGAGATAGACAATGAGAGAGATGGACAGAGAGAGACAAGGAGAGAGATGGACAGAGAGAGACAAGGAGAGAGATGGACAGAGAGAGAGCCAATGAGAGAGATGGACAGAGAGAGACAAGGAGAGAAAAGAAAAGGCAGATAGAGAGATGGAAAATAGAGAGAGAAAATTAGTAGAAGGATAGAGATAGCAAGGGAGGGGGGGAAGGGGAGAGAACAAAAGGGACAGAGAGCATTGATTATCTGAAAGCAGCACACGCATTAATATAGTAACAGACAAATAGCAAGCATTTATGAAAACCAGAGAGAAAAAAAGCATTTACGAAGACGCAAAATGTCCATGAAAGCAATATCAGTGCTCTTACCTGGAAAACTGCTCTGCCACCTGTGTCAATACATTCTGGAAGAGTTCCTCTTTATCTGTGGGAAGGAAGGTGTAGGATGGTACTACACAGAAAAGCTCAAACTCATACCACTTCACTCTGTGTTATAAAGACAACACTGCACACAGGTCTGATACACTCAAATATCTGACTGAAGCCTTCACTCAACTATCTGCCTGAAGCCTTCACTCAACTTTCTGCCTGAAGCCTTCACTCAACTATCTGCCTTTCATTAGAACTGAGCCTGGCGGTGTAACAGATATTGATTGGCCCTTCTCTCAAACACACACACACACACACACACACACACACACACACACACACACACACACACACACACACACACACACACACACACACACACAGACACACACACACACACACACACACACACCTTATGTAAACCAGTGGCAACGAGAGAATGAAAGCGACACAACAGATGGCAAAAGAAGAGGGAATATTTTATTTTTTTTGTCTCACTACTGAATACAGTAGTGGTGTTTGGTGATGGTGCCAGCTGAATACAGTAGTGGTGTTTGGAGATGGTGCCAGCTGAATACAGTAGTGGTGTTTGGTGATGGTGCCAGCTGAATACAGTAGTGGTGTTTGGAGATGGTGCCAGCTGAATACAATAGTGGTGTTTGGAGATGGTGCCAGCTGAATACAGTAGTGGTGTTTGGTGATGGTGCCATCTGAATACAGTAGTGGTGATGGTGCCAGCTGAATACAGTAGTGGTGTTTGGAGATGGTGCCAGCTGAATACAATAGTGGTGTTTGGAGATGGTGCCAGCTGAATACAATAGTGGTGTTTGGAGATGGTGCCAGCTGAATACAGTAGTGGTGTTTGGTGATGGTGCCATCTGAATACAGTAGTGGTGATGGTGCCAGCTGAATACAGTAGTGGTGTTTGGAGATTGTGCCAGCTGAATACAATAGTGGTGTTTGGAGATGGTGCCAGCTGAATACAGTAGTGGTGTTTGGAGATGGTGCCAGCTGAATACAGTAGTGGTGTTTGGAGATGGTGCCAGCTGAATACAGTAGTGGTGTTTGGTGATGGTGCCAGCTGAATACAGTAGTGGTGTTTGGAGATGGTGCCAGCTGAATACAGTAGTGGTGTTTGGTGATGGTGCCAGTTGAATACAGTAGTGGTGTTTGGTGATGGTGCCAGCTTGATATCTTAACAAGACACTTATAACTAAATGACAAAAACACAGCCCTGCTATTGTTGCAGAGCAAAGTGGTGGCCAAAGTTCACCTGAGAGGCCAATAAAAGTGCAGGTATGTGAACTAGTAAAACCACCGGTTGGCCGGGTCCCATTGTACACCATGTCACATTAACGCCATCCCGTTGTACACTATATCACATTAACGCTATCCCGTTGTACACTATATCACATTAATGCCATCCCGTTATACACTATATCACAGTATTGCTATCCCGTTGTACACAAGTGTCACATAAACGCTAGAACACTGTTTCACCAGGGGTCAGAGGTTAGGACCATCCTAAGCCTCGCCTCCACGACAGCCACAGATAGTGTGTGTCTGTATCACTACCCAGAAGGTTACATCGTTGTAATAAAACAACCCATTTGAGTGATGTGGAATTGAAACAGGTGACTGCAGTAAAGATTGGGGACAAAGACAAAAACCTGTTGTTTATGGACTTTTTCCCTCCCAGATGTTGAGCTGGTCTGTCTGTGTGCTCTTGTGTTTGAGTGATGAGGACAATATGTTGTTGTAACCAAGCAAGACAGTTAATGAAATAGTGTGTGTGTGTGTTTGTCTAAGTGTGTCTATTGCCTAAACATGTTATTGATTATGCTCTTTTACATGCTGTTTGCACGTCAGGTATGTGGGTAAGTGTGTGTGTGTGTTACTTTCGTAAATATATTTGTCAAACACCTATATTTCAGTGGCATTTGACGAGATGATAACTGACTAAATAGTCCCAGATAAACAGATTTTTTATTTCGGCTGACTAGATTTTGTCTGTGACAAGATGTTTAACTAGTAAATGGACTGGACAAGATGTTTTAGAGAGATTGAGAGCTTTTCAGTGTTATTTGTTTGGTCCAATCAAAAGCATGCATGGCAGAACTGTAAGGCTTTCTCACTGCAATGTTGCAATGCTGTAATTGGTGGAAAATAAATACCACGCCCAGGTTATAAATCACTGATGCAAATAAGGCAACGCCATGGCTACTCTCCTGGTGGTACAAGCACCCGGTAGAAACAGGAGCCACTTCACTTATCGTGTCGATTCAAACAAGACCGAATGCAATGACTGATAGGGGCGCTATGTTGAAGTCACCGTGCCTCCATCTTGGCTCTCCCCCACCAGTGTGTTGAAGTCACCGTGCCTCCATCTAGGCCCTCCCCCACCAGTGTGTTGAAGTCACCGTGCCTCCATCTTGGCTCTCCCCCACCAGTGTGTTGAAGTCACCGTGCCTCCATCTTGGCTCTCCCCCACCAGTGTGTTGAAGTCACTGTGCCTCCATCTTGGCTCTCCCACATCAGTGTGTTGAAGTCACAGTGCCTCCATCTTGGCTCTCCCCCACCAGTGTGTTGAAGTCACCGTGCCTCCATCTTGGCTCTCCCCCATCAGTGTGTTGAAGTCACCGTGCCTCCATCTTGGCTCTCCCCCATCAGTGTGACACCTCATTCACATAGGGTTTATCAGGCTGTTGATTGTGGCCTGTGGAATGTTGTCCCACTCCTCTTCAATGGCTGTACGAAGTTGCTTGGATATTGGCGGGAACTGAAATACGCTGTCGTACACGTCGATCCAGAGCATCCCAAACATGCTCAATGGGTGACATGTCTGGTGAGTATGCAGGCAATGGGAGAACCGGGACATTTTTAGCTTCCAACAATTGTGTAAAATGGTCTGGGAAGAACATTGGTATGGCAATTCAATAATAGCCAATAATGTATTGAGCCTCTAGCCTACTACACAAACCTAATTGCTACAGTACTGTTTTTAATAGGTTCACGATTTTTATTCTGAGCGGTAGATCTCGACCTGCATTTTGACCCAGAAAGTGATCTCGGGCTCAGAAAAGGTTGGTGACGACTTCCTTAATATATACTATTATATTATGTGAGCTAAAACATATAAAAATAAGAAATGAAAATATGTAAAAGCATTTTCCTCAAAGTATAATGTTGAGATTACTATTGTTACTGTCCCCACGACAAAAATAAATAAATAAAAATACATACATATAATTTTGTCTTCGAAACATTGAATTGAAATACTGAGGAATGCCAATATGGCCGACCGGTGGATTCAAAGCCTCTCAATGACCAATAAATAGCATCAGCAATACAGGGTTTAAATACAGAGCCTTCTGAAAGTCTTCAGACCCCTGGACGTTTCCCACATTTTGTTACGTTACAGCCTTATTCTAAAATGTATTAAAAAAAACAATTTCCTCTAGAATATACATACAATACCCCATAATGACAAAGCGAAAACAGGTTTTTAGACATTTATGCAAAAAAAAAACAAGCCATGAGGTCGAAGGAATTTTCCGTAGAGCTCTGAGACAGGATTGTGTCGAGGCACAGATCTGAGGAAGGATGTAAAGAAATGTCTGCAGCATTGAAGGTCCCCAAGAACACAGGGGCCTCCATCATTCTGAAATGGAAGAAGTTTGGAACCACCAACACTCTTCCTAGAGCTGGCCGCCCGGCCAAACTGAGCAATCGCGGGAGAATGGCCTTGGTCAGGGAGGTGCCCAAGGCCCTGATGGTCACTCCGACAGAGCTCTAGCGTTCCTCTGTGGAGATGGGAGAACCTTCCAGAAGGACAAACATCTCTGCAGCATTTCACCAATCAGGCCTTTATGGTAGAGTGGCCAGACGGAAGTCACTCCTCTGTAAAAGGCACATGACAGCCCGCTTGGAGTTTACCAAAAGGCACCTAAAGACTCTCAGACCATGAGAAACAAGATTCTCTGGTCTGATGAAACGAAGATTGAACTCTTTGGCCTGAATGCCAAGTGTCACGTCTGGATGACACCATCCCTACGGTGAAGCATGGTGTGGTAGCATCATGCTGTGAGGATGTTTTTCAGGGGCAGGGACTGGGAGACTAGTCCGGATCGAGGCAAAGATGAACAGAGCAAAGTACAGAGAGATCATTGATGAAAACCTGCTCCAGAGCGCTCTGGACCTCAGACTGGGGTGAAGGTTCACCTTCCAACAGGACAACTACCCTAAGCACACAACCAAGACAGCGCAGGAGTGGCTTTGGGACAAGTCTCTGAATGTCCTTGAGTGGCCCAGCCAGAGCCCGATCGAACATCTCTGAAGAGACCTGAAAATAGCTGTGCAGCACCACTCCCCATCCAACCTGACAGAGCTTGAGAGGATCTGCAGAGAAGAATGGGAGAAACTCCCCAAATACAGGTGTGTCAAACTTGTAGCATCATACCCAAGAAGACACAATGCTGTAATCACTGCCAAAAGGTGCTTCAACAAAGTACTGAGTGAAGGGTCTGAATACTTATGTAAATGTGGTATTTCAGTTTTTTTTTTTTTATGAATTATGGGGGTATTGTGTGTAGATTGATGAGGAAAAAAACACTGCAATACATTTTAGAATAAGGCTGTAACGTAACAAAATGTGGAAAAAGTAAAGGGGTCTAAGTCACTGTACATCATTGGGAAAAATACTACCAACCTGGAGAGACATCTGAAACCTCACTATATATCGTCGACCCCATCCACGCCACACAACACCGAGAGGTAGGCGCTGTCCCATTCACATTTAGAGCATAATACGCTCAGGTAATAACAGATAGATAATTTAATACCTTTATTTTACTAGGCAAGTCAGTTAAGAGCAAATTCTTATTTAATGGACGGCCTAGGAACAGTGGGTTAACTGCCTGTTCAGGGGCAGAACGACAGATTTGTACCTTGTCAGCTCGGGGGTTTGAACTTGCCACCTTCCGGTTACTAGTCCAACACGCTAACCACTAGGGTAGCTAGTTAGTTTGCTGCAACCTATCAGACCACTACCACTGACAGACCTTTGATTACAATACAGCTACAGTCTGTCAAGGGACAGGGCTCCAGACTGCAACCTTTTAGTGGCATTTTGCGACCCATTGACTTGGCTGTGCGAGTTACATTTTTATTTATTGGTCGTATCAGTGTGAGCTGAACATTCATTACACGGCCACCACACTCAAAAGTTTCAAAAACATTCAGGAAAATTCAGGATCCTTATTTTAACAGTAACGATAATAAGGGTTCTAACTGGAGCCAAAAAGGGTTCTTCAAAGGGTTCTCCTATGGGGACAGCTGAAGAACCCTTTCAGGTTCTAGATAGCACCTTTTTGTTTTAAGAGTGTAGGACAAGGCGATGTATGTTTGTGCTCATGGAAGTCAGTGATTTATGTTTAATATAGGTTAATGAGGCAATACAAATGTGATGTGACTAAAATAAAGGTCATTTATTTTAGGAGCCCGCGCGCTCCCGAGTGGCGCAGCAGTATAAGGCACTGCATCTCAGTGCTGGAGGCGTCACTACAGACACCCTGGTTCGAATCCAGGCTGTATCACAACTGGCTGTGATTGTCCCATAGGGCGGCGCACAATTGGCCCAGCGTCGTCTGGATTTGGCCGTTGCAGGCGGTCATTGTAAATAAGACTTTGTTGTTAACTGACTTGCCTAGTTAAATAAAGAAAAAATATATGCTAATTTGGCATGTGCTTGTCAGCTATGTGTGTTTATTTGCGTAGCGTGTGAAAAACCCCTGGCCCACTAGGACTCACCAGCTAGCTGTCCACCAGTCAGGGGCACCACGCTGTACCATGCTGTACCTTTAACACACACACACACACACCACACACAAGTTTAGACAGGAAGTGGTGCGGCACTCCAATACTGTACATCCGCCCCCCCTTCCTTCTAATTAGACGTGCTGTCAATGTCCTCTCCTCTTCCTCCCACTGTCTTACTCAGCATCTGAAGTGTGAGGACACGTTGGTAGATGTGTGTGTGAGAGTGAGCAGTATCTGGCTCACTGTTTCACCCTGACATTGGATCTGATAGTGTTTTGTTTTTTTACTAACCCTGGGCCATAGGGCACAATCTGGGATATGTCCTTCTGTTCAATGGACATTTCAATGATATAACCATTAACCCTTGAAGAACATAATTATTATGCTTGTGAGCTTAGGCTGCTGAAATTACAGATTGTACGTTCACGGACCAATGTGTAATGTTTTGCTATAAATGTGAACGCGACAGCGCCTACCTCTCGGTGTTGTGTGGCATGGTGGGGTCGATGGACACCATGGCTCCTGTGGAGTCCAGCAGAGACAAGGTGGTGTTCCTGTCAAAAACAGACAAAGCAGGGACACTCTCTCTGAGGATGTGTCCCACTACAGTTCAATGAAGAGGGTGTAGGCGTTTGGCACATTCCAAAATAGCAATCAAAGAAACCAAGCGAGAGATATTCAAGACTACTGGGACCTATGACCTTGTATCCTTTCATTATGGTTGTGTACTCATCTAATAGAAGTGATTGTCAAAACAACAGAAACTGGGTGGTTTGAGCCCTGAATGCTGATTGGCTGACAGCCGTGGTATAGCATTATTACTGCTCCAATTACATTGGTAACCAGTTTATAATAACAATAAGGCACCTTGGGGGGTTTGTGGTATATGGCCAATATACCACGGCTAAGGTCTGTATCCAGGCACTCCGCGTTGCGTCGTGCGTAATAACAGCCTTTAGCCGTGGTATATTGGCCGTATACCACGGCTAAGGTCTGTATCCAGGCACTCCGCGTTGCGTCGTGCATAAGAACAGCCTTTAGCCGTGGTATATTGGCCGTATACACCACAAACCCCCAAGGTGCCTTATTGCTTAAGTAGAAAACCAGTCAAGAGGACATGAACATGAAAGGATCAAAGACAAATACTTAAGACCAAAGAGAGGAAAAAGAGAGCTGAGCAAAGCAATACCTTGGGATACCCAGAACGCTGCAAAACAACACTCTGATATCGTACGGGCTGCAGAACCTGCTGAAGACCACCTACGGGAACAGTAGCCAAGACATGACATGCAACAGAGTGAAAAATATATAATGATGTAAAATGTAAACAGAGTCCGCACTTAGTACATCATGTTTGGCACGTGAGGCAAAACGTTCATGTTCATATAACAACCATCATGTGTGTGGATATAAAGGGAGAAAGAATTTCTAGAATATATTGAACATGCTGACACATACAGTGTTATGTAAATAGATGTTGGAGATGCTGATGCTGTTTCTAGATGTGGAATACTTTCCTAATGATCAGGGTGGTACAGAAAACCAGTGTATTTAGTCAGCTTGTTCTACAACAGTCCTCAGAGTACAGTGTGAGAGAAAATGGACAAAACCCACCATCGGTACCCCCTGTAAATAACCTCATTATTGTTGTGTTCTTGCGTTACTTTTTAAAATGTTACTTGAGTTTATTTAGTAATTATTTTGTTTAACTCTATTATTTCCTTAAAACCGCATTGTTAATGTAAGCATTTCACGGTAAGGGTAGACCTGTTGAATTCGGAGCATGTGACAAATACAATTTGATTTGATTTGACTCTGCCTGGTGTCTGCATTGGCAGGTCTCCCATTCCCTTCTCCCACTCCCATTTCTTTTAATGACAAATATGCAGATTCCCCCTATCACCCTTCTTATTTTAATGACAAATATGCAGATTCCCCCTATCACCCTTCTTCTTTTAATGACAAATATGCAGATTCCCCCTATCACCCTTCTTCTTTTATTGACAAATATGCAGATTCCCCCTATCACCCTTCTTCTTTTAATGACAAATATGCAGATTCCCCCTATCACCCTTCTTCTTTTATTGACAAATATGCAGATTCCCCCTATCACCCTTCTTCTTTTAATGACAAATATGCAGATTCCCCCTATCACCCTTCTTCTTTTAATGACAAATATGCAGATTCCCCCTATCACCCTTCTTCTTTTAATGACAAATATGCAGATTCCCCCTATCACCCTTCTTCTTTTAATGACAAATATGCAGATTCCCCCTATCACCCTTCTTCTTTTAATGACAAATATGCAGATTCCCCCTATCATCCTTCTTCTTTTAATGACAAATATGCAGATTCCCCCTATCACCCTTCTTCTTTTATTGCCTTCCAAACAAGGTTGAGCGCCGTCATCAACAGTGACAAGTCAGTCAGTCATCTCTAGTGTCAACCCCAGCCCCGAGCTTCTCTATCTCTACTGTCAACCCCAACCCCAACCAGCTTCACCAAGACAGATGACTTTGACCCAGAATTGTTTTTATGCGTTGCTTGTTTATTTAAATTGTAAAGACATTATCATTTGCTTTTTTTTTTTGTCAAATTTGTTCTGCAGTTATCGGAGGTCGCGGATAAACTATGTGATTCTATGTTTAGCGGAGATCTTCTGTGTATAAAGTGATGCGGGAGGGGGAGAAAAAAGCATACAATGACGCACTTAGCTGTTCTATAAGTCAGGCGTGAGATCAAGAGCGTTTTCAAGTGCAACGTTAAAGGGCAATTCCGCCACTTTAAAATCTCATAATTGTTATCTCCAGAACAAAACCAGTGTCTACAACAGCGCGTTTCTATAATATGAGGTTATAAAGATAAGGTCCTAGAAAATGCTTCTCTGTGACATCACAGGGTAGGATTAAAAGAAGAAAAAACTCAGGTGATTTTCCAAACGTACAGTTATGAATATAACTATTGTTCTCTGAAGAAGGGAACGAGGTATAGCATACTATGGGGAGTCAACGACCAATCATATTCACCTGAAGAAACAAATCACGCCCAACTAGCCAATGGATGCCGAGCCCACCCTCGGAAGCCTTGCCTTCCTGGCTATAAAACCGTGGCTTGCATTCATTTCCTCAATTCAGTACCACTCTTCAGCGAGCCCAAACCCCAAAATGTACTATACCCAGTGGGGATTTTAGCGTGTAAATCTTGGTGGGGAAAACTTTTTTTTAGATGCATGCCAGAAAAGCCACTACACAACAAAACACTAAACAATACATTAATTGCACTATAACGGTGACAAACGGTGCCCACAAACTGTTAGGGTGTACATAAAGCTGTCCCAACAGCAGTCCAAACAGCAGTCCCAACACCTTACCACTACTACAACTGGCTATCAGCGGAGCCTTGTCTGGCAGAGAAACAGTTCATTTAGTCTCATTTACTGTCTTTTAAAAAACATAGCTGATATGGCTGACTTGCTTAAACAAATGTGGTTTCTACTGACAATTGAGATGTACAAACTATGGCATAAGGGAACGATGAGGGGATAACAGGCAATCCGTAATTTTGATTATGACATTAATGAGCGAGCTAGGATGGACGTTGTCAATATAACTATTTGTTCAGCACTTTTGAAATGTACAGCGACAGAATTCAGAACATGGGCCGTTCTTACAGTGTTCTCCCTGTACACCAAGTCAGAACAGTATTATAAATAAATGGGCCATATAAGCAGACAATGAAAGCTCTTACAATATTCAGTGATTAAATTTCACTAAAACAGGCTATAGGCTACATGTGCACCACCAAGTCAGAACAGGGACCAAATTATTAGGGGGAGGCACATGGGCTACTAGCGTCTTACTACACAACATACACTGAGTATTACATTCTTAGCCACAGAAACATATCTCCCTGTCATATTACATCATTTAAGCAGCAGCATATAAGATGTTTTTGGACTCACCTTGTTGTGCTGTGCTCACTTGAACAGGAAGGTGGCACGGCAGTCCTTCGTGGGCAAATTCTGTCATCAAAGTCTGGCTGGCATTCTCTGTATTTATGGTGCTTTCAAGACAACTGGGAACAAGGAAAAAAAACAAGGTCGATTCATGATGACATCAGTGCTCTTCAGGTCAGAGCTCTAGAAGAGGCCAGAATTTTCGACTTGCAATTCCGAGTTGGAGGACCGTTCAAAATGTATTTTCCCAGTCAGAACAATTTTTTTCTGAGTTCCATTGTCTAGAACTCATGGAATTCAGATTTCCCAGGTCTGAGTTTACAGTTGTTTTGAGCACTGCAGAAGTTATGCTGGATTGACAGCATTGCCAATGTTGAATGTTTATCCTTTTAAGCTTGGAAAAGAGACCCTCAAACCCAGACTTGGGACCACACACCCACTCCACGGAATAGCAGGCTAGTGATGGCTTTCCAATGCTTGCCACTAATTCCTTCTAAACCACTCATTGTTGAATTTGTGATTTCCAAATTGTTGTCCAATGAGCACCAATATGTTATCTACAATTTATCTTCATTATTTATCTTCATATTACAAGGATTAAAAAGCATTTGCCAGTAGATTGTCGACTTGATTCATGATGATGACTGCTAGATTGCTAGCTAAGATTTTGAAAGTATCATGTTGACAGTCCAATTTTATCTGTGGCCAATGACCTTGAGCCTTCTTGGATGGGCACTTCTAATGTAACTCTATGGCAGCACCCAAGGGGCTTGAATTTTCGAGCTCTACCCTTAGACTTGATGGTGACGTAGTGTCCCCATGAGTGACAGAACACTGAGCCAATCACGGGGCAACTAGAGAACATTACCCAATCACGGTGCAACTGAAAACATTACCAACCCCTACACTGTGTATTTTCCGCTGGCTGCCCCACCATCACAAAAAGCACTGAGCTACGCTGAAACACCTGTATTTTGGAGCTGCCTTACTCAAGAAAGCAAAAAAGAGAAGTTTGTATGCCGCTTTATTACATTGTTTGCAAATTGGTATGTGACACGTATTAATGTCAAAATAACATGCTAAAAAGGTGGGGCTCAAAACAGGTGGGGCTCTGAATGAAGGGTCGCCACTGGTTATGCAGGTGGGGCTGAGATGTTGGCCGGGCTAGGGGTAGCCAGGTGGAAAGCATGGCCAGCCGTAGAAAAATGCTTATTGATATTATCAATTATCGTAGATTTATTGGTGGAGACAGTGTTTCCTATCCTCAGTGCAGTGGGCAGCTGGGAGGAGGTGTTCTTATTCTCCATGGACTTCACAGTGTCCCAAAACTTTTTGGAATTAGTGCTATAGGAAGCAATTTCTGTTTGAAAAAGCTAGCCTTAGGAAAGGAGAGAGAGACAAAGGAGAGAGAGAGAGAGAAACAAAGGAAAGGAGAGAGAGAGAAAATGACATCAGGAGAGAGAAAGAGAGAGGGAGAGAGGGAGAGAAAATGACATCAGGAGAGAGAAAGAGAGGGAGAGAGGGAGAGAAAATGACATCAGGAGAGAGAAAGAGAGAGGGAGAGAGGGAGAGAAAATGACATCAGGAGAGAGAAAGAGAGAAGGAGAGAGGGAGAGAAAATGACATCAGGAGAGAGAAAGAGAGAGGGAGAGAGGGAGAGAAAATGACATCAGGAGAGAGAAAGAGAGAGGGAGAGAGGGAGAGAAAATGATCAGGAGAGAGAAAGAGAGAGAGAGAAAGGGAGAGAAAATGATCAGGAGAGAGAAAGAGAGAGAGAGAGAAAGGGAGAGAAAATGATATCAGGAGAGAGAAAGAGAGAGAGAAAGAGAAAGAGAGAGGGAGAGAAAGACAGCAGGAGAGAGAAAGAGAGAGAGAGAGAGAGAGGGAGAGGGAGAGAGCGGGAGAGAGAGAGGGAGAGAGAGAGAGAAAGAGAAAGAGAGAGGGAGATAAAGACAGCAGGAGAGAGAAAGAGAGAGAGGGAGAGGGAGAGAGCGGGAGAGAGAGAGGGAGAGAGAGAGAGAAAGACAGCAGGAGAGAGAAAGAGAGAGAGAGAGAGAGAGAGAGAGAAAGACAGCAGGAGAGAGAAAGAGGGAGAGAGAGAGAGAGAGAGAAAGAAAGAGAGAGAATGACAGCGGGAGAGAGAAAGAGAGAATGACAGCGGGAGAGAGAAAGAGACAAGGTGCCATATTTTTTCCCAAGCAACAACTGACCAATGACAAATGAACAAACAGATCAGCATCAGAAAGAGAACAACAGCTCAAACACAGAAATAAATTAATCTCTCTCTATGAGCTCACAGATGCGGATTCACAGACTACTAGCCTATACACCACAGCATATCCTATAACAACTGGCCAAACAAGCTCACAGAGAAACATCAAAGAGAGACCTATAGAAAAACTGTAGATAAAGTGACACGAACTGCAATAAATGCAAAGAGCCATCGGAGCATCATAAAAGGTGTTTATATGGCTTCTTTATCAAATCAAATCAAATTTTTATTTGTCACATACACATGGTTAGCAGATGTTAATGCGAGTGTAGCGAAATGCTTGTGCTTCTAGTTCCGACAATGCAGTAATAACAAGTAATCTAACTAACAATTCCAAAACTACTGTCTTGTACACAGTGTAAGGGGATAAAGAATATGTACATAAGGATATATGAATGAGTGATGGTACAGAGCAGCATAGGCAAGATACAGTAGATGGTATCGAGTACAGTATGTACAAATGAGATGAGTATGTAAACAAAGTGGCATAGTTTAAAGTGGCTAGTGATACATGTATTACATAAGGATACAGTCGATGATATAGAGTACAGTATATACGTATGCATATGAGATGAATAATGTAGGGTAAGTAACATTATATAAGGTAGCATTGTTTAAAGTGGCTAGTGATATATTTACATCATTTCCCATCAATTCCCATTATTAAAGTGGCTGGAGTTGAGTCAGTGTCAGTGTGTTGGCAGCAGCCACTCAGTGTTAGTGGTGGCTGTTTAACAGTCTGATGGCCTTGAGATAGAAGCTGTTTTTCAGTCTCTCGGTCCCAGCTTTGATGCACCTGTACTGACCTCGCCTTCTGGATGATAGCGAGGTGAACAGGCAGTGGCTCGGGTGGTTGATGTCCTTGATGATCTTTATGGCCTTCCTGTGACATCGGGTGGTGTAGGTGTCCTGGAGGGCAGGTAGTTTGCCCCCGGTGATGCGTTGTGCAGACCTCACTACCCTCTGGAGAGCCTTACGGTTGAGGGCGGTGCAGTTGCCATACCAGGCGGTGATACAGCCCGCCAGGATGCTCTCGATTGTGCATCTGTAGAAGTTTGTGAGTGCTTTTGGTGACAAGCCGAATTTCTTCAGCCTCCTGAGGTTGAAGAGGCGCTGCTGCGCCTTCTTCACGATGCTGTCTGTGTGAGTGGACCAGTGAGTGGACCAGTTTGTCTGTGATGTGTATGCCGAGGAACTTAAAACTTGCTACCCTCTCCACTACTGTTCCATCGATGTGGATAGGGGGGTGTTCCCTCTGCTGTTTCCTGAAGTCCACAATCATCTCCTTAGTTTTGTTGACGTTGAGTGTGAGGTTATTTTCCTGACACCACACTCCGAGGGCCCTCACCTCCTCCCTGTAGGCCATCTCGTCGTTGTTGGTAATCAAGCCTACCACTGTTGTGTCGTCCGCAAACTTGATGATTGAGTTGGAGGCGTGCGTGGCCACGCAGTCGTGGGTGAACAGGGAGTACAGGAGAGGGCTCAGAACGCACCCTTGTGGGGCCCCGTCCAGTTTATGGTCCTGGTCTTCAGTCTCCTCTACTCCACTGGGTGTAGGCCTAAGTGTAAACAGACCTCTGGACGGGGTCTACACTCACTATACCGGCTGTGTTTGTGGAGGGTAGTTCACATGGAGTATAACAGATACAGGCTGGATGAGATTAGGGAGTTCATGACCACATTATCAAAATTGGTCTTTGTGCCAAATCCTAATATTAGATGCATGCATGTCATATAGCAAGTATTCCAAGCGATTTAATCAAAGGTTTTAGATGTATCTCAAGTTAAGATTTGCTGAGGTTTTGCTCGAGTAAGAAACCTGAATAATCGATGCCTAGAATCCAGCATGGCGGGTATAATAAAGAGATGTACACTACATGTGTTTTAAAACGACAGAAGATGGGCTTAAAGTATGGTAGAGGCAGTCTACATAGACAGTTGCAGTACATTTCCAGAACTGTCCCAGATCTATTCCAGATCTATTCCAGAACTGTCCCAGATCTGTTCCAGAACTGTCCCAGATCTATTCCAGAACTGTCCCAGATCTATCCCAGAACTGTCCCAGATCTATTCCAGAACTGTCCCAGATCTATTCCAGAACTGTCCCAGATCTATTCCAGAACTGTCCCAGATCTATTCCAGAACTGTCCCAGATCTATTCCAGATCTATTCCAGAACTGTTCCAGAAGTGTTCTAAAACTATACAATGGTCCAGCAAAGTAGACCCAGTAAAAAGCTGGTCCTCTCATGTTAATCCTCAACGGAGTTATTCTTCAACCTGTACTCCCTCCCTCTAAGCAACCGCAAAAACTATTAGCTCTAAGACTGCCCACTTAAATGATCATGCTGTCACCAAAATGTTACTCTATATCTACAAGTAATTTTGCCATTCCACGCAGGTTCCTAAACATAGTGCAATGTTTCAAAACGTGATTTGCTGAAGAAGCAACAGAAAGAGAAAGTGTGTGTAATGTTTACAGTACATGTTTTATTGTTTATTATCTATTGCACATGCTTTGGCAATGTACACATATGTCACATATGCCAATAAAGCCCTTAAATTGAATTGAAATTGAGAGAGAGAGAGTGTAAGGGCGTTTTCACACAGTTTTGAGTGGCAGTAGGAATCACCATTTGTCTCATGCAGCGTGACACATCTCCTTTGCATAGAGTTGATCAGGCTGTTGATTGTGGCCTGTGGAATGTTGTCCCACTCCTCTTCAATGGCTGTGCGAAGTAGCTAGATATTAGCGGGAACTGGAACACGCTGTCGTACACGTCGATCCTTAGCATCCCAAACATGTTCAATGGGTGACATGTCTGATGAGTATTCAGGCCATGGAAGAACTGGGACATTTACAGCTTCCAGGAATTGTGTACAGATCCTTGCGACATGGGGCCGCATCATGTTTCACATCATGCTGAAACATGATGCGATGGAGGCGGATGAACGGCACGACAATGGGCCTCAGGATCTCGTAACTGAGATTTATCTGTGAAGAGCACACTTCTCCAGCGCTCCAGTTGCCATCGAAGGTGAATATTTGCCCACTGAAGTCAGATACAACGCTGAACTGCAGTCAGGTTAAGAACCCTGGTGAGGACGACAAGCACACAGATGATCTTCCCTGAGACCGTTTCTGACAGTTTGTGCAAACCCACAGATTCATCAGCTGTCTGGGTGGCTGGTCTCAGACAATGCCGCAGGTGAAGAAGCCAGATGTGGAGGTCCTGGGCTGGAATGATTACACGTGGTTTACGATTGTGAGCCGGTTCTACATAATGCCAAATTCTCTAAAATGACATTGGAGGGGGCTTATGGTCGAGAAATTAACATTAAATTCTCTGGCAACCGCTCTGGTGGACATTCTTGGAGTCAGCATGCCAATTGCACGCTCCCTCAAAACTTGAGACATTTGTGGCATTGTATTGTGTGAAAAACTGCACATTTTAGAGTGACCTTTTATTGTCCGCAGCACAAGGTGCACCTGTGTAATGATCATGATGTTTAATCAGCTTCTTGATATGCCACACCTGTCAGGTGGATGGTTTATCTTGACAAAGGAGAAATACTCACTAACATTTATTATGTAAGCAAATTTGTGCACAACATTTTAGAGAAATAACCTTTTTGTGCATATGGAAAATGTCTGTGATGTTTTATTTCACATGAAACATGGGACCAACACTTTACTTGTTGCGGTTATATTTTTCTTCAGTATAAAATTCCAAAACAAAACCACGTGTTCATGCAGGTCATTTGTTTATTGGACAAATATGCTCAAGTTAAATAAATGTATGATTATCATGAAGTATCACTTGTGTGTCCCAATCTATTATTTCACTTTGGTCGTTCAACAACATGATGTACTCATCGTCATACTTTGACATCTCTGAAACATTATGTGAGTTGCAGCGCATAGATGAGCGCATCCGATACAGATTAGGGGAGAGCTATATCAGGGATAGGCTACTGAATATAGACTATTCACGTCGCATTTAGAGCGGCTATTGCGCAGTTTCCTCCCGCATGTTGTTGGAAGACCAAATCGAAAGTTTAAATGAAGTGATGCTTCGTGATAGTCATACATTGATTTAACGTGAGCACAGGCCTATTTGTCCAAGAAACAAATTACTTGCATGGACACGTGGTTTAGTTTAGCAATTTTTGTTCGTTTGACATTTGGCAACGTGAAACCAGCCAGACCTAATGACAAGAATACAATGTTACACAGTCAAACTCGGACTAGAGCTCAGAACTATGAGAACTCACCATAAGAAGCTAGAGATTACTGTGAATGTGTCCAATGTACAGGATTTTCTGAAAATTCTGTTTTTCTATATGCATCAACATGTGCAAATAGTTTCATTGAATTATTATTAATAGTATGATAACTGAGGTTATCCTATATAAAGCAAAACTATCATTGCACCTTTCTTCCTAATTTGTCTCATGCAATATTGGACCTCTTACAAGGTACATGAAAGGGTGTAGTAGTTGATGATGAAACAGGCTGACACGATATAAAACGGTTGATTGACAGTTTACCTTCTGAATTCTGCCATCGACGTCCAGGTTGAATACTCGGTACACCGACGAAGCTGATCCCATCTCTCTCTTTCCTCCCCTCTAGCCTGTCTCGCCGTCACCTAGGTCGAGGACTCGGAATGTGAGATATAGGCTACCGCTCCGCTCCGTCGGTGACCGAGCTGGAACCCCCCCACCCGAGAGCGATCTCTGAATGGGGAAATTAAATTAGCGTTTCAACATCATCTGTCTCCGTCACTTACCTAGCTCTCTCTCATCTCATAAACTCCCTTTCTTCTCCCCCTCCCGCCCGTCTCAGCCTCCCTCAACAATCGCACATACACTGGAGAGCAGGAATTATAGTTTCCCTCTGAGCCAAAACTGCTTGAATCAACGTTGTTTCCGATTGGATTAGCAAAGTCATCAATTCAAGAGAATTTCGTATTTAAAAAAAATACTTTTAACCTAAATCCAATGACAGGGTAAAATGTTTGATTGATTTCACGTTGAATTCACGTTAGTTGACAACTCAACCACATGAAGGCCTAAGTCAAAACTAGACGTTGAACTGGCATGTGTGCCCAGTGCGTTTTTTCGCTCTCATCGCCATAGTTACTGGGTCTCCTGAAGGAAGCAGGCGCGGCTGGTACAGGTTTGCCTGCAGGTCGCCCACTCAACCCCCAGAACGCAGTCGATCTGTCTGTCCGCTACGTCCATTCAACTTTTAAAAACACAGGCTAAATTCTACCCTGAGTATGGCTATTAAAGTCATCTAACTAAACTGTACTTATTTGTCAAGGAATTTAAAAAAAATGATATGAGCTAAGGAGAGATAACCAAAGCCGGGAGCAAGCACTGTGAAAAGGGAAGTTTCAAATTGAATTTAGTTTCTTGCGTGGGCACCCGCCTGTGAGATTCACTCGATAACATATCCAGTTTTGCAGACTCGAGTCAGCTCAGATGTTTGGTGATGCATGTCAGATGAGTCATCGACGATCAAAACAATATACTAATTATACCTTCAATAAAGACTAATTGAATTTAGCCATATAATCCTGAATAATTACCTTCTGGTTTATTTAGGCACAACATGAGCAGCTAACCACCAGTTATGACTGATTTGTTAAGGACTGTTAATGTTTATTACAGGACCGTTTCAGAAAATAATAAATCATGTAATTTGTCCTGCGAGAGGAGAGAGAGATAATGTGTCAGTTCAGTGGAGGACTAGTTGTCAAAAGTGTACAGTTTTTTTGTTTACATCTGCCCCCCCCAGCTGAGACAGCTAGAGACTTCAGACCACTCTTCATCCTGACTGGAACACCTTTAGCTTGGTTGACAAAACAACTCAACATTATGCTTCAAAACCGAGATTGAGATATTTTGCTTTGGTTATAGAGGCTTCCAGAGAATTTGGTAATACAGACATGCCATCATTTTTTATTTATTTACCAAGAGGTCATTACAAATCTACAATTGTCACCAAGACCATGTAGCTATAGTGATCAAGTAAGGCTCACACATACGTCACTGAACGAAGCAACTGCCTGACAAACAACAAAAGGCACACAGTATTTCAAGTACTACCACTGAAGAACTTAGATGAACGTTTTATCTTCCTCCACGATGTGCTCTATCTCCACATAAATAAAATGCACATGTTGTTGGATGGGGTCCATTCCACTTGAATTCTGTTTAACACAGGAAGTGAACTGGAATTGACCACAGCCTCTGCATGTGCCATCATGAAAGTTAAGAATATATATATTTTCTTATAAAGATGATTATCACCTACATTTTTTCACTCATTTGGCATTTTGTGCTTTTTACACTCTAAACGGGACTTGAGTTAGCAGGCATTAGTCAAAAAGAACACATTCAAAATGTTCACATTGTAGAGGCAGAATAAATGAACTCACTCTTATATGATCATTTAAGGTTTGGGACGATGGTATTTGATATTTTCTACATCTACATAAAACATCATCACTAACGTTTTCAACATCGCACTGCCTAAAGAAAAGCTTATTCAGAAATGATTGATCCTCCTCATCAGTTTGAGTATGAAATTCTACATACCAACTCTAACACAGAATGTTACATTCATAGGATTGAAGTCACCAAACATAATAAACATCATTTGTTGATCATATACAAAATAGCAGTACCTGAATATACTTCATTTACAGAGAAAATACACCACAGAACAGAATTATATAATGGCAACTTTAAAAAAATTATAATAATACATTTCATATAAATTATAATGCATTTCCACACAATCTTTGGTTCCATAAGGCAGACCTGACAGTAAAATATATATATATATATATATTTATATATATTTAAGGCCCAGTGTGCTGTAGAACAAGTAAAACAAAAGTTATAGTGGTACGTGCTCAGAGGAACTTTGGATGGCTTGGTTGTTTGCTTATTATCTTGTTACCGAATCTTCAATCGGCTTTCATTCGGTTCTAAGGAGGTGCTGCTTCACACTAGCTCAGTTCAGTTACTGGACGGAGGTACAGGTTAGTGGCATAAGATGCAGCGTGTGTGTCTGTGCTGAGGGACAGTCTGTTCACTCCTCTGTCTGGAGTTAGTGCAAAGTGCTCAGTGCTCTTTCATCCTACAAGAGAGAAACAGAAAAACAGACTTTGATCAGGGACTATGATTTATTTATTTGCATGAGGTAAAAAATAAATAAAAAAACAAGAGATGCTCGTTAAGGCACTTCTCACTTTCAAATGTTTATAGAATAAAATCCAAAAAGTATCCTGATATAAGAAACAAATAGATTTACAGAAAGAAAATGAAAACATGATGAACCAGATTTAAAAAAAAGAGAAAGGAGGTTCAAATTAAATAATAACAATTATTATTATTATTACGGGACAAAGATAGGCAGAAGGTTATTTAATAATAAGGCACGAGGGGGTGTGGTATATGACCAACATACCACGGTTAAGGGCTGTTCTTAGGCACAACGCAATGCGGAATCCCTTGATACAGCCCTTAGCCGTGGTATATTGGCCATATATCAAACTCAGAGGTGCCTTATTGCTACTATAAACTGGTTACCAACGTAATTAGAACAGTAAAAATAAATGATTTGTCATACCCGTGGTATATGGTCTGATGTACCATAGCCGTCAGCCAATCAGCTTTCAAGCTCGAACCACTCAGTTAATAATGGGATTTATACAAAGGGTGGTGTCTCACCCTGGAGGACTATTGGTTAAAAACACATTCCAGCCCAGTGTCTATTCCACAAGTTACCACCAGCTAAATCTATGATGCTGAAATGTCTATTTACTCTGTTCCATCTCACTGTGCAATCCACTGTCTCATCAGCCCAGCCAGGCAATTTATAAACTTGAGCTCCACTATAAAAAGCATTGAGACATTAATCTCCCATTTCTTTTAGACTAGCAGTTGGTTTACAATAGTGGAGATTTGTATAAACCTTGCTTTCTCTCTCTCTGACATTTGCAACATTGTTTCAATATTGAAATTCGATCTCCAGCTGTGCCATAGTAATGAACGTGTAGGGGTCGGGATTCTGGACAAGACAGAGAGGCATGCAGCTTTTCTCAGCCAGTCAAAATCACGAATCAGCATAATTATTATGGACATATGGCAGAGGTTATTGGGATGAGTCATTGTATGGAATGTCTAGTAGATATTCCTTAATTTTGTATTTGAAGGAATTGAAGGTGTTGCAGTGCATGAGGTGGTTCCAATAACATATATATATATATATATATATATATATATATATTATATATATAAATAACACACTAGATGACTAACAGTGGGCGCTGTTTTGAAGCCACCGTTCCTCCATCTTGGTATTCCCCCACCATTGTAAAAACATCTATTACATACACCATAATGCACACTTTTAAATTATATTATGTGAGCTAAAGCTAAATATAAAAAATGAAAAAAATCTATTAAAAAAACATTTCTTAAATTTTTATTATTTGAGATTACTAGCGTTATTGTCTCCACTACAGCAAAAACAATACTTAAATCCTTGTAATTTTGTCTTTGAAACATTTAATTGAAATACTGTACAATGCCATGCGTTCACATGGAAGACTGCTCCTACTGTGGAGCGCCAATATGGCCGACAAGTGGATTCAAATGGGCAATATTAAGCACCAGCAATACAGGGTTTATATACATCATTGGGTGGTCCGGGAGACTGTTCCAAAACAACAGATGTGATGGAAGATTGACCTAATCTTGTACGGAAAAAATGGATGTGGAGATCTCTGGCAGTTCTCGTAGAATAATGAGGAACCTTAATATTGAATTTGAATAGTGTTTGGAAAGAAACGGAGAAGATTCATTTTGATTTGGAATACAAAAACAGAAACACTTGAAGATGGTTGACATAAATATTGAGGATTTAAAAAAGGCGAGGAACTGGCACGACTGTCTGAGTGAGTTGCTATCCTCACAAAAACGTTTTTGGAGAAGGAAGATGTTATTGAGGTTGTTTTTAGAAGTAGTGGCCCAGACTATATTGCAATCTGAGATAAAATAATAGATTAAGGTGTATTAGGCTACAGATAAAAACTAATATTTTCTTGGGATGAGATGTTGAACTCGTCCCATGACACCCGATAGCTTTTGCAATTTTATCAGAGAGAATTTAAATACGATATTTTTCCTCAATAAGGATACCTAGGAATTTGGTGGATTGAACAGTAGATAATTGAACAGTAGATTGATGGTAGATAACAGTAGATTGATGGTAGATAACAGTAGATTGATGGTAGATAACAGTAGATTGATGGTAGATAACAGTAGATTGATGGTAGATAACAGTAGATTGATGGTAGATAACAGTAGATCATTTAATATGGATTTCCTCTTGGGAATTGTTAAAACATTTTCTAATAAAAAGCATGTAAGATTCTGGCAATTGCTCAGTTTATCTACTTAGCCAGATGAACACGTGGGATAACACCTCTTCATGCATACGCTAACGTACCTGTAGCGTACCTTATAGCTTTGTGATTTTTATTCGTTTTTATTTGAAATTCAGTTTGGTTTCAGTTAGTTTTCAGACTTGATTTACCTGTTCCATTTCAGTTTGATAAAAGCATTTATTATTTAGTCTTTATATGATATAGTTTCAGTTTTAGTGTTAGGGACAGTATGGGTTGTAGGCCTATAGTTTCAGTTTTAGTGTTAGGGACAGTATGTGTTGTAGGCCTATAGTTTCAGTTTTAGTGTTAGGGACAGTATGGGTTGTAGGCCTATAGTTTCAGTTTTAGTGTTAGGTACAGTATGGGTTGTAGGCCTATAGTTTCAGTTTTAGTGTTAGGGACAGTATGGGTTGTAGGCCTATAGTTTCAGTTTTAGTGTTAGGGACAGTATGGGTTGTAGGCCTATAGTTTCAGTTTTAGTGTTAGGGACAGTATGGGTTGTAGGCCTATAGTTTCAGTTTTAGTGTTAGGGACAGTATGTGTTGTAGGCCTATAGTTTTAGTGTTAGGGACAGTATGTGTTGTAGGCCTATAGCAGGGGTACTCCAGTACTTTTTGAGATGGTTTGGTCACACACATTTCCTTGGTGGCAAAGTTCCAGATGGATATTGTCATTTATCGGCATAGTAACAAACCCCTGACCCCCTGACCCAATTTCATCCTGAAATTCTTTGTGGGTGCTGTTCAGATGAACTTGAAAATGTGTTTCCGCATGTAATTTTTTTTAAACCTTCATTTAACCAGGCAAGTCAGTTAAGAACAAATTCTTATTTTCAATTACGGTGTAAGAACTGCCTTGTTCACCCTCTGTTCTACACACGCTGCCATCTTTTGTGCTTTTGCGATCGGCCACTTGCTGGTGTTGGGTTTGCTGCCGCCATTGTTCACAGCTATGGTCCGCGACCTCCCTCAGATTTTGTCCCTGTTAGCTACTGATAGCTAGTGACAGTGATGCACAAGCCAGGCCTATTTGAAAGATTGCCATCTACTGTCAGCATTTACCCGCCAGATTCAAAAGCTCACAAACCCCATTAGGAAAAAAAAAGGTTGAAAACCCGATTTGATTTTTAGAACGGGAGAAAAATAAACTACAATTAAACAATGTATTTTTAGTTTGTTTCACAGTGAAATATAATCGTTTTAGTTTTTCAAAAGTTTTTATTTATTTTATTTCAGTTTACTAAATAGTTTCTCCAATTGTAGTTTCAGTTTTGATTACTATAATAACCTTGAAGCTTCCAATCATCGTACTAACGCTAATTAGCATTGACTAGCGAAACCACCCAACTTACGTCATAATACACACAGACATAAAAATGGTATCCACAAGTTCATCTGACTGATTTATCAGTATTTCTGTGACATACAGTGAGTGGGGTTTCCGAAATGATTGACACCCTTGATAAAGATGAGCAAAAACGACTGTATAAAATAAAAATAGAGCTATATTGTATGCTCAAAACATTTTGATAATTATATTATTTTATAGTAATACAGTGGGAAGAAAAAGTATGTGAACCCTTTAGAATTACCTGGATTTCTGAATAAATTGGTCATGTAATTTCATCGGATCTTCATCTAAGTCACAACAATAGACAAAACACAGTCTGCTTAAACCAATAACACACAAACAATTATAATTTGTCATGTCTTCATTGAACACACCGTGTAAACATTCACAGTGCAGGGCGGACAAAGTATGTGAACCCTTGGATTTAATAACAGGTTGACCCTCCATTGGCAGCAATGACCTCAAACCAACATTTTCTGTAGTTGTGGATCAGATCGGCACAACGGTCAGGAGGAATTTTGGACCATTCTTCTTTACAAAACTGTTTCAGTTCCACAATATTCTTGGGATGTCTGGTGTGAACTGCTCTCTCGAGGTCATGCCACAGCATCTCAATCGGGTAGAGGTCAGGACTGACTGGGCCACTCCAGAAGGCATATTTTCTTCTGTTCAAGCCATTTTGTTGATGATTTACTTCTGTCTAATGGGCTGTTGTCCTGTTGCATCACCTAACTTCTGTTGAGCTTCATTTGGAGGACAGATAGCCTTACATTCTCCTGCAAAATGTCTAGATAAACTTGGGAGTTCATTTTTCTGTTGATGATAGCAAGCTGTCCAGGCCCAGAGGCAGCAAAGCAGCCCCAAACCTTGATGCTCCCTCCACCAGACTTTACAGTCGGGATGAGGTTTTCATGTTGGTGTTCCTTCCAAACAACAACACAATTTTAGTTTCATCTGGCCACAGAATATTTTGCCAGTAGCGCTGTGGAACATCCAGGTGCTTTTTTACAAACGTCAGACGTGCAACAATGTTGTTTTGGAACAGCAGTGGCTTCTTCTGTGGTGTCCTCCCATGAACACCATTCTTCTTTAGTGTTTTACGTATTGTAGACTCGTCAACAGAGATGTTAGCATGTTACAGAGATTTCTGTAAGTCTTTAGCTGACACTCTAGGATTCTTCTTAACCTCATTGAGCATTCTGCCATGTTGCAGTCATTTTTGCAGGACGGCCACTCCTAGGGACAGCAGCATCAGTGCTGAACTTTCTCTATTTATAGACAATTTGTCTTACCATGGACTGATGAACATCAAGGCTTTTAGAGATAGCTGTGTAACCCTTTCCAGCTTTATTCAAGTCAACAAATCTTAAATCGTAGGTCTTCTGAGATCTCTTTTGTTCGAGGCATGGTTCACATCAGGCAATGCATTTTGTGAATAGCAAACTCCAATTTTGTAAATGTTTTTTTATAGGGCAAGGCAGCTATAACAAACATCTCCAATCTCATCTCATTGATTGGACTCCAGTTTAGCTGACTCCAATTTGCTTTTGGAAAAGTCATTAGCCTAGGGGTTCACATACTTTTCCCAACCTACACTGTGAATGTTTTAATGATGTATTGAATATAGACAAGAAAAATACAATAATTTGTGTGTTATTAGTATTAAGCACACTGTGTTTGTCTATTGTTGTGACTTCGTCAAATTTTAAGTGACATTTATGCAGAAATCCAGGTAATTCCAAAAGGGTTCACATATTTGCCACTGTACAATTGCTCAAAGAAAGAGATTTTGTTTAACAAGTAATACATTTTGTCTTCTCTCAAAAAGTTACACGTCAAAATTGACACCTCTAAAGAGTCTTATAAATAAAGTAGTCAAAAGTGAAGTATTTGGTCCGGTTTTCCTAGAGCACAATGACTACATCAAGGTAGTGACTACAAACTTGTTGGATGCATTTGCAATTAGTTTTAGTTGCGTTTCAGATTATTTTGTGCCCAATAGAAATTATTGGTAAATAATGTGTCATTTTGGAGTTACTTTTTAGTATAAATAAGAATATAATACATTTCTTAACATTTCTACTATAATGTGGATGCTACCATGATTACAGATAATCCTGAATGAATCGTGAATAATGATGATTGAGAAAGTTACAGAAGGTCAAAGATCATACCCCAAAGACATGCTAACCTCTCACTTTGACCAATAACAGAGGAGGTTAGCATGTCTTGGTGGTATGATCGTAGAACATAGATCATCAACATAGAACATGATCAGTGGCCTCAATCATGATTATCAAGCCTGGATACCACCCTAATACAATAGGTAGAATATACACCAAACAGAGAGAAGTCACTTACTCTACTGTGGTGCTGCCGGAACGAGGTTTAACCACGGTGGCAGCGGTCAGCTCCTTTGTCACCAGCCGCAGCAACAGCTACAGAGAAAGCACATCCACACACATTAAAACCTAATTCTATGAGATCTACACACATTAAAACCTCATTCCATGAAATCCACACACACATTAATGCACATTTCAGGTCAACTATTTAGAAGATTAGCATGCGCACACACCACCAGTGCTAGGAAGTCAGCTGCCAT
Source organism: Oncorhynchus clarkii lewisi (assembly GCF_045791955.1). Taxonomy (NCBI): domain Eukaryota; kingdom Metazoa; phylum Chordata; class Actinopteri; order Salmoniformes; family Salmonidae; genus Oncorhynchus; species Oncorhynchus clarkii. Next base: position 82,665,292 of record NC_092149.1, read on the forward strand.
CAGCATGTAGAAGACCTGGTTCCATCCCCGTGACGACAACACTCCTGCCAGGAGGGGACCTATCGCTGCACCTGAGAAGAAAACATCATCCCAGGACAGTTAGTAAGTCACAGAGATAGTCCTATGCTGAATTCGAAAGCAACCCGTGGTTGTTAGCTACCGCCTTGTGGAGCTAATTTATCATGTAGGATCTACTGGTGGGGCTGGAGGTGACCCGGAGAAGAGGGCGAGAGACTAACCTACTGATCCTGTGCCGTCGATGATGGCTGTGACAGTAGAAAGGGCTCTGGAGTTGCCCTTCAGGCTCTTGTGTGTTCCCTGGAGTCAAAAGGTCAAACAGAGAGAGACAGGATTTGAGGTCAGAGAGAGACGGGATTTGAGGTCAGAGAGAGGCGGGATTTGAGGTCAGAGAGAGGCGGGATTTGAGGTCAGAGAGAGGCGGGATTTGAGGTCAGAGAGAGGCGGGATTTGAGGTCAGAGAGAGGCAAGATTTGAGGTCAGAGAGAGGCAAGATTTGAGGTCAGAGAGAGGCGAGATTTGAGGTCAGAGAGAGGCGAGATTTGAGGTCAGAGAGAGGCGGGATTTGAGGTCAGAGAGAGACAGGATTTGAGGTCAGAAAGAGGCGAGATTTGAGGTCAGAGAGAGGCGGGATTTGAGGTCAGAGAGAGGCGAGATTTGAGGTCAGAGAGAGGCGAGATTTGAGGTCAGAGAGAGGCGAGATTTGAGGTCAGAGAGAGACGGGATTTGAGGTCAGAGAGAGGCGGGATTTGAGGTCAGAGAGAGGCGGGATTTGAGGTCAGAGAGAGGCGGGATTTGAGGTCAGAGAGAGGCGGGATTTGAGGTCAGAGAGAGGCGAGATTTGAGGTCAGAGAGAGGCGAGATTTGAGGTCAGAGAGAGGCGTGATTTGAGGTCAGAGAGAGGCGAGATTTGAGGTCAGAGAGAGGCGAGATTTGAGGTCAGAGAGAGGCGGGATTTGAGGTCAGAAAGAGGCGAGATTTGAGGTCAGAGAGAGGCGGGATTTGAGGTCAGAGAGAGGCGGGATTTGAGGTCAGAGAGAGGCGGGATTTGAGGTCAGAGAGAGGCGAGATTTGAGGTCAGAGAGAGGCGAGATTTGAGGTCAGAGAGAGGCGAGATTTGAGGTCAGAGAGAGGCGAGATTTGAGGTCAGAGAGAGGCGAGATTTGAGGTCAGAGAGAGGCGAGATTTGAGGTCAGAGAGAGGCGAGATTTGAGGTCAGAGAGAGGCGAGATTTGAGGTCAGAGAGAGACAGGATTTGAGGTCAGAGAGAGGCGAGATTTGAGGTCAGAGAGAGACAGGATTTGAGGTCAGAGAGAGGCGAGATTTGAGGTCAGAGAGAGGCGAGATTTGAGGTCAGAGAGAGGCGAGATTTGAGGTCAGAGAGAGGCGAGATTTGAGGTCAGAGAGAGACAGGATTTGAGGTCAGAGAGAGGCGGGATTTGAGGTCAGAGAGATGCAAGATTTGAGGTCAGAGAGAGGCGAGATTTGAGGTCAGAGAGAGACAGGATTTGAGGTCAGAGAGAGGCGGGATTTGAGGTCAGAGAGATGCGAGATTTGAGGTCAGAGAGAGACAGGATTTGGGGTCAGAGAGATGCAAGATTTGAGGTCAGAGAGAGACAGGATTTGAGGTCAGAGAGAGACAGGATTTGAGGTCAGAGAGAGACAGGATTTGAGGTCAGAGAGAGACAGGATTTGAGGTCAGAGAGAGGCGAGATTTGAGGTCAGAGAAAGACAGGATTTGAGGTCAGAGAGAGACAGGATTTGAGGTCAGAGAGAGGCGAGATTTGAGGTCAGAGAGAGACAGGATTTGAGGTCAGAGAGAGACAGGATTTGAGGTCAGAGAGAGGCGAGATTTGAGGTCAGAGAGAGACAGGATTTGAGGTCAGAGAGAGGCGAGATTTGAGGTCAGAGAGAGACAGGATTTGAGGTCAGAGAGAGGCGAGATTTGAGGTCAGAGAGAGACAGGATTTGAGGTCAGAGAGAGACAGGATTTGAGGTCAGAGAGAGACAGGATTTGAGGTCAGAGAGAGACAGGATTTGAGGTCAGAGAGAGGCGAGATTTGAGGTCAGAGAGAGACAGGATTTGAGGTCAGAGAGAGGCGAGATTTGAGGTCAGAGAGAGGCGGGATTTGAGGTCAGAAAGAGGCAGGATTTGAGGTCAGAGGCGAGATTTGAGGTCAGAGAGAGGCGAGATTTGAGGTCAGAGAGAGGCCCACACACAGGAAATACTGAAATATTATGGCCACTCAAAGTTTAGGAAGATAAAACTAGGGAGGATTATAAACTGTGTAAAAGGATAGCGAGACAGACTCGCAACACACACACACACACACACACACACACACACACACACACACTCACCAGATCAGCAGACACTGCTGTTGTAATAAGGGCATATGGTCCATTCACTAGCCCTCCACACACCAGCAGCATACCTAGGAGGTACACGGCACATCAAAACACCATTCACTTGATCGTTGGTTGAATGTCAAAACCAACCAAGCTTGTGACATAACACTGTTCACCTGTAAGTCATTTACAGTCAAAATAGCACAGCCAATATAAGTCAATGGGCTCATGAGAGGATTCAGTCAATCCCTCAACACAAACTGGAGAATATGAGAATGTATCCCTACCGATGGTGGGTCCCAGTCCAAACTCACTGATCATAGAAAAGCCATAAAGCTGAAACAAAGAACAAAAAACAACAGCTATCAAATACACTGAGTGGACAAAACATTAAGAACACCTGTGTACACAAAACATTAAGAACACCTGTGTACACAAAACATTAAGAACACCTGTGTACACAAAACATTAAGAACACTTGCTCTTTCCATGACAGACTGACCAGGTGAATCCAGGTGAAAGATATGATCCCTTATTGATGTGACTTGTTAAATCCACTTCAAAATCAGTGTAGATAAAGGGGGGGAGACAGGTTGAAGAATGATTTATAAAAACTTTGAGACAATTGAAATATACTGAACAAAAATATAGACGCAGGATGCAACAATTTTAATGATTTTACAGTTCATATAAGGAAATCAGTCAATTGAAATACATTCATTAGGCCCTAATCTATGGATTTCACATGACTAGAAATACAGACATGCATCTGTTGGTCACAGATACCTAAAGGTAGGGGCGTGGATCAGAAAACCAGTCAGTATCTGGTGTGACCATCATTTGCCTCATGCAGCGCGACACATCTCCTTCACATAGAGTTGATCAGGCTGTTGATTGTGGCCTGTGGAATGTTGTCCCACTCCTCTTCAATGGCTGTGCGAAGTAGCTGGATATTGGCCTGAACTGGATCACGTTGTCGTACACGTTGATCCAGAGCATCCCAAACATGCTCAATGGGTGACATGTCTGGAGAGTATGCAGGCAATGGGAGAACTGGGGCATTTTCAGCTTCCAAGAATTGTGTACAGATCCTTGCAACATGGGGCCGTGCATTATCATGCTGAAATATGAGGTGATGGAGGTGGATGAATGGCACGACAATGGACCTCAGGATCTCGTCACAGCCTTTCTGTGCATTCAAATTGCCATCAATAAAATGCAATAGTGTTCGTTGTCCATAGCTTATGCCTGCCCATACCATAACCCCACTGCCACACCATGGGGGTCTCTGACATCAGCAAACCGCTTGCCCACACAACACCATACAGGCTGTGTGCCATCTCCCCGGTACAGTTGAAACTGTGATTCATCTGTGATGGTCTGCAGTTGTGAGGCCGGTTGGACGCACTGCCAAATTCTCTAAAACAAAGTTTGGAGGCGGCTTATGGAAGATAAATTAACATTAAATTCTCTGGCAACAGCTCTGGTGGACATTCCTGCAGTCAGCGTGCCAATTGCACATTGTGTTGTGTGACAAAACTGCACATTTTAGAGAGGCCTTTTGTCCCCAGCACAAGGTGCACCTGTGTAATGATCATGGTGTTTGATCCGCTTCTTGATATGTCACACCTGTGAGGTGGATGGATTATCTTGGTAAAAGAGAAAATGCTCACAAACAGGGATGTAAACAAATTTGTGCACAAAATTTGAGAGAAATAAGGTTTTTGGAACCTTTGGAAGGTATGGAACATTTCTGTGATATTTTATTTCAGCTCATGAAACATGGGACCAACAATTTACTTTTTATATTTTTGTTCAGTGTAGATTTTGTATGTGTGCCATTCAGAGGTTGAACGGGAAAGAAAATATTTAAGTGTCTTTTGACCGGGGTACGGTAGTGGGTGTCAGGCGCACCGGTTTGAGTGTCAAGAACTGCAACGCTGCTGGGTTTTTCACACTCAACAGTTTCCTGTGTGTATCAAGAATGGTCCACCACCCAAAGGACATCCAGCCAACTTGATAACTGTGGGAAGCATTGGAGTCAACGTGGGCCAGCATCCCTGTGGAACGCTTTCGACACCTGGCAGAGTCCATGCCCTGACCAATCAAATCAAATTGTATTTGTCACATACACATGTTTAGCAGCCAACTTGGTTAGCAGCCAATTGAAGCTGTTCCGAGGGCAAAACTGGAGGGTGAAAATTAATATTAGGAAGGTGTTCTTAAATGTTTTGTACACTCAGTGTACATGTCCTGTAAGGTTCATGATGCATGCTCATATTTTTATTCATTGAGATGATCAACTGTGATTCCTGTCCTGTACAACAGGGGGAGGCAGAGAGAGAGGCAGAGACAGAGAGAAACGGACCGACTCACAGTAGGAGCAGCCAGCAGCAGCATCACTGCACAGGTAGTGGCCCTCTTTCCCAGCTTATCAGATATGACCCCAGCCAGGATTCCCCCTATACAGACAGACAGACAGACTATGTGATGAGCACAACAATCAAGACAATAGGAGTGGTTTGAGGGTAGTTATATTCCAATGATGTCTATTAGTTTCCAATGATAATCTCAACAAATAAAAAACAATCTCTGACACAAAACACACAAAAGGAGCAGAAACATCCAGATCATAAGACAGTTATATGGTTCGTTTTGACATCATGAAGCTACATGAAAAAAAAAACAGATGTAAAAACAACCACTGGAAAAACTAAAAAAGGGAACATACCCACAATTCCTCCCACGTCAAACAGAGTGGAGAGCTCTCCGGCCTTCTTGGCATCTAGGTGAGCTGAGACAGAGAGACAGACAGCACATTATCTCAACACACCCTCTGGCAAACAAAACAAGTGACATACTAATAATGCTACCTGGCAGAGCACGGGAACAACTACCTGGCAGAGCACGGGAACAACTACCTGGCAGAGCACGGGAACAACTACCTGGCAGAGCACGGGAACAACTACCTGGCAGAGCACGGGAATAACTACCTGGCAGAGCTGACCATGAAACATCAAGACCTAATGTCAAATAGTCATCAGACAAAGACTGAATGCCCTGACATGCAAGATATACTAGATGTCTCTTACCACAATGCCCAAATAGAGTTTCTATACAGATATAGCAGGGGGTGTTGGTGAACTGAGTGTAGTGTAATGTACATACCAGTGATGTGAAGTAGTTAAGTAGTACTTTTAAAGTATTTTTACCTAAGTAGTGTTTTGGGGAATCTGTCATTTACTATTAATATATTTTTGACAACTTTTACTTTTACTCCACTACATTCCTAAAGAAAATAATGTACTTTTTACTCCATACATTTTCCCTGATACACCTAAAAGTACTCATTACATTTAGAATGATCAATCAGGACAGAATTATGGCATCTATCAATATAACACCTTGTCATCCCTACTGCCTCTGATCTGGCGGACTCACGAAACACAAAATACTGTGTTTGTAAATGATGTCTGAGTGTTGGAGTGTGCCCCTGTCTGTCCGTAATTAAAAATAATAAGAAAACCGTGCCGTCTGGTTTGCTTAATATCAGGACTTTGATGTATGGCATTTACTTTTACTTTTACTCAGGTATGACAATTTTGTACTTTTTCTACCACTGACCTTAAGTACATTTGAAACCAGATACTTTTAGACTTTTACTCAAGTAGTATTTTGCTGGGTAACTTTCACTTTTACTTGAGTAATTTTTCTGTTAAGGTATCTTTACTTTTACTCAAGTATGATAATCAAGTCATTTTTCTGTCAAGGTATCTTTACTTTCACTCAAGTATGATAATCAAGTCATTTTTCTGTCAAGGTATCTTTACTTTCACTCAAGTATGACAATCGAGTCATTTTCCCACCACTGCAACACACCTGCTTTCGTGATGTAGAGCGGCAACCAGAAGAGGAAAGTGTAGCTGACCAGCTTGGCAAACAGCAAACACAGAGAGAACTCGATCACTCCCTGGATGGAGAAAGAGAGAGAAGCAGACTGTCAACAAATAAACGCTATATAGTTGTCTAGAATAGAAAGGTACTTGGTTTATGTTTAGGGCCAGCGTTTTCCCCAGTTGCTTACACAGTACCTATGCAATTCTTTTTGATCTATTTAAGAGCCGGCAGGGTTCCGCTGCCCCTTGTACTTGATTTGATCAATTAAGGTCATTGATTAGATAGGAACTCCCCTCACCTGGTTGTGTAGGTCTTAAATTGGACTTGAATTGAAAGAAAATAACAAAAACCAGCCGATACAAGCCCTCCAGGAAATGAGTTTGACACCCTGGCTTTGGGGAACAGGGCCTGGGCGTTGGTGTGTGTGTGTGTCATACGGGGTTGGTGGCACATTAAAAATGGGGAGGGCTCGTGGTAATGGCTGGAGAGGAAACAGTGGAATGGTATCCATTTGTTCCGTTCCACACTATTATGAGCCTTCCTCCCCTCAGTAGCATTTTTGTTTAACTATCCTTGTGGGTACCAGAAGTCTTCATAAGGATAGTAAAACAAGGACAATTCTGACATGTTGGGAAATGTTGCTGTTCCCTACAAGTAAAAATGCTATTTTAGACTTGAACATTACAGTTAGGCTTAGGTTTAGTGTTGGGGTTAGGAATAAGGGTTTAGGAATGAGGAGTAAGGGGTTAGGGGTAGGTTTAGTGTTAGGAGTTAGGGTTAGTGCTAGGGTTAAGGGTTAGGTGTAGTTTTAGGGTTAAGGGTTTAGGGTTATGTGTAGTTTTAGGGTTAGGGGTTTAGGGTTAAGGGTTAGGTGTAGTTTTAGGATTAGGGGTTTAGGGTTAAGGTTTAGGTGTAGTTTTAGGGTTAGGGGTTAAGGGTTAGGTGTAGTTTTAGGGTTAGGGGTTAAGGGTTAGGTGTAGTTTTAGGGTTAGGGGTTTAGGGTTAAGGGTTAGGTGTAGTTTTAGGATTAGGGGTTTAGGGTTAAGGTTTAGGTGTAGTTTTAGGGTTAGGGGTTAAGGGTTAGGTGTAGTTTTAGGGTTAGGGGTTAAGGGTTAGGTGTAGTTTTAGGGTTAGGGGTTTAGGGTTAAGGGTTAGGTGTAGTTTTAGGGTTAGGGGTTTAGGGTTAAGGTTTAGGTGTAGTTTTAGGGTTAGGGGTTAAGGGTTAGGTGCAGTTTTAGGGGTTTAGGGTTAAGGGTTAGGTGTAGTTTTAGGGTTAGGGGTTTAGGGTTATGTGTAGTTTTAAGGTTAGGGGTTTAGGGTTAAGGTTTAGGTGTAGTTTTAGGGTTAGGGGTTAGGTGTAGTTTTAGGGTTAGGTGTAGTTTTAGGGTTAGGGGTTTAGGGTGAAGGAACAAAGGATTTGGGATGGGAATCAATTATTTGGTCCCCACAAGGATATCAATACATAAGTGTGTGTGTGATATGGGTGGTGTGAGTGTGTGTGTGTGTGTGTGTGTGTGTGTGTGTGTGCGTGTGTGTGTGATATGGGTGGTGTGAGAGCTCAGGTGACTGACCGGTATGCGTAGTGCTCCCATGAAGCTGATGGCCGAGGGCTCCGATTCGCTCTTCACCACTACCACCTGCTGTACAGGGAGCAGCAGCTCTGTGTCCCAGTTCTGAGAGGGAGACCAAGGGTTAATAACACAGATCTAGATACAGACATTAACCAAAAAACACAGACAAACTCAGATAAAAACAGACACACACCTGAGATTTGCCTCCTTGTTTGTACGAATGATAGAGCTGGTTATGTCCATTCACCCCTTTCCAGCTATTGGTCAGCTTCTACATTAGAAAACAAAACCAAGTACAACACCATTTACCATCATGTTACAGAATCCACATGAAGCTACAGTCAGCTTCATGTGGATTCTGTAACATGATGGTGAAAACTGACTGTAGCTTCATGTGGATTCTGTAACATGATGGTGAAAACTACAGTCCGTTTCCACCATCATGTTACAGAATCTACATGAAGCTAGTCAGTTTTCACCATCATGTTACAGAATCCACAGGAAGCTACATTCAGTTTCCACCATCATGTTACAGAATCCACATGAAGCTACATTCAGTTTTCACCATCATGTTACAGAATCCACATGAAGCTACAGTCAGCTTCATGTGGATTCTGTAACATGATGGTGAAAACTGACTGTAGCTTCATGTGGATTCTGTAACATGATGGTGAAAACTACAGTCCGTTTCCACCATCATGTTACAGAATCTACATGAAGCTAGTCAGTTTTCACCATCATGTTACAGAATCCACAGGAAGCTACATTCAGTTTCCACCATCATGTTACAGAATCCACATGAAGCTACATTCAGTTTTCACCATCATGTTACAGAATCCACATGAAGCTACATTCAGTTTTCACCAGCAAGATGCAGTGTTCCAGCAGCCACCAATGTAAACATCTGTAACGCAGTTCAAAGTCGTGTGGGAGGATGAAAACATCACCTGTCAATCAAGAATAACCCTAAATAAAGATTTTACAATGAATCCACCCACATTGTAAACAATTATGTTTTGTTTCCCTTTTGGACGTGTGACACTCAGGTACTCTGCTGCTACCAGTGGGATAAAGTGGGAGACAGTTGTTATGGAAACGATGCTATTCAGGCAAATTCTGAAGACGTGGGCTACGCACAATGAAACCACTCATGGCTCACAAAACAAAAAAAAACAATGTCCACAACACATTTCCAAAATGGCACTTACACTCGGCATAGGACAAAAACAAGGGGGCTTTGTCTGTGAGATTCATACCTCTGAAATGTCGTCCCCATATTATGTCTATACTAAAAGATGCTTTGGGAGACACCCAGAGAGACATGATAAGTACTCACAGTGTTGCTGGAAGCAGGGTTCTGTACATCATGGATGCTTTTCAAATCATTTGGATCTGCAGACGACAAAACCAGGTCAGATTAGATGTCAGCATGCAAACGTTTTACCATTCCAAAAATCATGCACTTCTCTGAGGTCAACGGCAAGAAAGTCCCTTCCCATCTTCCTACAACCAGTCACAGAGCAGTACTCACGTTCGATGAGGAAGAGGAAGCAGACGACGCCCATAGCAGCGATGACGAGGCCGGGGACGATGAAGGACAGGCCCCAGTTGGAGGAGACCCAGTAACCTGCGATCAAAGAGCCCAGGATGTTGCCCACTGAGGTATGGGAGTTCCATATGCCCATGATCAGACCCCTCCTGTAGGGAACACCGGTTAAAACAGGGTTAGGATATAGTGTTCTGATCAGTTAAAACAGGGTTAGGATATAGTGTTCTGATCAGTTAAAACAGGGTTAGGATATAGTGTTCTGATCAGTTAAAACAGGGTTAGGATATAGTGTTCTGATCAGTTAAAACAGGGTTAGGATATAGTGTTCTGATCAGTTAAAACAGGGTTAGGATATAGTGTTCTGATCAGTTAAAACAGGGTTAGGATATAGTGTTCTGATCAGTTAAAACAGGGTTAGGATATAGTGTTCTGATCAGTTAAAACAGGGTTAGGATAGTGTTCTGATCAGACCCCTCCTGATTAGGGGTCTGACCCACCAAATAACATAGTTAAATTCCTATTGTAACTTCAACGTATCTGAACTATAGCGGAATCATCAGAATAATAACAACAACAACAAATCTTGTGGCTTACCTTCCCTTCCCAAACCAGTTACCGATGCACGTGACCACACTGGGCCAGCCAGTGGTCTGAACCAAGCCATTGGCCACCTGAGGCAGCGGAGAAACACACAGAGGAGTATGTTGTGTTAGACTTGGGAGCAACGATAGCAGCTAGAAAAACATTCAGAATACAGAATAGTTGTTCTCTGATCTCGCCAACATTTGTGTGTGTGTGTGTGTGTGTGTGTGGCATTCTATGTATGCGTTTGATTCACCTGGACAAATATATAGAAGCTGAGGTTGTGGATGTTGTAGATGCGGCCCAGACCAAACAGACAGGTGAAGAGGCCACTCATCAGCATGCCGAACGTCAGGTACAGACGAATAGGCAGGCGCTCGCCGATGATGCCACTGCGGGACGCACAATGATGACACAATCATAGGAATAGACACAATCTCCTCCCAGGTTCAGGACTTAACATCACTAGGCCTCTTATAGAATACAAAACTGTCACCAAATCAGATCTTCAGCATTGACACTCTTGCTCAAGTTAAAATAGCAGCTAGCAGTAAGATAATGGTGGGTATTCCTAATCACCTGACCTGTCCAGGATCAACTCCAATACCTTTCTAGCTAATAACACAGCCAGAGATTTCCCCCTGGTCAGGTTAAATGGACAGCCTGGATGAGGCCTTACCTGAGGTACATTCCCACAGCGTAGGCACAGAGGAAGGAGTAGTCCATGGCTCCCAGAAGCTGCTTATAGTTGCTTTTATCTAGAAATGGCGAAAAAAAGTTTTTGCATAAGAATAACATCAATTCAACCAATGGCCACTTACAGTGGGGCAAAAAAGTATTTAGTCAGCCACCAATTGTGCAAGTTCTCCCACTTAAAAAGATGAGGCCTGTAATTTTCATCATAGGTACACTTCAACTATGACAGACAAAATGAGAAAAAAAATCCAGAAAAATCACATTGTAGGATTTTTTATGAATTTATTGGCAAATTATGGTGGAAAATAAACTTTTGTTATTGACCAAATACTTATCTCAATACTTTGTTATATACCCTTTGTTGGCAATGACAGAGGTCAAACATTTTCTGTAAGTCTTCACAAGGTTCACACACACTGTTGCTGGTATTTTGGCCCATTCCTCCATGCAGATCTCCTCTAGAGCACTGATGTTTTGGGGCTGTTGCTGGGCAACGCAGACTTTCAACTCCCTACAAAGATTTTCTATGGGGTTGAGATCTGGAGACTGGCTAGGCCACTCCAGGACCTTGAAGCCACTCCTTCGTTGCCTGGGCGGTGTGTTTGGGATCATTGTCATGCTGAAAGACCCAGCCACGTTTCATCTTCAATGCCCTTGCTGATGGAAGGAGGTTTTCACTCAAAATCTCACGATACATGGCCCCATTAATTCTTTCCTTTACACTGATCAGTCGTCCTGGTCCCTTTGCAGAAAAACAGCCCCAAAGCATGATGTTTCCACCCCCATGCTTCACAGTAGGTATGGTGTTCTTTGGATGCAACTCAGCATTCTTTGTCCTCCAAACACAACGAGTTGAGTTTTTACCAAAAAGTTATTTTTTGGTTTCATCTGACCACATGACATTCTCCCAATCTTCTTCTGGATCATCCAAATGCTCTCTAGCAAACTTCAGACGGGCCTGGACATGTACTGGCTTAAGCAGGGGGACACGCCTGGCACTGCAGGATTTGAGTCCCTGGCGGCGTAGTGTGTTACTGATAGTAGGCTTTGTTACTTTGGTCCCAGCTCTCTGCAGGTCATTCACTAGGTCCCATCGTGTGGTGCTGGGATTTTTGCTCACCGTTCTTGTGATCATTTTGACCCCACGGGGTGAGATCTTGTGTGGAGACCCAGATCGAGGGAGATTATCAGTGGTCTTGTATGTCTTCCATTTCCTAATAATTGCTCCCAAGGTTGATTTCTTCAAACCAAGCTGCTTACCTATTGCAGATTCAGTCTTCCCAGCCTGGTGCAGGTCTACAATTTTGTTTCTGGTGTCCTTTGACAGCTCTTTGGTCTTGGCCATAGTGGAGTTTGGAGTGTGACTGTTTGAGGTTGTGGACAGGTGTTTTTATACTGATAACAAGTTCAAACAGGTGCCATTAATACAGGTAACAAGTAGAGGACAGAGGAGCCTCTTAAAGAAGAAGTTACAGGTCTGTGAGAGCCAGAAATCTTGCTTGTTTGTAGGTGACCAAATACTTTATTTTTCACCATAATTTGCAAATAAATTCATTAAAAATCCTACAATGTGATTTTCTTGATTTCTTTTCTTCTCGTTTTGTCTGTCATAGTTAAGGTGTACCTATGAAGAAAATTACAGGCCTCTCTCATCTTTTTAAGTGGGATAACTTGCACAATTGGTGGCTGACTAAATCTTTTCTGTATCTGAATACTGACCACTGGATTTGGTTATGGGGATCAACAAAAATGAGCGAATAGTAACAAGTGTAGGGAAGCTAGGTCGGTGGAATAGCTGGGAGGGAATGGGAATTGGTGTACGAGGGATTGAGAAGAAGAGGGTCATCAGAGAAAGTGTGTCAGGCAGAGAAAGAGGGGGGAGAACGAGGGTTGAGTGGGGTCTCACCAAAAGGTTTCCAGCTGCAGTCCGTCTCTGTGTGGAGGCTGGGCAGCTGCCTACTACCAGCCGTGGAGAGCTCATGGAGAGCTGAGCAGTTCTTATGCAGCTCACTCTGTGGAGCAAGTATGATCTCCATGAGAAAACATATTCATTACCCTCATAGTGAAAAAACCGCCCACCTGCTACAGCATACATGTAGCTTGTCATTCATCCATCCCAATGTCAAGCAGCTTGCAGCTATGGTTCCAATGTAAACAATGGTCGATGCGTTCTCTGGAAAATAATGAAGGATGTGGAGGGTGTGGTCCACAACGCGCTAGCAGAGAGGCATTATTTTCCAGAAAACGCATAGAGCCTCGAGTTGATTATCCCTTTTTATACCAAGGCTATAATTTAAACACATTTACCACTATGAACTGTGTTCATTTGCAGGTAGAAGAAGTGTGTTCAACATCCACTGAGGTAGCTAGCAAGTTTACTTGATAGTGACAGTAGTTGCCTTGGTAACCTAACACACTTGCTAGTTTAGCAAACCAAACATCAGTCCTAGCTTTCTATAATGAAAATCGAATTCAACAATGCCAATCATGTTTGACCTCAAGCAGCTCAAACTGAACATCTAAGAATGAACTATAGCCATTGAATTTTACCATGTAAATATACCGTGCCTTATAGGGAAATAATGCACACTCTAGAATGCCCTTCAAGTCAATCAGAAAGGAGTATTCAACAATGCCATGGTATAATTAAGCAATTAGGCACCTCAGGGGTTTGTGGTATAGGGCTAATATACCATGGTTAACATGCTGACCAGACCGGACATGTCGCATTTCAAAATAAATTTAGAAATCCATGTTATTCAATTATTGCGTGCGCGCCAACAAGCGTCTGCGATGCCATGGGCTAAAATATGAGTCCTTTCTATTTCTGACGCAGATCGCGCTGCAAGTCCTGCCTCTCCCATCTCCTCATTGGTTTATAGAAGCAGGTACCCACGTGCCATCTCCTCATTGGTTATACCCACGTGGGTGATTGAAAGACAAACTGTTTTGCCGGTAGTCGTGGTAATACTATGAAAGTTTAGATGCCAATCACCATATAAGCCTGGAAGGAGGAGAGATGACTAGAAACGATTCGGTTGGCCGTTTTATGTGTGGATTAATATGTCGGAGTAGAGGTCCTTGTGCCTTTCAGGTAAAATAACAACTCAATGTTTACATCCCAGGACAAATTAGCTAGCAACAGCAAGCTAGCTAAGTAGGACAAATTAGCTAGCAACAGCAAGCTAGCTAAATAGGACAAATTAGCTAGCAACAGCAAGCTAGCTAAATAGGACAAATTAGCTAGCAACAGCAAGCTAGCTAAGTAGGACAAATTAGCTAGCAACAGCAAGCTAGCTAAGTAGGACAAATTAGCTAGCAAGTGCAAGCTAACTAGCTAAATTGCCATACATGTTTAATGCTTTTCGATCGGTCCCCAAATTAATGTCATTGGTTCAGAGTTTGTTTTGATATTTTAACCTGCGTGTCGTGATCGCGTTTGGTGTAGGGCCGAATACTTTCGCAAGGCACTGTATATATAGTGTGTGGAGACGAGTGTATAGTAAGTAAGTCTCTGTTTATGCAACATGCCAGTGTAGTACAGTGAATTCCCTATAGGAATACATCAGTGTCTGTGTGTGTTACCTTGACAATGCTGATGGGTTTTCTGGACAGGTGGAAGCTGGTGTACAGCAGGAAGGTGAGGCCAAAGGTGAAGGCTCTGTACCTACAGGGAGACAACACAGGGGGCATCAGTAAGGGACTGGGAGGCTCTGTACCTACAGGGGGACAACACAGGGGCATCAGTAAGGGACTGGAGGCTCTGTACCTACAGGGGGACAACACAGGGGGCATCAGTAAGGGACTGGAGGCTCTGTACCTACAGGGGGACAACACAGGGGGCATCAGTAAGGGACTGGAGGCTCTGTACCTACAGGGGGACAACACAGGGGGCATCAGTAAGGGACTGGAGGCTCTGTACCTACAGGAGGACAACACAGGGGGCATCAGTAAGGGACTGGAGGCTCTGTACCTACAGGGGGACAACACAGGGGGCATCAGTAAGGGACTGGAGGCTCTGTACCTACAGGGGGACAACACAGGGGGCATCAGTAAGGGACTGGAGGCTCTGTACCTACAGGGGGACAACACAGGGGGCATCAGTAAGGGACTGGAGGCTCTGTACCTACAGGGGGACAACACAGGGGGCATCAGTAAGGGACTGGAGGCTCTGTACCTACAGGGGGACAACACAGGGGGCATCAGTAAGGGACTGGAGGCTCTGTACCTACAGGGGGACAACACAGGGGGCATCAGTAAGGGACTGGAGGCTCTGTACCTACAGGGGGACAACACAGGGGGCATCCGTAAAGGACTGGAGGGGAGGAGGAGGTAGTAAGTGGGTGGCATTCATCCACTGATACAGGGTGAGATATACAGTGCATTTGGAAAGTATTCAGACCCCTTCCCTTTTTACACATTTTGTTATGTTACAGCCTTTTTATAAAATTCGATCAAACATTTCTGGAGAGACCTGAAAATAGCTGTGCAGCGACACTCAATCCAACCTGACAAGGGTTAAGAGGACCTCCAGAGAGTAATGGGAGAAGCTCCCCAAATTACAGGTTTGCCAAGGTTGTAGCATCATACCCAAGAAGACTCAAGGCTGTACTAGCTGCCAAAGGTGCTTCAACAGGTACAGAGTAAAGGGTCTGAATACTTATGCAAATGTGATATTTCATTTATTTTTTTTCCATTTGGAAATTTAAAAAAAAAAACTGTTTTTGCTTTGTCATTATGGGGTATTGTGTGTAGGTTGATGAGGGAAAAACGATTTAAATCATTTTAGAATAAGGCTGTAACGTAACAAAACGTGGAAAAAAATCAAGGGGTCTGAATACTTTCCGAATGCCCTGTACACCCACCACCCGTCAGCGTCATGAAAAGTTGTGCACGCAGTTCTTCATCAGAAAGCTCTCTCTTGACCTATCCGTGGATCACAACTTCAAAATGCTGCTCATGCAGGTTAACCAACACGAAATCAGATGGTTATCGTCTACGACATCGCAGATATCAGAGGATTGATGACCTAGATGTCAGCAAGGCAAGGCCAAATATCTCAAATAGTGCTAGATAAAACCAGAAGAATTGTATACATGTTGAACACACAGTAGCTACAGTTGAAGTCAGAAGTTTACGTACACCTTAGCCAAGTACATTTAAACTCAGTTTGTCACAATTCCTGACATTTAATCGGAGTAAAAATTCCCTGTTTTAGGATCACTTTATTTTAAGAATGTGAAATGTCAATAACCGTAGAGAGAATTATTTATTTCAGCTTTTATGTCTCTCATCACATTCCCAGTGGGTCAGAAGTTTACATACTCTTAATTAGTATTTGGTAGCATTGCCTTTAAATTGTTTAACTTGGGTCAAACGTTTCGGGAAGCCTTCCACAAGCTTCCCACAGAAAGTTGGGTGAATGCTGACCCATTCCTCCTGACAAAGCTGGTGTAACGGAGTCAGGTGTCGGCCTCCCTGCTCACACACGCTTTTTCAGTTCTGCCCACAAATTTTCAATAGTATTGATGTCAGGGCTTTGTGATGGCCACTCCAATACCTTGACTTTGTTGTCCTTAAGCCGTTTTGCCACAACTTTGGAAGTATGCTTGGGGTCATTGTCCATTTGGAAGATCCATTTGCGACCAAGTTTTAACTTCCTGACTGATGTCTTGAGATGTTGCTTCATTATATCCACATCATTCCTTTCCATAATTCTTTCCTCATGATGCCATCTATTTTGTGAAGTGCACCAGTCCCTCCTGCAGCAAAGCACCCCCACAACATGATGCTGCCACCCCCGTGCTTCACGGTTGGGATGGTGTTCTTCAGCTTGCAAGCGTCCCCCTTTCTCCTACAAACATAACGATGGTCATTATGGCCAAACAGTTCTATTTTTGTTTCATCAGACCAGAGGAAATTTCTCCAAAAAGTACGATCTTTGTCCCCATGTGCAGTTGTAAACTGTTGTCTGGCTTTTTTATGGTGGTTTTGGAGCAGTGGCTTCTTCCTTGCTGAGCGGCCTTTCAGGTTATGTCGATATAGGACTCGTTTTACTGTGGATATAGATACTTTTGTACCTGTTTCCTCCAGCATCTTCACAAGGTCCTTTGCTGTTGTTCTGGGATTGATTTGCACTTTTCGCACCAAAGTACATTCATCTCTAGGAGACAGAACGCGTCTCCTTCCTGAGCGGTATGAAGGCTGCGTGGTCACATGGTGTTTATACTATTGTTTGTTCAGATGAACGTGGTACCTTCAGGCGTTTGGAAACTGCTCCCAAGTATGAACCAGACTTATGGAGGCCTACAATTTTTTTCTGATGTCTTGGCTGATTTCTTTAGATTTTCCCATGATGTCAAGCAAAGAGGCACTGAGTTTGAAGGTAGGCCTTGAAATACATCCACAGGTACACCTCCAATTGACTCAAATTATGTCAATTAGCCTATCAGAAGTTTTTAAAGCCATGACATAATTTTCTGAAATTTTCCAAGCTGTTTAAAGGCACAGTCAACTTAGTGTATGTAAACTTCTGACCCACCCACTGGAATTGTAATACAGTGAATTATAAGTGAAATAATCTGTCTGTAAACAATTGTTGGAAAAAAATACTTGTGTCATGCACAAAGAAGATGTCCTAACAGACTTGCCAAAACAAAATTTCTGGAGTGGTTGAAAAACGAGTTTTAATGACTCCAATCTAAGTGTATGTAAACTTCCGACTTCAACTGTATAACCAGTCTGGCATGTTTTCATGGTCATCACACACATCAACACACATCACCGGTGACGACAGACCCTGACGTGGGTTCACCCCTGACCTAACCAAACACAGCCACCCCGACGTGGGTTCACCCCTGACCTAACCAAACACAGCCACCCCGACGTGGGTTCACCCCTGACCTAACCAAACACAGCCACCCCGACGTGGGTTCACCCCTGACCTAACCAAACACAGCCACCCCGACGTGGGTTCACCCCTGACCTAACCAAACACAGCCACCCCGACGTGGGTTCACCCCTGACCTAGCCAAACACAGCCACCCCGACGTGGGTTCACCCCTGACCTAGCCAAACACAGCCACCCCGACGTGGGTTCACCCCTGACCTAGCCAAACACAGCCACCCCGACGTGGGTCTACCCCTGACCTAGCCAAACACAGCCACCCCGACATGGGTCTACCCCTGACCTAGCCAAACACAGCCACCCCGACATGGGTTCACCCCTGACCTAAACAAACACAGCCACCCCGACGTGGGTCTACCCCTGATCAAGCCTGAAACAGACACTTATGGCATGTAAAGTCACACCACCATAAACCAGCCCTAGAGACCAGTTGCTAAGGGGAGGAAAGCAGTCAGAGGGAAGAATCCCTGATTGCCTATGTACACTCACAATAGCTGGGCAGCATGTGTGTGTTTATATCTCTGTGTGTGTGTGTGTGTGTCTCTCTAGTGGAAAGGGGGTTGTGTTATCTCCCAAGGCAGGACAGAAATTAGACAGTTAGGACACTGGCAGTGTCTTCCCTGTCAGCAGTAATTTAGTGTAAAACACATCAGTGGCTCTGTGACAACACAGAACACCACCACTGTCCCAGCTCCACCGCTCTGAGAACACCAGACAGAGAGTGGCTACAGCCACACAGGACAAAAGGTTTACAGCCTTGACTTCAGCATGCCACTCACACGGACTAACTGTCAGTCGGAATGCAATGGAATGTGGGAGAGTTCAAGGAAATACTTCATAGTGTAATACCCCTATGAAGATTCAGGTTAACAACTTGGTTCTCCGCTCTTTTTCAGTTTGACCTTTGACTATAGTTCTACTGATAATAGAAGTAATCACGTGACTTGACAAGGAACAATTCCTGGCCCTAATAATGAATGGGATAAGCAACAGGTGTAGACTAGACAGTGAAATGCTTACTTACAGGTCCTTCCCAACAATGCAGAGAGAAAGAAAATAGAGAAATAATAGAAAAGTAATAACACGTAATAATAAATGAACAATGAGTAATGATCCACGGGGTACCAGTACTGAGACAATGTGCATATAACTAGGATGAAAGTGACGAGGCAACAGGATAGATAATAAACAGTAGCAGCAGTGTGTGATGAGTTAGTGTAGAAAGGGTCAATGCAGATAGTCCGGGTAGCTATGTGGTTAACTATTTAACAGTCTTAAGGCTTGGGGGTAGAAGCTGTTCAGTAATCATTAACCTGCCTGCAGGTATCCTGGGCCAACATCACATAGATGGTGCTTACCTATCATTTACAGCTGTAAGCCCTATACATTATATGATCTATGTGCTGTCTGTTGTTAGCACAGTGCTCTCTCTCTCTCTCTCTCTCTCTGTCTGTGGCACGGCCAATTCCCTGTCTCGTACACATAATTATATTGGACAAAATATAAAATTGATACGGGCAGCACAAACAGGCGCAAGACAAGGCAGTACACTGACACTAGGGTCACATACACAGGCATCGTATGGCTTGAGCCCTGATATAATAAGTCATCAACAATTTACAACTAAGTCCAAGTGTGAGCAAAATCCCGCAGAGGCAAAATCCCCATAAACAGAGTAGCACAAACCAACAGAATGATGGGCTGTGTATCCTTCACTCACTTTTCACCCTAAAGAATGTCAATACAAGCACACAACCCAAGTGGACAGACAGGACTCTGTGGAATTATAAAACAGAAACACGAATATCTGGTTTGATTAGAAGAGGGACATGAATAGTCGGCTTACTTGTCAGAGGACGACAGCCTGCTTCTTGAACCAAATGCCACCAACCAAAAGCAAGTCGTTAGCCCTGACCCACTCATATTGTTCTGACAACACCGCCATCTTGATTAATTAAATGGATGAACTACTTATGACAGAGTGCATTTTGATCTGAAAGACAGAGACAAAAAGACAGACAGGCAGATAGACGTACAGACAAGACAGACACAGGCCAGAAGGTGGACAGACGGGCGGGCAGAAGGACAGACACAGGCCAGAAGGTGGACAGACGGGCGGGATAGAAGGACAGACACAGGCCAGAAGGTGGACAGACGGGCGGGCAGAAGGTCAGACACAGGCCAGAAGGTGGACAGACAGGCGGGCAGAAGGACAGACACAGACAAAACAAAACTCACCACTGATCTCTGTTGAAGGATGCCAGGAAACGGATGCCAGGTGGCACGGGGGCCATGATTTGTCGATAACAGGCACTGGGCAGTCAGACGGGCAGGTCTCACAGCGATGATGATGATGATGATGACCAACACGCAGACCTACAGCTCCATTCTGTGAGCGTAATGCAAGGCCCAGGAGACATGGCCAAGAGGCTGCAGGAACATCCCCTCAGAAGCTGTATTCTCCTGTACGGGGCAAAATAATTCAAGAGTTTTAAACACAGCAAGCATCTCTCTCCGTTCCATTTCTATAGCGTACGTTCTCGAACGTATACTTTGTGCATGTATCTGTCCAGGGTCCTTCCACCTCAAAAATCACAAGAAAGAGGTTTGACACCAACCATCTCAGATTGTTCTGAGATTGTATCAGTTACTAACTACAAAAACAATGACCTTTTTGTGAAACATTATTTTGTTGAAATATAATTTGATCTCTGAGAAACAAATTCTGTTTGACAAGTCATATGAACCTGCGGCTTGGAGTATTGCTTCTCCATATTATGTAATCTATTCCCTATGAATCTGGAGATGTCCTTTTTTTTCCCTGTTCAGAGAAATTTGTCATTGAAGTCACTTGCATTATTTACCATTAAATAGTGTGAAAGTACCAGGTTTTGATCTGTTGTGTGGTCATCCTCACATTTCAAGCTAGTCCTCGACGAAAGCAATTCAGTTTTATCCTTCTTTATTGTTATTTTGTTGAAATTACATTTTTTTCCTCAGGAATGTCAATATTACCCGTTTCTAACTACAGAAACTATTTCTGAATTTTCTGAGACGGTGGGTGTGATAGCTTGTTGAAATGACACGGAACAACTCTCCAGAAAGGCGTAGTAGGATACAGTAAACTTTCCATAGCCACTCATCTCATTGGGGGTATCAGAGATATTGCTCACATTCATACAACTTCTGCTTAATGCATGTAGCATGAATACCAGTACCCTTCTATGCCAGAATCTTGGTCTGGGAACATGACGTTGCCAAGCACTGAACCACCAACTGTGTATATTGACAGCTTGGCTTGCTAAACTATGCATACTATTTAACTCTGTCATGAGCCTCTGCCACGACATTAGTCATTTACACTACTGATATGGTCACGGTCATCATTTTGTAAGTTGAATTGATTAATTCTACATACTAAAACTTTCAATAGTTTCCCATTCCCATGGGAGACAAGTAGTAAAATGTATTCACTCACTAAGGTAAATCGCTCTGTATAAGAGCGTCTGCTAAATGACTAAAACTTAAACAACATTTCCCCCAAAAATATTTGGCCTATACAGTACAGCGGCCTACAGTTGGCTACAGTTTAGAGCAAAACCTCATATGTGGAATCTTGGATGGCACATCAACTGGACCAGGCTTTTCATTCAGATTGTGACAGAGCCTCAAATCCAGTCACTGAAGTTGATTACTGAAGTTCATTCAACAATAGGTATCTATCTTTCTTATTTTTATCAATTTTTCCCCATATATTACCGCATTACCATCTAACATCCTGTAGATTAAATCGAGATTGTTATACAGAGCCCAATACTGTTGTTTTACCATTTTCTTGGACTGTGGCAAAAACAGTGAACACATTTGACTTCCCAGTGTGGCAGACATCAAAGAGAGAGAAGCCTGCTGTAGGACATTTGCCAGTTTGCTTGAAAGTCACATACATCAATGTTTCCAATCATTATGATCATCAGCAACATTGTAACCAAATCGATACTCCAGTCGAAAGATACAATGGTTTTAGATGAAGAATCCTCCTTACAATGTATCCGACAGCTCTTTGTTTAAACCATTGTGTTCAAATGGCTTGGTCGCTTCACTTTCTGCTCATCCTCGTGCCCTCGATGCTAGACAAAAACAGCGGTCTATCTGTGGAAAATCGCCGACCTTATCAATTCACACACATGGAGGGATAAATGATCAAACTTACCGTGGCTGAAATCGCGGAAATTTTCAAAAGAACCGTCTTGTTTCTCGTCCAACTCGGGCGGTATAGCTATCACTTCCTTGTTCTTTCACAGAGCTTCGTGGAACTGTCATTCACAGTCACACTGGTCGCCCAACCTCCACTTTGGTCTACAAATGACGTCAGAACAGTACATAGAAACTGGTGAGCGTTTGATGGCCCTACCTAATTATCAAAAAATGCCTTTGGTGTGGCCACAAAGTAAATCAACAAGGAAATGAAATACAATAGTTATGTGCTACTAAACAGGTTTCCATCCAACCTTTTTTTATGCGACTAAAGTACATATCGGATTATAGAAAACATGTAATAACACAAGGAAATCAGATACAACATGCATCTGTTACTAACCAGGTTTCCATCCTTTTTATGCGAGTAAAGTAACGTAACATGTCATGTAATGACAGGCCTGATGGAAAGAGCAACATTTTCGGTAAACTTTCCAAATGTCGACAAAACAAAATATGCTAGACAGGGTGGAATATTTTTGTGTCGGTAAAGGTAATGTCGGCGGAAAGTCTTTTATGCGAAAATATTGATATAATAACCATTATATCGAAGTAAACTTGGAGTCACGCGTTGACATGTTGTGTGGTCCTCCAACTAGGACTTGTCGGAAAAGCATGCAGTTTTTAGGCTGAAAGTTTGTTTTTTTTACAGATGAAAGTTATGATAGATTTCATAGGGTGGTGAAAATGCACGATGATGAGCTTGATGCTCCTTTCAAATAAATATCGAGAGTTTTATTCTGGTGACATGATAATCGATGCTTGGCTGCCGTTTGACAAATAAAAACAATCTCGCGCTTTTGTCCATATTTTTGTTGTTGCTTTCTGTCCATAACAATTGTGCTTTCAAGACAACTGGGAAATCGGACAAATACGAGATCAAATCATGACGTCAGTGATCTTCAGGTCGGAAAGTCGTTGCTCTAGTTCCCGAGTTGAATTCTTAGTTGGATGACGGTTTAAAACGATATTTCCCAGTCCGGGCTATTTTTTTAAAGGAGTTTCCAGTTGTTTTAAAGACGCTGTGGTCCGAAGTCGGAGATTTAAAAGTTGCCAGTTTCGAGTTCCTAGTTGTTCTGAACGCGGCATAACCAACAGCGCACAACAGAGCGCTTTTGGCTAGAGTACACGTGCCTGCTACAGAGTGGGCACACTCGCTCTAATATAACGCAGACATTGTTGTGAGAAAACCATCAGTAGAGTTGAAAATGCGATGGAAACCCATTTGATTAAGTTATATTTTTTATTCAGTACACGGGAATTTAACAGTAAAAGTTATTTGTATGGGTACTGCGTCATCAAGCAAAGTCAACTTGATAAAAAAACACATATCTTCTGGAAAAAAATGCGCATATAATCCTTCTCCAATTTCGATGGAAACCTAGGTACTGGAACACTAACATTCTTATAGTTGCTCTATTTGAACAGGAATTTCTGAGATATCCTTATCACCAAACGATAAGGCTGAACAACTTTTACATGGCACAGAATAAATTAGGATATAAATGTTAATAAATGTACACCTAACAGTTTTGAAGATATTGACGCTTGTTTATAATATTTTCGTAGGTTTTGTTACGTTTATCCATGGGTCTCGTGTCTGCGCTCCAGTCCGTCATTGTCATGGCAACGGTAAACAGAGGAAGAGGTGAGTTGAAGAGACGAAACTTTATAGTTTACAGGAGCCAAGAGAAACGACTAGCAAAACATGTCGGATGTTGGATCAGAGGATTTTGATGATGATCAGGGTTACCTTGGAGTGAGTAAAAGTGTGCTGTAACTTGGTAAAAAAAACTCAGCAATCCGATTTTGAGCTAGCAATGCCAATTTAACGTTAGCTAGCTAACTTTAACAGCTAACGTTACTTGCGCTTACGCAACATTGACAGAACGATGTAATTGACTGACACAGGAATATGAAGGGGACCGAAATGAAGCTGGAGAGAGACATGGGGTCGGGAGAGCTGTCCTACCCAATGGAGACACTTACCAAGGAATGTATGAAAACGGGAAAAGGTCTGGCCAGGTAACTGTCACCATAAATAATAGTATTGGTTGATTCCTAATATTTGTTGTTTCCTTTGACCATTTCCTTGACTATTTCCGTGTGTCCCAGGGAACATACCGATTTAAGAATGGGGCCAGGTACATTGGAGAATATTATCAGAACCTGAAGCACGGACAGGGTATCTTCTACTACCCAGATGGATCCAAATATGAAGGTCTGTCTGTCTGTCTGTCTGTCTGTCTGTCTGTCTGTCTGTCTGTCTGTCTGTCTGTCTGTCTGTCATATACGCCCCTACCCTCTCTCTCTCTCTCTCTCTCTTTCTCTCAGGCAGCTGGGTTGATGACCAGCGCCAGGGCCATGGCCTCTACACATACCCCAACCAAGACACATATGAAGGAGAGTGGTTACACCATCAAAGGTAGTTAGAGTTGGGCGCTATCCAGATTCTCATACCTTCATACCGTTTCTGTATTTAGGCAACAGGGTAGAGCTCTGCTACCCAACCTGAGCCCGACATTATACATCGGGTAGGACCTGTTTTTCATAAATAACTAGGATAGGACCTGTTTTCCATCAATAACTAGGATACGACCTGCTTTTTATCAATAACTAGGGTAGGACCTGTTTTTCCATCAATAACTAGGGTAGGACCTGTTTTTCATCAATAACTAGGGTAGGACCTGTTTTTCATCAATAACTAGGGTAGGACCTGTTTTTCATCAATAACTAGGGTAGGACCTGTTTTCCATCAATAACTAATGTAGGACCTGTTTTCCATCAATAACTAGGGTAGGACCTGTTTTTCATCAATAACTAGGGTAGGAACTGTTTTTCATCAATAACTAGGGTAGGACCTGTTTTTCATCAATAACTAGGGTAGGACCTGTTTTTCATCAATAACTAGGGTAGGACCTGTTTTTCATCAATAACTAGGGTAGGACCTGTTTTCTATCAATAACTAGGCTAGGGCCTGTTTTTTTATCAATAACTAGGGTAGGACCTGTTTTTCATCAATAACTAGGGTAGGGCCTGTTTTTCATCAATAACTAGGGTAGGGCCTGTTTTTCATCAATCACTCTATTGAGACATATAGCAGACTTGTTGAAAAATATGTTGTTGATCTCCTTAAGAACAAACAGGAGTACAAATCTTTACATAATTTACCTCAGGATGAAAAACAAGCTTTGCTTGATTTACAATCCGATACGTCAGTCCTTACAGGGCGGGTTGGTTGTACTCATGGATAGGACAGTTTATGTAAATGAGTGTCATAGACAACTATTTGACAACACCTTTTACAATAAACTCAGAAGTGACCCCACTGTCCAATCTCAGAACATGATCTTTACTGTCCTAGATGAAGTTCTGGTCAGATATCCAAAACAGAACACAACTTTTTGGCTATTCAACACTAAAATTGCCACTTTTTATACTTTGACGAAATTACACTAGAATGTTACAAAACCTCCAGGGCGCCCTATTGTAGTGGCCATTGATGCAGTAATGACCCCTCTATCGACTTTTGTTGACTTTTTTATTAGACCACTTGCAGAACAGCTCCCCGTTGTAAAGGACACCAGCAGTATGATCTCAGAATAGCTCCCCTCCTTTGTAAAGGACACCAGCAGTATGGTCTCAGAACAGCTCCCCTCCTAAAGGACACCAGCAGTATGGTCTCAGAACAGCTCCCCTCCTAAAGGACACCAGCAGTATGGTCTCAGAACATCTCCCCTCCTAAAGGACACCAGCAGTATGGTCTCAGAACAGCTCCCCTCCTAAAGGACACCAGCAGTATGGTCTCAGAACAGCTCCCCTCCTAAAGGACACCAGCAGTATGGTCTCAGAACAGCTCCCCTCCTTTGTAAAGGACACCAGCAGTATGATCTCAGAACAGCTCCCCTCCTAAAGGACACCAGCAGTATGATCTCAGAACAGCTCTCCTCCTTTGTAAAGGACACCAGCAGTATGATCTCAGAACAGCTCCCCTCCTTTGTAAAGGACACCAGCAGTATGGTCTCAGAATAGCTCCCCTCCTTTGTAAAGGACACCAGCAGTATGATCTCAGAACAGCTCCCCTCCTTTGTAAAGGACACCAGCAGTATGGTCTCAGAACAGCTCCCCTCCTAAAGGACACCAGCAGTATGATCTCAGAACAGCTCCCCTCCTTTGTAAAGGACACCAGCAGTATGATCTCAGAACAGCTCCCCTCCTTTGTAAAGGACACCAGCAGTATGGTCTCAGAATAGCTCCCCTCCTTTGTAAAGGACACCAGCAGTATGATCTCAGAACAGCTCCCCTCCTTTGTAAAGGACACCAGCAGTATGATCTCAGAACAGCTCCCCTCCTTTGTAAAGGACACCAGCAGTATGATCTCAGAACAGCTAGCCTCCTTTGTAAAGGACACCAGCAGTATGATCTCTATTATTGAATCTCTTGATCCTCTCCCGGAGAATACTTTGTTAGTTACGTTTGATGTTGAGTCGTTATACACAAATATTCCACACGAGGGCGGTATTGAAGCAATGGAACATTTTCTTCTGCAACGTGACCCAAATGAACTACCGTCCAGTGCATGCATTGTAACATTGGCTGAAATAGTACTCACACACAACTACTTCGTGTTTCTAAATGATTTCTTTATTCAGACGGAGGGTACTGCTATGGGATCCCCCATGGCTCCTAACTTTGCTTATGTGTATGTGGGTTACATGGAGAAACAGTCTATTTTCAATCCTCTCAAAAATGTTTTCTTGCCTCACATCATTATTTGGAAACGGTATATTGGTGATATTTTTGTTCTATGGAGGGGTGACGCAAAACAGCTCAGGGTGTTGTATGCTTTTCTTAACTCCTGTTCTGAGCATCTGAGATTTACTATGCATTCTGATACACGTCAAATCAGTTTTCTTGATCTTCTGATCTTGTGTGAAGATAATGTTCTATACACTGATCTTTACAGGAAGCCTACTGATCGTAAACAGTTTGTTGAGGACCGATAGTTGTCACCCACTTCCCTTGAAAAACAGTCTTCCCTACAGCCAATTCTGTCGAATCAAAAGAATTTGTAAAAACCAACCCGATTTTGACAGACATATGGCTTAGACTCAAATAATATTCAAGGAGACAGGGTGTAGCAATAGTGATGTTACACAGGAAACGGAAACCAGTTGTTACTTACGTTATTAATGTGCTGGTTGACAACATGCCTAGTAAAGTTTGTGACTACAACAAAAAAGCATATTGAAACAGAGGGTACAACATTGGTCAGATTAATACTGCCATTGAGAAAATTCAAAACATAACATGACCTTTTTCCAAGGTCAGTCTCGCAAAAATAAGCATTCTTGCGTTCTAACTACCCGCTATTCAAAGTGCTCTGATCAAATTAAGGGAATCGTTCACAAACATTGGCACATTCTAAGATCCGATGATAGTCTCGGTAATGTGTTTTGGTGGCAGCGGTGCTCAAAAGAACCTGGATCTCATCGACGTAAATGAAGAATTACATCACAGGCGGCAGTTTGAAAAAGTGCCGCGTTTAAAGGCTAGTCGTCTCGCCGAACGTCAACGTTAGCTAGCTATCGTGAGTGACTCTATGCTAAACTCTAGCTGGCTATTGGATACAAGCAGATTCGTGAGTAGCTAATGTTCCATTCTACAACTAAATCGCCATGGAAAATGCACTGAAACCTCCGGGAAAAATATACACTGCTCAAAAAAATAAAGGGAACACTTAAACAACACAATGTAACTCCAAGTCAATCACACTTCTGTGAAATCAAACTGTCCACTTAGGAAGCAACACTGATTGACGATACATTTCACATGCTGTTGTGCAAATGGAATAGACAACAGGTGGAAATTATAGGCAATTAGCAAATCAAATCAAATCAAATTTTATTTGTCACATACACATGGTTAGCAGATGTTAATGCGAGTGTAGCGAAATGCTTGTGCTTCTAGTTCCGACAATGCAGTAATAACCAACAAGTAATCTAACTAACAATTCCAAAACTACTGTCTTGTATACAGTGTAAGGGGATAAGAATATGTACATAAGGATATATGAATGAGTGATGGTACAGAGCAGCATAGGCAGGATACAGTAGATGGTATCGAGTACAGTATATACATATGAGATGAGTATGTAAACAAAGTGGAATAGTTAAAGTGGCTAGTGATACATGTATTACATAAGGATGCAGTCGATGATATAGAGTACAGTATATACGTATGCATATGAGATGAATAATGTAGGGTAAGTAACATTATATAAGGTAGCGTTGTTTAAAGTGGCTAGTGATATATTTACATCATTTCCTATCAATTCCCATTATTAAAGTGGCTGGAGTGAGTCAGTGTCATTGTCAGTGTGTTGGCAGCAGCCACTCAATGTTAGTGGTGGCTGTTTAACAGTCTGATGGCCTTGAGATAGAAGCTGTTTTTCAGTCTCTCGGTCCCAGCTTTGATGCACCTGTACTGACCTCGCCTTCTGGATGATAGCGGGGTGAACAGGCAATGGCTCGGGTGGTTGATGTCCTTGATGATCTTTATGGCCTTCCTGTGACATCGGGTGGTGTAGGTGTCCTGGAGGGCAGGTAGTTTGCCCCCGGTGATGCGTTGTGCAGACCTCACTACCCTCTGGAGAGCCTTACGGTTGAGGGCGGAGCAGTTGCCGTACCAGGCGGTGATACAGCCCGACAGGATGCTCTCGATTGTGCATCTGTAGAAGTTTGTGAGTGCTTTTGGTGACAAGCCAAATTTCTTCAGCCTCCTGAGGTTGAAGAGGCGCTGCTGCGCCTTCTTCACGATGCTGTCTGTGTGAGTGGACCAATTCAGTTTGTCTGTGATGTGTATGCCGAGGAACTTAAAACTTGCTACCCTCTCCACTACTGTTCCATCGATGTGGATCGGGGGGTGTTCCCTCTGCTGTTTCCTGAAGTCCACAATCATCTGCTTAGTTTTGTTGACGTTGAGTGTGAGGTTATTTTCCTGACACCACACTCCGAGGGCCCTCACCTCCTCCCTGTAGGCCGTCTCGTCGTTGTTGGTAATCAAGCCTACCAAGACACCCCCAATAAAGGAGTGGTTCTGCAGGTGGGGACCACAGACCACTTCTCAGTTCCTATGCTTCCTGGCTGATGTTTTGGTCACTTTTGAATGCTGGCGGTGCTTTACTCTAGTGGTAGCATGAGACGGAGTCTACAACCCACACCAGTGGCTCAGTTAGTGCAGCTCATCCAGGATGGCACATCAATGCGAGCTGTGGCAAGAAGGTTTGCTGTGTCTGTCAGCGTAGTGTCCAGAGCATGGAGCCGCTACCAGGAGACAGGCCAGTACATCAGGAGACGTGGAGGAGGCTGTAGGAGGGCAACAACCCAGCAGCAGGACCGCTACCTCCGCCTTTGTGCAAGGAGGAGCACTGCCAGAGCCCTGCAAAATGACCTCCAGCAGGCCCCAAATGTGCATGTGTCTGCTCAAACGGTCAGAAACAGACTCCATGAGGGTGGTATGAGGGCCCGACGTCCACAGGTGGGGGTTGTGCTTACAGCCCAACACCGTGCCGGACGTTTTTCATTTGCCAGAGAACACCAAGATTGGCAAATTCGCCACTGACGCCCTGTGCTCTTCACAGATGAAAGCACGTTCACACTGAGCACATGTGACAGACGTGACAGTCTGGAGACGCCGTGGAGAACGTTATGCCTCCTGCAACATCCTCCAGCATGACCGATTTGGCGGTGGGTCAATCATGGTGTGGGGTGGCATTTCTTTGGGGGGCCGCACAGCCCTCCATGTGCTCGCCAGAGGTAGCCTGACTGCCACTAGGTACCGATATGAGATCCTCAGACCCCTTGTGAGACCATATGCTGGTGCGGTTGGCCCTGGGTTCCTCCTAATGCAAGACAATGCTAGACCTCATGTGGCTGGAGTGTGTCAGCAGTTCCTGCAAGAGGAAGGCATTGATGCTATGGACTGGCCCGCCCGTTCCCCAGACCTGAATCCAATTGAGCACATCTGGGACATCATGTCTCGCTCCATCCACCAACGCCACGTTGCACCACAGACTGTCCAGGAGTTGGCGGATGCTTTTGTCCAGGTCTGGGAGGAGATCCCTCAGGAGACCATCCGCCACCTCATCAGGAGCATGCCCAGGCGTTGTAGGGAGGTCATACAGGCACGTGGAGGCCACACACACTACTGAGCCTCATTTTGACTTGTTTTAAGGACATTACATCAAAGTTGGATCAGCCTGTAGTGTGGTTTTCCACTTTAATTTTGAGTGTGACTCCAAATCCAAACCTCCATTGATCATTTTTTGTGTGATTTTGTTGTCACAACTATGTAAAGAAAAAAGTATTTCAATCAGATCTAGGATGTGTTATTTTAGTGTTCCCTTTATTTTTTTGAGCAGTGTATTTTTACCCCTTTTTCTCCCCAATTGTGGTCTCCAATTAAGTCTTGTTCCATTGCTGCAACTCCTGTCCGGACTCAAGAGCTGTGCGTCCTCCGACACACAATCCAACCAAGCCGCACCGCTTCTTGACACAATGCCCACTTAACCTGGAAGCCAGTCGCACCAATGTGTCAGAGCGGACAGGCACATCCCTGCTGGCCAAACCCTCCCCTAACCCAGACGATGCTGGACCAATTGTACGCTGCCCCATGGGTCTCCCAGTCACAGCTGGCTGTGACAGAGCCTGGACTAGTGGCCACTGAGATGCAGTGCCTTAGACCACTGGGCCACACGGAAGCCCCCGAACTGTCTTAATTTTAATTAGACTTTACTAACAACAAAAGGGGCTTTGTGTTGGAGCCTATTTCTTCCTCTTTAAGAAATAAGAGGTGGGCCTACCTGTTTGACTGATGAAATTAGGCTATATCCATAGATTTGTCGGTCAATTCCTCCACCCATGCACTCTTTAAAGGTCAGTGAAGGGCTGTTAAGTTTAAAAATGAGAGGGTATACCATAAGCCTACCTTTTATTAAAGAAAATGTTTTTAAAAAAGAGCACAGGCCTACCATTTGTTAGCTTAAGATTTTGAAGAAAATTAAACGGGTCCAATTACAGTATATAAAGTAATTTATAACAGCGCTTTGGTCCGCAATGCTTTATGCTAGAAACAAGCTGTCAAATACCCAGGAAAGACGTGACTCCGATGCATATGGGGATATCATTGTTTTGTTTCTCTGACATTCAGAGGCTGACTTTGCTTGGGAAGTCATCTAATTCTGTCACTATCAATTTGTTAAGCTATTCACTTTCTGTACAATAGAAGATGTTTAAACCCAGACAGCTTTGAGGGAAACACTTGTGACCTTCTCTCGTTGGGTTAAGCCACGGACCAAGAGTTGCCAGCAGTTAAAGCTCACATTTTTCTGCGTCGGTAGACCTACTCTGTCTGTGGTGGACAGGTAGACCTACTCTGTTTGGGGTAGGCCTAACTTTTGAAAGTACCATGCTCAGATTCCTAATGACGTCTCAGATTTAATTAATTGCAAACAGTGACAGCTTTGTTGCAAACAAGATACACTGATTTGGCATTAGAGAAATATTATTACATGAGCAAATAGTCCTCTCTCTGTGAATGCTTAGCCTGTAGGCCTAATTTTGTTAATTTGTAAGGTATTAAAAATAAGATTCCGCTAATATGTAAAATTACTTAGAATTGCATGACATTTTTAATTAAAGGAAACATTTTTCTCGAACCTGCAAATACGATGATAGATTCATGCTATGCTTTTACTATAAATGAGATCTTTCCACCCCTACTCTTGTCCAGGGTGGTTTATGAACCCACAACCTTCTGGCCCGCAGCCCTGTGCTCTATAAATAGTCCTGTGTTGCCCATATAATGCTGACAGGATGAAGTTTCTAAAACTGGATATCTCAGGCTCTGTTCTGTCCAGGAAGTGAGGGTAAACTGTATATCTCAGGCTCTGTTCTGTCCAGGAAGTGAGGGTAAACTGTATATCTCAGGCTCTGTTCTGTCCAAGAAGTGAGGGTAAACGGTATATCTCAGGCTCTGTTCTGTCCAAGAAGTGAGGGTAAACGGTATATCTCAGGCTCTGTTCTGTCCAGGAAGTGAGGGTAAACGGTATATCCCAGGCTCTGTTCTGTCCAAGAAGTGAGGGTAAACGGTATATCTCAGGCTCTGTTCTGTCCAGGAAGTGAGGGTAAACGGTATATCCCAGGCTCTGTTCTGTCCAAGAAGTGAGGGTAAACGGTATATCTCAGGCTCTGTTCTGTCCAGGAAGTGAGGGTAAACGGTATATCTCAGGCTCTGTTCTGTCCAGGAAGTGAGGGTAAACGGTAGACATGTTCTCTGCCACCCACTTCTGTTTTTAATTATTATTTTGGGTGTAGGGGAGGGTCACTTGTTTTGCTTTTTTCAAGCGATCAGGGAGAGTTTTGGTCAAATATATTTTTCTGAAGGGAGGGCCATTCATTTTCATTTCAGAGAGCTTCATTTTTCTCCATCTAACCTTTTTTTATTATGAATAAAGTTCACTCCCTCCCATCAACGGTAGTTACTGCTGTGACAATACAGTTCATTGTTTAAGAAATAGGGCAACTGTACATGACAGAGGTCAAACCTTTTCCTTGTACCTGTAATAGGAATTTACAGGTGAACTAAAAGTTGAGCAGTCGTTGGTAAAGCCAATCTAAATCATCCCGGTTTAATTATAAGTTGCAACAGGGAGACACCATCCAGCACAGAAGCAGAGGACATATCGAACTGGCCTCTTGGTAACAGGCCTGTTACAGTATATTACAGGAACATGGAAAAGGTTTGACTCTGTCAAGTTCATATCCCCGAGCTGACAAGGTACAAATCTGTCGTTCTGCCCCTGAACAGGCAGTTAACCCACTGTTCCTAGGCCGTCATTGAAAATAAGAATTTGTTCTTAACTGACTTGCCTAGTTAAATAAAGGTAAAATAAATATGCTAATCAAATATACTGTATTTGCCAAATGCTTCATAAACAACAGTGACTTACAGGTCATTTTCCAACAATGCAGAGTAAAATAAATTGAAATAGTTACAAAAGGAATAAATACTTAGTGAATAACGAGTAAAAAATAACATGGCTATATAGAGGGAGTACCAGTACAGAGTTGATGTGCAGGGGTAATTTAGGTAGCTATATACATAGAGGTAACATGCCTAAGCAACAGGATAGATAATAGGGAGTAGCAGCAGCGTGAGCGTGTGTGAGTGGTGTCAGTATGCATGTGTGCGTGTGTGTGTGTGTGAGTGTGTGGGTAGAGTCCAGTGTGTGCGCATAGAGTCCGTGCAGAAGGGTCAATGCACGTAGTACGCTTAGCCATTTGATTAACTAATTAGCAGTCTTAACACCCCTGAGGGGCCCCCGTGTTGATGGTCAGCATGGTGGATGGGTTGTCACCTTGGCGTTCTTGGACATGGGGTCTATGGTAGTCTGCCTTGAAACAAGTTGGTATTACAGACCGGATCAGGGATAGGTTGAAAATGTCAGTGAAGACACTTGCCAGCTGGTCAACTCATGCTCAGAGTACGTGTCCTGTTATTCCATTTGGCTCCGTGGCCTTGCTAATTTGAACCTGTTTAAAGGTGTTACTCACTTTGGCTACGGAGAGCGAGATCACACAGTCGCCCGGAACAACTGATGCTCTCATGCATGGTTCAGGTTTGCTTCCCTCGAAGCGAGCATAGAAGGCATTCAGTTCGTCTGGTAGGCTCGCGTCCCTGGGCAATTCGAGGCTGGGTTTCCCTTTGTAATCCATGATAATTTGCATGCCCTGCCACATCCGTCGTGCGTCAGTGTTGCCTGTTTGACGGCTCATTGGAGGTCGTAGTGGTATTTCTTATAAGTGTCCGGATTAGTGTCCCGCTCCTTGAAAGCGGCAGCTGTGGCCTTTAACTTCTCACATTGCTGTTGTTGCCTCTAATCCATGGCTTCTGGTTGGGGTACTTACGGTCACTGTAGGGACGTCGTCATCGATGCACTCTTTAATGAAGCTGGCGACTGATGCAGTTAACTCCTCAATGTTATTGGCTGAATCCTGGAACATATTCCAGTCTGTGCTAGGGAAACAGTCTTGTAGATTAGCATACTTTTAATTGGACCCCTTCTGCATTGAGCACGTCACTGTTACTTCGTGTTTTGAGTTTTTGCTTGTAAGCAGGAAGCAGAAGGAGAGAGTTATGGTCCGATTTGCCAAAGGGAAGGCGAGGGAGGGCCTCGTATGCGTTTCAGTGTGTGGAGTAAAGGTGATGTAGAGTTTTGTCGCCTCTTGTTGCAGAAGTGACATGCTGGTAAACACGAGGTAAGACGGATTTCAGTTTCTCCCTGCATTAAAATCACCGACCAGGAGAAACGGCCTCTCTGAATGTGCATTTTCTTGTTTGCTTACGGTGCTTTACAGCTCGTTGAGTGCGGTCTTAGTGCCAGCATCGTTTTGTGGTGATAAATAGACAGTTTTAATCTATATTTTTAAAATCTATCTTATGTAAATAGTATGGTCTGCAGCTCCTCATGAGGTATTCTAACAGGCAGCTGTTGTCCTCCCTTCGTCCTCCCCGAGTCTGCCGTCGGGTCATGACGACGCATAGAAAACAGCACCAAGTGTACTGTAAACATCCGTACTGTAAACACCAGCTCGAGAGTCTTGTAAGAAGTTTTTTTTTTTTTAAAGTGCAGGGACTTTGTCAGTGTCACGTTCTGACCATAGTTCTGTTATTTTATTATTGGTTTTAGTACGGTCAGGGCGTGAGTTGGGGTGGGCAGTCTGTTTGTTTTTCTGTGTTGGTTTTTGTGTTCGGCCTAGTATGGTTCTCAATCAGAGGCAGGTGTCGTTAGTTGTCTCTGATTGAGAATCATACTTAGGTAGCCTGGGTTTCACTTTTGGTTTGTGGGTGTTTGTTTTCCGTGTGAGTGTTTGTTGCCACGCGGTACTGGTTCGGTTTTGTTTGTTTCACGGTTATTGTTTTGTATTTTGTAGTGTTCAAGTTTATGTCTTAAAATAAACATTATGGACACTTCCCACACTGCGCATTGGTCCTCCGATCCTTCTCGCTACTCCTCCTCAGAAGAGGAGGAAGAATGCCGTTACAGTCAGCTGCTACAGAATCACATTGTTTCACAGAATACAATATTAATCCGTGTGTCCTCGGACCTCCAGTCAGGTGTCAATCTCTATCAACAGATGTGAGTTTAATCCATAACATTACGTGTAGTGACTGTCAACCAGTGTTACAAACAACACTGAACATCATGTGTATTACATAAAGGGGAAATATATAAATGGGCAAAACATTATGTTAATCATTCTTAAATTAATATTGAAGCGTTTATTTACAAAATGCATTTGTGTTTTTTTCATCAGTAATGAAAGTTTATGTGTACCTTTATGTGTGTGTAATATTTTGTATTCGTAGATTTTAGATGTGTGGGTTTATATGTCCATTGTTCAGATGGAATGGAATGTTTGTATCCTGTATCTTTAACATACAAAATCGAAACCATCATAAATCTAGCCTCATGCTGTAGTGTTTGGTTGGAGTTAGGCCTCTGGATTACTTTTGAACAGAGTCCAGATCTCATATTACTGTACTGATTTAAAAAAAAATGTAAATAGATTTTTTTTTTTTTTAAATGTTGATGTCACAAATGTATCATTTGTACAGTTCTTTATTAAAAACAGTATGTGTGACGTTTGACTGTCTAAAGTAGTGGCCCCTTTTTATGCCGGTGATGTACATGTTGGATAAAAAATATCACGACAGGCCTGATGGAAGACAGAAAATGTGTCGGTAAACTTTCGAAATGTCGAAAAAACAAACTACGCTATAGAGAAAGTGGGATGTTTTTGTGTCTGTAAAATTAATTGTGCGAGAAATTTCGGTGGAAACGCTTTTATGTCAAAATATTGATATAATAACCATTGTATCGAAGTAAACTTGGGAGTCACGCAATGACATGTTGTGTGGTCCTCCCAGTATGACACATCGGGAAAGCATACAGTTTATTAGGTTCCAGAACTTCACAGGGTGGTGAACGAGCACGGTGATGAGCTTGATGCTACTTTACAATAAATATCGATGGTCTTATTCCGATGACATGATGATCGATGCTTGACTGCTGTTTGACAAATAAAAATATTCTCGCTCTTATCCATAATAATCTCATCATGTAGACTAGCCTACCTGCGCACAGTACCTGCGAGCTGTAGTTCGCACGTGTCAATACCAGAGTGGGCACGTTCGCTATTTAACGCAATATGCTTTGTGACAAAACCATCAGTAGGAATGAACATGGGATGGATGTTTTTATGCGGATTTTTTTGAAATTTTCGCATTAAAATACTTCGCCAATTGGATGGAAACCTAGCTACTCAGGCAAATATATCTAATTTTGCAACAACAACGTGATTGTTTGTCTCTGAAATGATACCATCAAGTGATAGACATGTATTTGTTTGACATCTATCATTGAACAACCCCATTCCATGATTAGGTGGTGAAAAAACACACATCTCTTTAAACCCCAAAAAAGTGAATTTACCAACATTTCTGATAATGGTTATACATATAGAATGAAACGTATTCATATTAAATATTCCTATTACAGTCCCCCACCTGATCTTACCACTCTTTGTCTTTATAATACCAGAAACGGACAAGGTATATACCACTACAACGACACAGGTTCCAGGTACATGGGAACGTGGGTGATGGGCAAGATGGAGTCAGCAGGAGAATTCATCCACCTGAACCACAGATACCAGGGCAACTTCCTCAACAACAATGTAAGTCAGCCCAGAAGGAATCTGACATGATTAAAGGAAAAACACGGACTTAAATGAAAACAATAACCACATAACACAGCATGATCAAATCAAATAGGACATGTTTAGTTACAAGTTTATCAGCATACAACAAGATCGTTGTGTACTAGCATATATAAACGGTCACTGTCAGCCATTTGTGTTTCAGCCGTCAGGCCCAGGGAAGTATGTGTTTGAAATTGGCTGTGAGCAGCATGGAGAATACCTACAGGTGGATCAGGTATGACCACTACCACATATTTGCATATGCAGAAATTGCAATGATATGATAAAATAACCTGTACAAGAGCAGAATGTCTCTCTAGCTAGCAAATGTTTGTTGTTTGAAGTATCTGGAAGAGATCATGACAAAAGACACTTAACAGAGAGCTGCTTCTCTCTCTTGACTAAAACTCCAGCCTGCATCAGATGAGGAGAATGGTAAACATGGGAAAGCCCAGAAGTCCAGGTCTCCCTACCCTGGCCACGGGGAGGGCTATTTTTCCATAGGGGCTTCAGGAGAGGAGGTGCCACAGCAACTACTAGAGTGCTGCTGTGCTGTCCCTTTGTTGTAGAATAGTAGTTCCACTTCCTGTGTCCATTTGTTGCATGACGCCCTTTAGTGGTTGATTGATGCAAAGATAAAGCTTTTTTTTCCCCTCAACAATTCTCAAAATGCTATTGGGCTTAGTCTGTTAAAGTGCATACACCTAGATATTTGCATGATTATCATCCTTCATGATATTGTAACAGTAGTCATGGATCCACTGTTTGTCTTCTAGTCTCTCTGTGTGTTTTTTGGCTGAGTTGTGCACTGGAGTTTTAGATGTTTTGAGGCTTGCCGTGCTTTAGAAGGAGCTGTTTTTGAACAATTTAACCATCTAATAGGAAGCACTACACAGATCTAACACAATGACAGCGAAACACTTACAGCACGGCATTGCACTTAAAACATCCCAACTGTGTCCGTAGAAGAGGAAATTAAAATAGATGCATAAAGGTGCTTTAGGCAGAAATGGCCAACCTTTTCTTGACCTCTGTTACTGCTTCTCCATGGACAACAGGACAGAGGGGATGCCGAGGAGGATGAGACAGTATCCACCATGGTCCTAAAGTGGAAGCCCAAGGCTGTCACGGGCCTGTCCCTCTGGACCCCAGCCAAAGATCCATCCTCGGGTGAGCAGGACCCTTTACGTATCCTGTAGTAGTGTGTATCACGTGTGACTGTGAAGAGAGTACCTTGTCTGAGGAATAATTATTATTATTATTATTTTTTTTTACATGTATCAATTAAAATAGTTTTTCTATCAACAGACGGAGAAGGACTGGCCTCTGCAGACGAGAAAGGGGGATCCAAACCTCCCACTCCAGAGACCTGAGACCTTGCCAGATTCGCACAGCAAACACACATTTCAATAATAAAGACATCTCTCTCATAATTACTGGGCTGATTAATAAGAGTCACTGAGGAATTATTTGAGTATGAAAAGGTTTGATGTGATTATAAAACATCTCCAATTGACTGTGTGGTTTAGCCAGGGTAGAAAATATGGGTAAAAGTTTAATGAATATTGCCACCCGGTGGGGAAATCCAGAATAACGACCACTTAGTTTAGGTGTTACGTCATCATCATGCGACGAGCGGAAACGCATGCGGAAAGCGCAGAGAGGAATGTGTCTCTGCTAGGCAAAACGTGTTTCTACGTTAATTTGTTGGAAACATGGCGCCGGTACAACAAGAACCAGAGATCCAGTTCGCTCAAAGATTGGCTTCTAATGAGAGGCCCATGCGAACAAAAGCCATCAAGAAGCTAAGAAAATATATTCGTGTTAGGTCACAGAAAATCCAAGGTAAGGCTAACGAGGTTACCAGGAAAATGGACCACGCGCTTGGCTTCCACACACGCAGCTTGTCTGCCTCATCTCTTCGTGATCCTAGCTTAGCTACCTTCGATTCGTTTGTGCACGTTAAACCAATTTGATTTATATAGTTTTAACAATACAATAGTGGACTCGTTAGAGCACGAAAAATGATATAAAAGAGCTTAGAATGTAACACATCAAAGAAAATGATCACATTTGGTCGGGAATACAAATTGTATGGGCCCAGTGACGATGCGAGCAACAATGTTGCCATCTCTTTTCATAGTTGTGATTTTTGTCTCTAGTTGTTTGACCGGCACTTGCCTTCTCTCCAGGTGGGTTTGAAGGTGACGAGTTACTCAAACTATGGAAAGGCCTCTTTTATTGCCTGTGGATGCAGGACAAGCCACTTCTTCAGGTAAGTCGTAGCCACTGTGACCCAACTTATTTGCATTCACGTTTTAAAAAAAAAAGGTTTAAACTAGAAGAGTTGATACACAAAATACTCGGACTATAAATTGCTTGATTATGATTTTTGCCAACAGGAGGAGCTGTCGAATCAGATCTCTGGCCTGATACACAGCTTCCAGAACATCCAGAGCCGTAAGGCCTCATTTTTATTACGTACTACTATGTATCCAATATTGTCTTTAAAAAGTTACCCACGGGTCTGGGAACAAATGTTCTGAGAGTTTTGACAGACCTTATACAGAACGTGTACTCCAATTTCAATATCTGTTCCTGTTTTTACATTGCTTTTTTTTAATCCTTTTTTTGTAGAGTTTATGTTTCTGGAGACCTTCCTGCAGACCATCAAAAGAGAATGGACTGGCATTGACAGGCTTCGCATGGATAAGTTCTTCCAGGTCAGCATATTCATCCAATCAAATGTTATCAGCATTTCCTTACGCAATAAATCATCATGTATCGTTTTGGAGGATAAACAGAAAATATTTTGTACGTGAAAGAAATTACAAATCCTTTTTTTTGTCATTCTCTCCGACGGACAGCTGGTTCGTTTCGTGTTCAGGAACACTTTTGAGATGATGAAGAGGAAAGAATGGGAGACCAGGTGGGTGACGCTTTGACCCTTGACCCGTTTAAAAAAAAAAACTTGAAAACACTTGACAAACGTACATTTTGGGGGTGTACTGTCCCTTTAAGTCTTTGTGCCTGCATGCTTCCTGTGACGTTAGATCGAGTTGTTCTGTCTTTCTACAGTGTGGTGACCAGGTTTCTGGAGCTCCTGACTGCCCAGGTCCTCCACAGCTCCAGCGGGGCTCCCTGTGGATTACAGTTCCACATACTGGACATCTATATGACCGAGCTGGCTGCAGTCGGCTCAGCTGAGGTATCAACTGGTTATTTTAATGCCCCAAGAGATGCGTTAGGTTCACTTTGTTGTTTACGATTAGAGTTATAATTGGGAGGTAATAAATCAACCAATACATCCACATTTAAGGATAGGGAAGTAATGAGACTTAAGTTTGATAAAGATCTGTCATTTTGATTGGGTGTTAGGTGGTCCTATTGGGTGAGTGAGCTGGTTGTATGCTGATTTGTTCCATTTCCACCACAGTTGAATGACTGGTTGTGGTTTGCATGTGATTACAGCTCACAGCGGCTCAGAACATGACATTCATTGACCCTTTCTGCAAAACAGCGTCTAAAACGAAAGAGTAAGTTTTACAGGGACATTTTTGGGGAGGGGTCAAGATAATCACCTCTACCTTTTATAATGAGTTTCAACCCTTCCTGCACATTCCCTCTGTCTCAGTCGGATCTTGCTCAGGGCTATCTGCAGCAGCATTTTCAGCGCCATCGTGGACCAGGCTCCCTTCGCCATTGAAGACCTGTTGAAGGAAGTGAAGGCTACAGGTGGAGGGGCTGAGGAG
Organism: Oncorhynchus clarkii lewisi; assembly: GCF_045791955.1. Classification (NCBI taxonomy): domain Eukaryota; kingdom Metazoa; phylum Chordata; class Actinopteri; order Salmoniformes; family Salmonidae; genus Oncorhynchus; species Oncorhynchus clarkii. The sequence continues at coordinate 82,705,692 of NC_092149.1, forward strand.
TCCGACTCGGGACAGGCTTCTGAAGAGGAGGAGGGGCTAGAGAAGGATCCCCCCAAGGGCAAAAAAACTGCAAAGGAAGCCCTCAAGAAAAACACTGGAGGGCAGACCAATGGTAGGCATTGAAATCCTAAGAGCCATAATTTATGGATCAGCTTTAGCTTGAATACCACAAGTATTGTTGCATTATATGGAAGTATCTTATTACTGACACAAAGCCTGTATTTGCAAATGTCCAGATATAATCCATAAGTCTTGTTCTCATTTTCATTTGTGGTTTTAGGTACTGTGTCAACTGAGGAAGATGATGATGATGATGAAGAAGATGGTCTGGGCGATGAAGACGATGACGAAATGCTTCACATGGAGAGTGACTCCGAGTCTGAGATGCCAGATGACGCGGGGATCGGACCTGTTCTCCAGTTTGACTACCTTAGCCTGGCAGACCGGCTGTTTGGGCTAGCCAGACGCAGCAACACCCCTAGCCACAACAGACAGAGACTGTACAAAGTCGTCAAGACGTAAGTAAACACACACACACACACACGTAAATTAGAAATCCTTGATATGGACACTGATGAAGAGGAGTTGGTTCAGTTTGTGTATTGACTGACACCTCTTCTCTCCCTCTGTTCTCCTGCAGTCTCCGGGATCTCAGTGAAGGTAGGAATCCCGATGGTCATAACTTTCATCAGCGTGTGCCCATGATAGATGCGCAAGGAAAGCTGACGTCTCTCTCTCTCTCTCCCTCCCTTTGTCTCCTCTCTTTCTCTCTCTCAGGAGTCTTTCCACAGGATGAGTACCCAGAGGAGGTGTCGACAGATGAGGACGATGATGAAATGTTTGGCAGCAGAAAGAGGATGAAACGAGGACGAGGCTTCGGGGAGGAGGAGGAGGAAGAAGAGAGCTCACCAGCCAAGAAATGGAAAGGTACCTAAAACCCCTGTATTTAAACGATCGTCTTTGATCTTCAGTTCTTTTACTGCATCATTTATTGGTTGTTCTTACATCATCGATGTCTTGTACTTAAGGCAAGAAAAAAGACTCCAAAGCAAGAACGTCTGACCAGACTGCCGCAACAGATGACAGCAAACCAGCAGAGACTCCCGGAGACTCCAATAACAAGAAGAAGAAGAAGAAGAAGAGGAGGAGGAAGAAGAAGAAGACGACTGGAGAGGTGAAGACTGAAGAGCAGAACGGGGTGGCGGCGAAGTCGGAGGTTAAGGTTGAGGAGGACACAACTCCTGCTTCTGCACCGCAGACGGCAGACTCTAAAGATGCAGAGACGGAGCCCTCTATCCCAGCCAAGGGCACCGATACAGGAGCGTCTCTCCTGAAGGAGAAGGCAAAGGTGGTAGCCATGGAGACAGGGGTCCAATCAGGAACTCCACAGGATGTAGTGGTAGGTAACCTGTCATCTGTCACAGTCATGGAGGTAGACCAGAAGAAACAATCAGAAACTCCGGTACCAGACGCCACATCTTCCAAGAAGAAAAATATCAAGAAGCCTAAAACGCCTGCACCGAAGCAGAAGGAAGAGGTAGCAGAACCAGCAAAGTCTGCCCCTGAGACTGCTACTACCACCCCAAGCAGGAGAAAAAATACCAAGCAGGAGCCTGAGGAGCAGACCACCGTAGAGGAAGTTGAAATGGCGTTAGAAACAGTAGACGAGACCACGGCCACCCCACCGAAGAAGAAGAGGAGGAGGAGGAGGAACAAGGTTAAACGGAACGCTGAGACAGACACAACACAGGTGGACCTTGAACCAGACTCTACCCCAGCCGAGGAGCCTCCAGTTGACCTCCGCATCGCCGCCACTCCCCTGAAAAAGAAGAAACTAAAGGTGGCAAAGGCGGGAGAGGAGAGCGCCGGGGGTGAAACACGGCCAGGAACTGAAGCAGACGTCCTTGTTGTAGACACCAAGGTGGAGCCGGCGTGTGTCGCTACATCAACCCCGCTCAAGAAGAAGAAACATGCCACGGCCGAAGAACAGAGTGTGGAGGCCGAAGGTGAAACCCCGCCGAAAGCAGACGCAAACCTCACACTGATCGACGCTGAGGTACAGACGCTGGAGGCCGCCACACCTACCCCACTCAAGAAGAAGAAACATGCCACGGCTGAGGTACAGACGCTGGAGGCCGCCACACCTACCCCACTCAAGAAGAAGAAATATGCCACGGCTGAGGTACAGACGCTGGAGGCCGCCACACCTACCCCACTCAAGAAGAAGAAATATGCCACGGCTGAGGTACAGACGCTGGAGGCCGCCACACCTACCCCACTCAAGAAGAAGAAATATGCCACGGCTGAGGTACAGACGCTGGAGGCCGCCACACCTACCCCACTCAAGAAGAAGAAACATGCCACGGCTGAGGTACAGACGCTGGAGGCCGCCACACCTACCCCACTCAAGAAGAAGAAACATCCCACGGCTGAGGTACAGACGCTGGAGGCCGCCACACCTACCCCACTCAATAAGAAGAATAAAAGCTCTGGACTGGTAGAGCAGGAGCCAGAGACCACGACAGTGGAGGAGAGCGTGTCAGAGGAGCAGCCTACAGATGCTGACCTGGACACGCCCCTGAAGAAAGGGAAGAAGAAGAGGAAGGTCCCGGTAGTGATAGAGTTCGAGGCTGAGGTCAACGGGATGGCTGGAGGCAAGAAAGCCAAACTGAGCAACGTGAGTTTTAAGTTAACATTAACTTCACTTCCTAGGCCCAGGTTGAGTCAGCCTGACACATTTGATAGCTGTCCCCACCATCAAATATGCAAATAGTTAGAAAGTAAGTAGCTACACTAAATGCGTACCATTTTAGTTAGATGAGCGCTAGTAAGCTGTGTTCGCTAGCAGCCATTGAACAGGTTTCCAGTTAATGAGCTTGTTTTAACTTTTTGTTTCCTCGTCTCTTCAGGACAGCAGAGAGCTTTCCACGCCGGTGAGCGCCAAGAAAACAAAAAAAATGACTCCCAAGAAGGCAGGGGCGGAGTCTGACTTCATCACGTTCCAGAACCATGCCACCATCCCTACTCCCCTTTTCTTCAAGACCACCAAGGGAAGTCCCAGCACACCGCTATCCAGCAAGAAGGTACTGGTTCAAAACCTACAGTCTTATTATTTCAGCAAGTTACTCCCTCACCATCTGTCCTTAACTTCTGTTTACAAATGTGAATTCCTCGTGATATTTTATCCTTTTTTTTTCCACAGAAGAAGTGTCCGACTCCAAAGTCCGAATCCAAGAAGGTTACCTTCGGACTCAATAAAAACAAAACTGCAGGTATTCGAGGGCAGGATAGCACCTTATTTGGACTCTATAATTACCTTGTAATGACCTATATATCTTCTGTTATCAGCGATAATCTAGTTTCCAGGTCCTCATTTCTTTGTCGTTCCATAGTTTTGATGAGACTTTCCTATTTGTTTTTTTGCCCATTCATGATCCCCAGAGTTCAGGAAGACTGACCGCAGCCTGCTGGTGAGTCCAGAGGGGTCATCCCGAGTGCCCTTTGACCCCCAGCAGAAGCCCCTGTTTGGGGTCCTGAAGTCCCCAGAGGCCTCTCTTACCAAAAGCACTAAGAAGACCAAGAGCACCCTGAAAACCACCCCCAAACGCCCCACCGCGGCTGACTTCTTCTAGTCTTCTGTGAGGAGACTGGCGAGACAGATGACCGTCCCACCCCCACTGTTTGTCTGCCAGGAATATATAATTATAAACTGAATATCCACAGATTCCCCCGTTGGGAAGAGAGTGATCTTGATATACAAATGTTTTTTTGTTTTTTTTTGTCATTTCAAATTTTCCGTGTTTTGCTGTTCTGTGGGTGAGCAAGTTTTCAAATAAAGACTCACTTCCTCATTTTAGTGAACCTGTCGAACTGTGGGTGTTTCTTCTTCCGCCAGTCTTTTAGTTTTGAGCCAGACAGCATGTTTTTTGTGTGTTAAACAGCACTACATTCTTGCTTTGCCGAAGAATATAGGATTTGGTTGTTGGCGTGGGGGATTATCGGATTATTATATTATTATATATCCCAATCAACATTTGTATTTCTTTTTTTTTCTCCCAAGGGTTTGGAAACAAATTTAAACACGTACACACTTCATCAGCACAGTCATACACTTTGACTTATTCTACATTTTGTTGTTAACAGCCTGAATATACCGCATTAGGACAAAGTGAAACATGTTTGAAATGATTTACATGTGTGTATTCACACCCCTTTGCTATTAAACTCCACATTGAGCTTGGGTACATCCAAATTATTTTGCTCATCCTTGGGAAAAGGGAACATTCCTTTGCTCATCCCCACTACAACTTCATTGGGGTTAACCTGTGGCCAGTTCAGTTGGTTGGAAATGATTTAGAAAGAAACACCTGTCTATATAAGGTTCCACCGTTGACACTGCCTATCAGAGAGATGCAGAATAATCTAGAAGACGTTAAACATGGCGTTCCTGGATGGGGCAAGAACGAGATGTATGTTAAGTACACTATCGTCATTAGGAGACGTGCCGTTGAAGTCCGAAGTTTACATACACTTAGCCAAATATATTTAAACTCAAGTTTTTCACAATTCCTGACATTTTAATCCTCGTAAAAATTCCCTGATTTTGGTCAGTTGGGATCAACACATTTTAAGAATGTGAAATGTAAGAATAATAGTTGTTTATTTCAGTGTTTATTTCTTTCATCACATTCCCAGTGGGTGAAGTTTACATGCACTCAAATAGTATTTGGTAGCATTGCCTTTAAATTGTTTAACTCGGGTCAAATATTTCGGGTAGCCTTCCCACAATAAGTTGGGTAAATTTTGGCCCATTCCTCCTGACAGAGCTGGTGTAACTGAGTCAGGTTTGTAGGCCTCCTTGCTCGCACATGTTTTTTCAGATCTGCCCACAAATTTTCTATGGGATTGAGGTCAGGGCTTTGTGATGGCCACTCCAATATCTTGACTTTGTTGTCTTTAAGGCCATTTTGCCACAACTTTGGAAGTATGCTTGGGGGTCATTGTCCATTTGGAAGACCCATTTGCGACCAAGCTTTAACTTCCTGACTGATGTCTTGAGATTTTGCTTCAATATATCCACATAATTTTCCTCCCTCATGATGCCATCTATTTTGTGAAGTGCACCAGACCCTCCTGCAACAAAGCACACCCACAACATGATGCTGCCACCCCCGTGCTTCACGGTTGGGATGGTGTTCTTCGGCTTGCAAGCCTCCCCCTTTTTCCTCCAAACATAACGATGATCATTATGGCCAAACAGTTCTATTTTTGTTTCATCAGACCAGAGGACATTTCTCAAAAAAATACGATCTTTGTCCCCATGTGCAGTTGCAAACTGTAGTTTGGCTTTTTTATGGCGGTTTTGGAGCAGTGGCTTCTTCATTGCCGAGCGGCTTTTCAGGTTATGTCGATATAGAACTCGTTTTACTGTGGATATAGATACTTTTGTACCTGTTTCCTCCAGCATCTTCACAAGGTCCTTTGCTGCTGTTCTGGGATTGATTTGCACTTTTCGCACCAAAGTACGTTCATCTCTAGAGGTAATGGTAGATAGGACTAGATAGGTTTATATAGCGGGGTAGAGGTAATGGTAGATAGGACTAGATAGGTTTATATAGTGGTGGGGGTAGAGTTAATGGTAGATAGGACTAGATAGGTTTATGTTAATATATATTTATTGATTTATTTCCCTTTTTTTCCAAGCAAAGTATAAGGGATTTATACTCCAGTCTAGTAGGTGCAACATTTATTGTATGCTAACCACCGTTAAACCTCATCGGGAGAAGAAGTGCATGTCAGAGCAGAAACTGTACCATCAAGTCCAAGGAACTGTCCGAAGGTCTCCCGAGAACCTGCCAGAAGAACAACAGTCTCTACAGCACTTCACCAATCTGGGCCCGGTTTCTCGATAGCGATGGAATTTAGGTTTTAACGATGCATCTTTCCTACAACGGGCAGATGATGTAACAAACGTTTCCCTGAGAGAATGTTCGCTAAGTGTGACGTTGAGGCGTATATCGATACTGATAGGATCGAAAGGGAACCGCTGCTCTCAGATCAGCTTTATCCATTCAAATCTTACCTAAAACATTCAAATTCTTTCACGATAGTTCTGTGTGTAAAGTGACGCTGGAAGGCAAAAAAAGGTATCTAACGACACACTTAGCTGTTCTGCAAGTGGTCTGAAGCAAACCGTTAGATTACGAGCGTTTTCAAGTGCAACGTTAACAATGGTTTTGGGAAATAGCTTGGAGATTTAACAATACTCCTTCGAAGGTTCTAACAATGAACTTAGCCCTGGGCTTTATGGGAAAGTGGCCAGATGGAAGAAGCCACGCCTGAGAAAAAGGCCTTTTTTCACGAGAAAGACTGAGAACATAAGGCAAAATATTCTGTGGTCTTATGAGTCAGAAATGGAACTCTTTGGCCTGAATGCAAAGAGATATGTCTGGAGAAAACCAGGCATAGCTCGTCATCTGTCTAACACCATTCCTACCGTGAAGCATGGCGGTGGCAGCATCATGCTATGGGGATGCTTTTCAGCAGCAGGGACTGGGAGACTGGTAAGGATAGAGGGAACAATGAATGGAGCCAAATACAGGCAAATCCTTAATGAGAACCTGCATCAGAGTGCAAACAACCTTAGACTGGGGCGAAGATTTTACATTCCAACAGGACAATGACCCCAAGCATACAGCCAAAGCAATGCTGAAATGGCTTTGGAACAAAAATGTGAAAGTCCTTCAGTGACACAGCCAAAGCAACGCGGAAATGGCTTTGGAACAAAAATGTGAAAGTCCTTCAGTGACACGGCCAAAGCAATGCTGAATTGGCTTTGGAACAAAAATGTGAAAGTCCTTCAGTGACACAGCCAAAGCAATGCTGAAATGGCTTTGGAACAAAAATGTGAATGTCCTTCAGTGACACGGCCAAAGCCCAAAATCTGTAAGGGAGAAA